>NC_061510.1:294494783-294858304 GCF_022539505.1 Lolium rigidum | reverse complement strand
GCGTTCGTTTAAAACACAAAGATGTCGAGGTTTCTCTTGTGTCGAGAGAATTGATATAGGTCATCGACACTAGTGCAATAAATTTCGACATGACCTTTGATGAATTATTATGTTTTCGAGGGAAGGAGTTTGAATTCGAATTCAAATATGAATAACATGAATTCAAATAAAACTTGAATTGGAAATTGAATTCCAAACAAATATATAAAACACAATTGAAGATTTACAAATAGATAAAGAAAGAAAATATATATTACATTAAGAATGATAATAACTTAATCAATTACAAGCTCCAAAAGAAATGGGAGATTACAAAGAAATAAAAAAGAATCCCTAAATCTAATCTTGATCTCCTTATTCTTCATTCCCTGCAAAAGAAACAACAAAGACAAAGAAATGTTGTGTTAAGGTTAAAATGTTTGTCTCCGCATTTTGGGAGACATTTTAGTTTTAGAAACTAGCTATTGGGAGTCAAGAATTAGTCTTGATCCCCAAATTGTGATTAGAGGGAGTAAATCAGAATTCAGCATCAACGAGGCATTATCATAGAAAAACCAGTGATCAAGAAGGCAACCAGAGACACAAGACATCATTAGATGATCCATCTCTGAGGGACAAGGCAACACATGATGCTCCACTAAATACAGGCAATATATTTTCCCTCTAATCTAGCTAGAATCCGTGAGGCACCACAAAGTTGTTTTAATGGATCATTACCGACATGGAAAAGTCAAGATGATCCTAAGCCACTAGTTAATAACCACATGTACATAAGCAAGATCTGGATTTAAATCCACACTTAGTTAAGCAAAATGGCCATTAACTAAAGCCATATAGAAACAAGCAGCCAACAGACGTATATTCACTTAACAAGCACTCAAAGATAGACATAATAGGATAAGTACAAGGTTGAGCAATGGCTTGCACGTGAGGCAAGGAAAGTCAAGTTGGCAACATGCACATGGAGGGGAAGCAGCCTACTTAGCAGCTCACACACAACACATGCAACTATGTGTTGTCGATCACACAGACAATAGCCCAGTAATATAAAAGCAAGAGCACCACAGCTAGCCAAACCATTTGGCTAAATCTTCACCAGAGCGTACACCACTTGAGCATCTGCAGTTCATAAGGAACCTGCAGAAACACATCACATCGTAACTCCACCAACAGTATCAAGAGCCGCAAGATCAACAATAGGAAGCAGATCCAGAAGCCGGGAGGAGCTAGCACTCCACATGAAGAAGGATATCCGAAGGGCTAGAAGAACCACTCATCAAACTACATAAGTGCCACAGTAGAACTTTATCGAAATACAAGATAGATCGTGCAATATCCGTTCTTACTTTTTGCATGAGTACATATGGGGGGAAATGAATAATACAAAGACAACAAATCCCACTACCCTTCCACTAGATTTTTACCTAGGAGGATTGGAAGGATTTATTTCTCTCAGTATTGCATAGAGGTGCTATGCAAGAATCATCACAGAGAATAAAAAGGCACATAAAAGCATATGTTCTTATCCAAGATTTTGCCTCAGCCTTTGCATCACAGGCTAGACAAAGAAATCAACCCAGGACCTGTTCTTCTCAGCTTAATATCTAACACATAGAAAATATTCAAGGAGGGGGCAGTATTCATTCGGCACACAAGCCACAAACTAACCAACAAGTAAAGTATCTGAACTCATATATTTTTTGTAAACAGCAGTGGCAACCAGTTAAGGCCACCTACTGCTGCTCTATTTCCAAATCCCACAAAAACATGACTGGATCATGCATGCACATGATCTAGTAATCCTCAACAGCAGCAAGAGCACTATAAACAGGAGTCTAAGCTCACAAATAAACCATCCAAAGAACTCATTAGCTGCGTGCAACAATAGTTGCATTCTGCATATTGGTATTCACCAATAAGGTACACCAAAATATAACTGAAATTATCCAATTAACCACTGTCATGTGGACAGTACAACCAACAAGTATCCGCACTTGCAATTCATACCAAATAAAATTCAAATCATTTTCCTAGTTAATCTGACTAGGAATCATTGCCAGCATCTATTAATTGTCTTATTGAACAGCCTATAAGCAAATATCATACCAAAAAGATAATTCTTTAATCATAGATAGTGTTATCTATAGAAATCACAGATCATCGTTGACATAACTATACAGGCTGGGATGATTCAATTATCCAAGTTGAGGCCTTGGATCAAGCACAAGACACTAGATGATCTAACAGTAATATCATTTGAGGATCAACATCAACATACAGCAATTGGGCCAAGCACACATACAATTTTGGCCAACAAATCCATAGCCATATTGAATACCGAGAGAGAGAGAGAGAGAGAGAGAGAGAGAGAGAGGGAAAGAGGGTATAAGTAGCTCACAGTGTTATAGAGGAGTAGTCGTAGCGGTTGACGCCGGGGTTGCGTCGGCGACGCCATCCTGCCGGCGTCGAGGTCAAGGATGCAGGGAGGACATCGATAGCACCACCAGTACACCGACGCCAAGGTTGCGTTTGTAGCGCTGTCCATCGGTGTCGAGCACAACAGCTCACAGCCACATCACATCATCACCATGAGCACCCATCACCAAACCGCCACCAATCACCTTCACCACAACACTACAGCCACACCACCGCACCATCATCCACCATCAGTTCACCGGCAAGCAGCAGCGCCGACAGCGGCCAGCAGCAAGCAGAATCATGGGGGCTGGGGGAGCGCCTGGGAAAGCAGGGTGTAGTTGCAGCAGAGAGAGACGACTGAGAGGTCCGTGGAGGCGACGCGACCGTGGACGGCGGTACTCGCCGAGGTCGCCGGTGACAGAACCAAGGCCGTGCTAGGGTTTGCTGGGGGGCGCAGTAGAGCGGGCACAAAGATGAGGCGCTTGCGGCAATTCGGTGGAGGGAGTGATGGAGAAGCCCGCCGGACAACAGCCGGCGCCGATGGCGGCCGACATCGGCCGGGGCAGGGGCGGAATCGGCGACCCGCCGGGGTCGAGGGCGAGCGACAGAGAACGCAAGAACGAATCGAGGAGGGGAAGTTGTAGATCACATCCAAAGCGGTCCGCAGCCCCATCACGCCGGCGGTGGAGAGGGCCGGAGGCGGCCGAGGAGAGAGCGGCGGCGCGGCCAGGCTATGGAGAGCTCGGGGTTCACGTTTGTGAGGAAGAACGAGAGAAAGGAGAGGGTGGACGCAAGGAGTTGGTCGGGCCTGGGTCTTGACCCGACCTAGAGCAGGCCGACCGAGCCGGTTGGGCCTGGTCTGGTTGGACCAGTTGGGCTCAGCCCAAATGGCCATTTAGTCCAATTTTTCTTTTAATTAGTCAAAATATTATAGAGTAAAAATAACTTCCCAAAGTTAAAATAATAATAACAAAATGGTAAGACCATTATTAACTTTATTTCCAAGTAATTAATAATTTTAACTCTATTGCCAATTATTGTTTTAGGAATGATATTACAAATAGGAAAAACTAAGTTCCATTATGAAATCATAACTTCATAATTTCTTGAGAATCATAAACCCTAAATCCTATTTAAAACCCTAACTCTATTATCTTATGTGAAATCTAATTTACTTCTAACCCTAAAACCTTAGGATGATAAAGTATGATCATGATAAATTCCTTTGACTTATAGATCCATAATTACCAACTAAGTACTTGTTCTTGTTTCCATAAAATAATAGCAGCCATAGAACTAATAAATTGGTATTTCATGTTCCCATCCAAATCAAACCTAGATGATCAAATAGGATCAACCAAGTCAAAACCCTAGATCCTATCCCCAAAGTCATCATCCTTATTTATCCACTGTTTACCATCACACCATTGTGATGAACTCTAATAGCCACCATGCCTAATATTCTGCGTCATTTACCATACTCACTAAACCCTAATAGTGTTAGGTGTTTATAAACCATCCTATTTAGAAATCAACTATTCTTTACTTAGTGAATCCTATAACAAACCTAGACAACCTCAACCTTAATTGAAATACTTCTTATTGCTTAAATATTATATTCTTCAAAAGTTATCCTTTTGAAGAAATAAAGAATCATCATTAACCCTGCTTAATAGGACCTATAAAACCAGATTATCGATCACCAATAAGATATACCACCTTAATAGCAACCATTGATAATTAAGATGCTTATGCTTAATTAAGACCATACAAGCCCTAGTAGCTGATGAGTCCAACTCTCTTGTGATCCATCAACTCCTTACTCCAGAAACTAATTGGAACCATAGGAAACCATAGAACCCCACAAACCTAATAATCATACTTGTTCTTTATTAAAGAACATGTTCTTCAAAAGTTATCCTTTTGAAGTATATGATAAGTAATCATTAACCATGCCATATAGTACTAAAACCAACAACTGTTCATTAGATGTTAGGATTATACCAATCTTATTGTTGTGTACTAATAATGATATTGTTATGATATATTGCATTACTTGTTTATGATACCAGGTAATCAACCCTTAATAAAAATCTTGTTTGTGAATCATTCTAAAAGTGCAACACACCCTAAATCAATCATAACAACTCACTAATCCTAAATCATCGGGGTTAGGTCACGCTTAGAGCGATTGCATCTCATACTTATGCATTATTGCATCCTTGCCAATCTTTTAAACATCGTCCTCACCGGACGATGATGCTATTTCAGAATTTGGAGTTATTGCGTATCGAAGACCTTGCCTCGCATAATCTTGCAGTCAAGAAAGGCAAGTTCATCACTTGCTCATGTCATTTGAGTATCTTTATCAAATTACTTGCAAAGTACTATGATTATCACTATTACATAAAAACCAAAACCACTATTTTCATAACTATGAATATGACTATGTGGTGGGCAATGGAACCATGGATTGTGTGGATATGGTGGAGGTTCCATTGCAAGGGTTTATATCCATCTAGGATTAAACAACAAATGTCTCCAGTGATTCTTGTGCCGTAATACCCGTGTTAACCATAAGATCTGGAGTGGGACGGAATAGTCAATTGTATTTCCACCTCTTGTACATCAACGGATGCGCTTTACCGTAGACCCTTGATCCAAGAGAGGACAAGTGGTACCCTTGATCCAAGAGAGGACAAGTGGTAGGGTGGGGGTCCCGATGAAGTCCCCACGGTTATTGCGGTCTATGATGGGTTGCAGCTTCCGGCGAAGGAGTTCATGGTAGAGACCTGAACTGTTGTCGTGGTCGGGGGCCGTCCTTAATTGGTATAAGAGCACCAGCGAGGACCCAGGGTCGGAGTTTGCAACAAAGGGTGGGTGTATGAGGTAGCGGAGGAATATGATTGGCTATGACCTTATACCGGGCCTCACACCAAAGGAAGTGTGGACGAGCTCGCAACTCCGGTTGGCACCAAGGTTAAGATCTCTTATGGGTAAAGCAACACACCTCTCGCAGAGTGTAATGAATCGTGACTCGTCACTCCTCGTTCCGGGATATGGAACTCGCGAACGCTGCCGGAAAGGAACTCCATGAAGTTCTAGTAAACCGGTGAAGGCTGACGGACATAGTTCTTCTGAATAAAAGCAACTTTTTGAAGAAATGGTTATCAAAATCTGCATTGGTATTAGACTTTCTGGTCTAATGTTGTAGCTAGTGCATTAAACACCTCTTTCCTATAATGAATTTGTTGAGTACGCTCGTACTCATCCCACTCTTAAATCCCCTGCTTAGATATGGAGGCATCAAAGGAGGATCTACAGTGCAACTCGAAGGCCGAGGAGTCAACAACTACTTCAAGGGACAGGAACCCGTCGAAGAGTCGATACCACATCCAACAAGGAGAAACCTAGATTAGCAATAGAAAGGAACTAGCTTCCTAAACTTAGCCCCTATTTAGCTAGAATCTATTCATAGCCTCCGTAACTAGTTAAATACTCTACAAATAGAGTTCGTGTTAGGATTAGAATACGAGTCGTTCTCCTGGAGTTTATTTGCGCTTTTACCTCATTGTAAAGTAGGAGGTTGTGCTGATCTTCTCGTAATGTAGTCCGTATGTAATTCTATAGACATGCCTTGGACCCGCATATGTTTCGTTGTACCACTCGAGCGATATAATACTAGTGGAACGGTGTTTCATTGGTGTTATATCGGACTTGCATACTACACCATGCAATGGTATGCCGGTCACCACAACTGGTATCGTAGCAAATGCTTTGACCCTAGGATTAAAACCCTTTAAAGGAGACCTATAGGATTGGTAGTGTCTATAGGAAGTTGTCCTAGGTAAACCAAATAATTCTTATGACTTGAGATGGATATTCACTTGAGAATAATCCTGACACACTGGAGTCAACATTTCTTACCTATGTTTCCTAAGTAAAGTTAGCTAATCCCAAACATGTAGCATACCATTAAGTCCTTCAAACAATAGATGAGTAGATCACAGTTGGTATACAATACATGGTAGTCCAAAGAGAGGATACAACCATAAGGAAGCTATCCTATTGGAAGATGTGTACCAACATATGTTATGATTAAGTAAGAGTTATCCAGACCTGTAATACGAGTAATATCAAGTGATGAAGATAATAATGATATCCTAATAGAAGATGTAGACCCAGATAAGTAATGAGTAAGTAAAATTATCTAGACATGTGAAACAACTCATAGTAAGTGAAAAATATAAGTTATATGAGGTAGTATAGACCATGATGAGTCAATCATGGGAAGTAAGGAAGAGCTTTAGGAATAAAATATGTTTACTTCCATGGTAGAGATAGTAATCACATATGATTCACTTGAGATTCATTATGTGATGTACTAGAACATCATAAATACTTAGGAGGAGTACAATAATAAGTCAGGTGTTGTTATCACCAGATTTTGGCCAAATCAGGAGATGGGCCGTAAGAGAGATGGGCTTGAAGGATGTACGCGTGGAGGATCTTTGAAGCGGCCTGGCACGGAGAAGTTGGGCTAAATTGCCCATGTATCTGTATTATAGTAGATCGCATCTTAATTTAGAAGTTGGAGTTTTACCCGTGCACGGTTAGGTGCACGCATGAATTAGAAAGTCCCCCGGACTATAAATATGTATCTAGGGTTTATGAAATAAACAACCAACGTTCAACACAAACCAATCTCGGCGCATCGCCAACTCCTTCGTCTCGAGGGTTTCTTCCGGTAAGCACCATGCTGCCTAGATCGCATCTTGCGATCTAGGCAGCATAAGCTTATTACGTTGTTCATGCGTTGCTCGTGCCGAAGCCTTTTTGATGGCGAGCAACGTAGTTATCTTAGATGTGTTAGGGTTAGCATTGTTCTTCGTATCACATGCTCGTCGTAGTGCAACCCTTATACATCTAGCCGCCCTTACACCTATCTTAGGTGTAGAGCGGCACCCCGCTTGATCATTGTTTAGTAGATCCGATCCGTTACGGTTGCTCCTTGTTCTTCAAGGATTAGTTTAATATCCGCAATAGTTAGGCCTTACAAAGGGTTGGAGGATCCAGCGGCGTGTAGGGTGTAGTTTGCTAGCCCTAGACAGATGTTCCGGGATCAACCTCGTGTTGGTTTTTAGGCCCTGTCTAGGATCGGCTTACGATCACCGTACGCGAGCGCGAGGCCCAATCGTGAGTAGGATGATCCGATTATGCGGTGAAAACCCTAAATCGTCGTAGATCGCTTTAGCTTTATCTTGATCAAGCAGGACCACCATATATTCGTACACCTCGTACGAATCATGGGTGGATCGGCTCTTTGAGCCGATTCACGAGACAACCCGAGAGCCGATCGAGGCTCGTATTTAACGTTTACGTGTATGCCATGCAGAAACTAAGCGAGGCATCATCCAACACCTTCCCCGACCGGTATAGGTCAGGTAGCACGCCCTTGCGACAAGCATCGGACGTGTGACCGGAAGGCTTTGCGGGCCGTCGCTCCGAGGGACCGGGGCCAGCCCGCAGCCCCGAGTTGTTCCCGGCTCTACGGTGTTGCCGGCCGCTGCCCGCCGGTGGGTTTCTCGACCGCAACACATTCTGGCACGCCCGGTGGGACGATCTTCGACATCCACCGCATCGCCATCTACATCCGAGATGGCGGAAAGCACTCCGGTCAAGTACGAGGATCTGACTGACGAACTCAAGAAGAAGCATGACGAGATCAAAGAAGTCCTCGAAGCCGACCTCATCGGCTCTTTCCACAGAACCCGCTCCCATGGCATCAGGTGGAAGGGGTTCTCACCTGAAGGCGCGCTCGATGGAGTGGACCTGTCCGCCCCGTCGAAGAACGCACCGAGTCGCCGCGTCGAGAGATCAACTTCATGGTGGCTCATTCGCTCGCACCGCCACTCCGAGAGCCTCGGTGAACACTTTGGAGCGTGTCGCTCCGCGCGTGATCCAGAAATCATGAGCCATCAATATTCTCCGTCGGGACCAGCTCGGGGACTTACAAAGGGGAGATGCCACTCCGGTCCCGTCCACCGCCGCCGTTCGCGTTGGCAGCACCGTAAGTGCCGAACTCATCGGCATACGTCGTCTACAAGATTGGTGGTGACCCTAGTGACTACCAATTCCTACCCGAGGCGCCCAAGGAGATCCCGCACGGATACGCGTGCGCATACGTGCCGACCGCGAGCACCTGGGCACTCTCGAACCGAGCCGCAACAAACAGGGGCCTCTGGGAACAACAGGAGGAACGTCGGGAGCAGATTTTGAGAAGCAAACATGGTTAGCTAAGTACGCCACTCCGACAAACCTCCGGAGCTCAGCTCCTGCAGCTTGGCTCGGAACCGGAAAAGCAAGCATGGCTGGCTAAGTATGCCACCCCGGCGAATCTTCAGGGTTCGACACCTTCAGCCATCACCGCGGATCAGATTTGTACAATTCTGAAAGATTAGTTCGGCATGATGCCGAAAAGGAAGACATTCGGCTATACCAAGCCGTACCCCAACGAGTACGAATTGATCCCGCTACCACCCAAATATCGGCTCCCTGACTTTACAAAGTTTAGTGGATCGGATGGTTCCAGCCTCCATCGAGCATGTGAGCCAATATTTGGCATAGCTGGGCACGATCTCAAAGCATCGTACGAGCTGCGTGTGAGGTTCTTCGCACAATCCCTCACAGATCGGCTTTCGGGTGGTACACATCGCTGCCACCGAACTCAATCCGGACTTGGAAGCAGCTTGGAAGAGCAGCTCCATGAGCAGTATCACTCGCAGGCTTCCGAGGCCGGCATTGCCGATCTAGCACAAGTACGACGAAGCGCGGGGAAACAGATGTCGAATACATCCAGCGCTTCAGACCGTGAGGAACCGATGCTATTCGGTTCACTTAAGTGAAAAATAAGCGACCGAGTTGGCGGTGGTGGGTCTCTCATCATCGATCAAGGACGTGGCCTCCCAAGCAGTACTACCCTTCATTGGCGCACATGGTGCGTAAGCTGCCGCATATGAACAGGCGCCACCCGCATGTTTACCGAGACAAATTCAAGCGTGCGGTGGTCCCGGTTGAGGCGTACGAGGATGAAGGTGCCGCGGGAGATCAAGAGGTAGCAAGTGGCTGAATGGGCTCGGCGGCAAGCCCCGTGTCCCGCAAGTGGGTTAAGCCACAAGGCCCTCCAAAAGGGTTCGACTTCGACGTGACCAAAGCGGAGCAGGTTTTCGACCTCTTACTCACTGGAGAAGCAGCTAAAGGTACCCGAAGGCCACAAGATCCCCACGGTGCAGGAGCTGAACGGAAAGCCATACCGCAAGTGGCATAACACGTTCACCCACACCACTAACGACCGCAGGGTGTGGCGTCAACGGATCCAAATGGCGATAGAAAAAGGGCGGCTAATTTTCAACCAAGCACGCCATGAAGGTCGACACACACCCCTTCCCCGCCGTTAACATGGTGGAGTATACTTACCATGGAGGGTGCCAGCCAGATTTCTCGTGCAATATCAACATGGTGGGACCCGGGCACCACTCTGGTAAGGACGGAGATGAGGGCAGCTGCTCTCATAGCAAAGACACAGAGGAAGCCGCTCCACGCGATCGGCTCCGTCAAGATGGCAAGCGCTACGTCACAGAGGGAGAGGTGAAAAACATAAGATATCAGCGACCTCTCTCTGATCACCTCCTCAACAAGTATGTGAGTCAGTATGACCAACGCCGACGATACAACGACGATGATGAAAAAGATCGTCTGGCTAGGGACAAGAGGAGACGTCGTCGGCATGATCACGACGAGGAGCGATATGAGCGCCACGCCAAGGAAAAGTCGAGGGAGCAAGACGACGTGGATAGGCACTGGGACCGCCCCTTCTTCGTACACTCGCTGGGATTCAGGAATGAGCCGATTGCCTACAATCGGCAATTGCCCGTAATGTAAACAAAGGAAGAAGGATGCAGCTAACGTGTCCGTGTTCAAGCGTCTAGGGCCTCTCCCGCCTCGGAACAAGCATGCCGAGTCCGCTCGGGTGGAAGATCTCGAGGAACTAGAGGACGATGATGAAGAAGACAAGTATCATCGGCCAAGGTGGTGCCCCGTTGGGCTCAGCCGTTCCCGAAGCGAAGGGTTCGGTGTCCGCGTGGGTTGGAGGAAGCTCGAAAGATTATACCGCACACGTTGAGGAAGGCACGGCCCGATCCGGCCGCCAAAATTCAGCCGAACCCTCGGACGAAGAAGGTCGGCCACAAAGAAAAGAGTGGCGCCCCAAGCAAAGGAAAGCCGATGATGAGACATCGGCTGGCACAAACATGGTGCTCGTCCTTCCAACGGAGTTTGGTGCTCCAGGATTACACGAGGCACCCAATTTCGACGATTGCGAGCGCATCAACGTGACACAGGATGGGACTAGGTTGGTCTTATCCACGGGCCCGACCGTGTAGCGAACGCAGCGTCTATGGACAAACGTGGCGATGCCGATCCAGGAGATCGGCCCCAAGGACTTATGGAGGAACATTACAAAACCTTCATTGAGCAATTCAATGTGGAGGCCGATTCCAGCAATCGGCCAAAATTATCCTCACCATCCATTCTTCCTAGGTTCAACATGTGATCCGGCAGGGAATACCTAAAGAGCCGATACCATCAAGTCCCTTGAAAGAATCGGCTCGGGGGGCACCTAGGTGGATAAGACACGAGGATATGAAGTAGGAGTATCTTTCAAATGCCCAGCAGCCCAAGATATCCTTTGATGATGGGTATTGAAGTATGGGGGCCGATACATAAATCGGCCGTAAAAAATTCAAATTTTTTTAAGCACAGCCGATGCGCAGACATCGACTTAAGGATAGAAAGCCGATGCATGGCCATCGACTCAAGAGATACAACTGTTATAAGCAGGGGTTCAATGGAGCAGGAAGTGGGTTACGAAGGGATCATGACCCTGACCAATGCCAAGAGCAGCCTGGACGTGCAGATCAGGTTAAGGATGGGTTGCATCAGATCCGCCAAAGGAAAGGAGCCGATCTGACCTGCAAGGCGCGAGAAGTGGACTGAAGAAGCTCGGGGGGCAGCTCACCCTGAAGGTTCTCTGCTCTGGGGAGCCGATTTTGTTGAAATCGGCTGGCTCTGCATCATGACTTGGAAACCGATGGTGACACGTTTGGTTGGCCCACTGCTGTTCTCGCCTTGATGGAGGCTCGGGGGCAACTGACTGCGTAGATATTCTGTTCTTAAGAAGCCGATTGAGATTTCATCGGATGGCCCTCCATCATAACCTTTTTCAAGGGGATTGGGCAGGTTTGAAGAGTATCACTGAATATCTGAATGTCCAGAGGTATCGACTTCAGCATCAAGTCGTTTCGAGCAGCGGTTCGGGGCTCTCTTAAAGGCGTTGGTCCGCCTCGTTGTCCACCGCAGCTCAAAGTCATCGGTCGAAAA
This sequence comes from Lolium rigidum, assembly GCF_022539505.1. Classification (NCBI taxonomy): domain Eukaryota; kingdom Viridiplantae; phylum Streptophyta; class Magnoliopsida; order Poales; family Poaceae; genus Lolium; species Lolium rigidum. The sequence continues at coordinate 294,846,448 of NC_061510.1, read as the reverse complement.
AGGTGAAAGATAGATCGTGAAGGGTTGATATGTTAACATCAGCTTTTGAGCATTGATCAAGTTCACGATCACTCCGACGTCAAAGAGATGGAGAACGGATCATGAGAGACCGATGCGTTGTCATCGGCTTATTGAGCATTGGCTAAGTGACGATCGGCGGAATCAGTATGAAGGGAAATCGGCTAAATTGGCATAAAGGAAATCGGCAAAATCAAATTGGGGAATTTCTTCATTGATAAACGAGATTTCTTACATAGAAGAGCTGATTGCTCTCAAAAGGGAGTACTAAGGGGATACATTGCCCCGTCTACTACTACCGATCCTATGCTAAGGGTCCTATCTACGGGTCGTCGCCGCCCTCGTCGTCACCCTCGTCGCCGCCGCTCGGCCGCTGCTCCCGGCGGGCTCGTCGTCGCTCGCTGTAGCGGCCGCCGGCAGGACCTTCGTTGTCCTCATCCTCCTCATCGTCGTCGTCGTCGCTGTCGTAGTCACTGAGATTCCCCGGCCAGGGGCAGTGGCGCTTGGCCGGCGGCTCGTCGGAGGGGCTGTCGTCGTCGTCCTCCTCCTCCTCCTCCTCCTCCTTCACCTCCTCGGAGGAGGTGAAGTCATCCCAGGAGAAGCGATCGTCATCGCTCTCCTCCTCCGATTCCCCGTCGGCGAGGAAGCGGAGGTCGCTCTCCCCGTCCGTCGAGGACTTGTCGTCCTCGGACCAGATGGAGAAGTCATGGCCGGGCTCCTCCCCGGCCTCTATGGCGCGGCGGGTGTTGGCCGCATGGACCTCTTGTGGGTCCCGTTCTGGCGTCGGCTCGTGGGAGGAAGAGGACTCGAGGGAAAGGCCCGATGAGGCGGAGGAAGAAGAAGACATGGTGCGCAGGAGGGCTTTTGGAGTGCTAATGCGGAGAGGATGAGGAGGACAACTGTTCGGTGCGGTTAAATAAAAGAAGTGGGGGTTTAATGTTCGAACAGTTTTCGAGGAGGTGGTGCCAAAAAACTCGTCAAATCGTGCGGAGAAGTTGGGAAGGCAAGTCGTCATGATGAAAAATACCGCGACGGTTCCGCTCTCGCCACGACATGACCCCTCGGAGAAAAAACAGAGTGGTTTTGAAATTATCATTACCAAAACCAGGGGGGCATGTGTTATCACCAGATTTTGGCCAAATCAGGAGATGGGCCGTAAGAGAGATAAGCTTGAAGGATGTACGCGTGGAGGATCTTTGAAGCGGCCTGGCACGGAGAAGTTGGGCTAAATTGCCCATGTATCTGTATTATAGTAGATCGCATCTTAATTTAGAAGTTGGAGTTTTACCCGTGCACGGTTAGGTGCACGCATGAATTAGAAAGTCCCCGGACTATAAATATGTATCTAGGGTTTATGAAATAAACAACAACCAACGTTCAACACAAACCAATCTCGGCGCATCGCCAACTCCTTCGTCTCGAGGGTTTCTTCCGTAAGCACCATGCTGCCTAGATCGCATCTTGCGATCTAGGCAAGCATAAGCTTATTACGTTGTTCATGCGTTGCTCGTGTCGAAGCCTTTTTGATGGCGAGCAACGTAGTTATCTTAGATGTGTTAGGGTTAGCATTGTTCTTCGTATCACATGCTCGTCGTAGTGCAACCCTTATACATCTAGCCGCCCTTACACCTATCTTAGGTGTAGGGGCGGCACCCCGCTTGATCATTGTTTAGTAGATCCGATCCGTTACGGTTGCTCCTTGTTCTTCAAGGATTAGTTTAATATCCGCAATAGTTAGGCCTTACAAAGGGTTGGAGGATCCAGCGGCGTGTAGGGTGTAGTTTGCTAGCCCTAGACAGGATGTTCCGGGATCAACCTCGTGTTGGTTTTTAGGCCCTGTCTAGGATCGGCTTACGATCACCGTACGCGAGCGCGAGGCCCAATCGTGAGTAGGATGATCCGATTATGCGGTGAAAACCCTAAATCGTCGTAGATCGCTTTAGCTTTATCTTGATCAAGCAGGACCACCATATATTCGTACACCTCGTACGAATCATGGGTGGATCGGCTCTTTGAGCCAATTCACAGGACAACCTGAGAGCCGATCGAGGCTCGTATTTAACGTTTACGTGTATGCCATGCAGAAACTAAGCGAGGCATCATCCAACACCTTCCCGACTGGTATAGGTCGGGTGGCACGCCCTTGCGACAAGCATCGGACGTGTGACCGAAGGCTTTGCGGGCCGTCGCTCTGAGGGACTGGGGCCAGCCGCAGCCCTGAGTTGTTCCCGGCTCTACGGTGTTGCCAGTCGCTGCCCGCCGGTGGGTTTCTGACCGCAACAGGTGTTCACCAATAGTGCAAGAGTTGTTATCTAAAACCATGGGAAGTGTGCCAAGCACATCATGACCATAGTTTTACAATAGAAACACTTGAAAGTATAGGAGCTATATTCCAATAGATATGTGTCTAGAATAGTGATGTTAGAACCAGACATATCAGGTGAAGTAGTCCTCAACAAAATAGAAGTTAAGTAGTACTTCCAAAGAAAAATTAGGTTAACTTCAACTATCCTAGGCTACTTTGTTTCAAGTTTATCTCATTGCAAATGTGCAATCAAGGTAATGGTTGAGACAAATAGTAGAAATCCACTTATTCGTGCTAAGTATCAAGAAATAAACCTATCTTATGTGGTGTTATATACTACACATCAGAGCCTGATGTTTAGAGATGTCTTACTAAACTATTCTATTCAGGCTTATGATGGTGTGTATTATATGCACAAAGCTGAATCTTCTTGGATTTTATTGGATTTTCATTGTTTGACTAGATCCATACATGAAGTTTGACTTTGATATGCAAATGCATGTTGCTATATCAAGTTCTTACTTGATGCTATAGATCTAGAGGGTAATGGTAAACGTGTGAGGAAGTGACGAATTCTGAAGATTCTGAAGACAAGATGAAGGTTCATCAGAAAAAGAAAGTAAAGTTGTGGGAAGTAACCACAATACTCTGAAGGAAGTATCAATCAAGACTCATGCTTAACATCAACAGAGGAGTACTTTAGTACATAAGAAGCATGAAGGTGAGAAATATGATGATTATGGAGAAGTAGAAGTAGAACCATAGTCATTATGGAAAAGGGAATGCATGGGAAATCACTTAGGATACTATATTCATAGTGTCAGCCAGTGGTTTTCTTGCAAAATAAACCCTGAATGAAGGAAGATGATATATAAAGTCATAGCAGATATAAGAAGACCACCGTTGATATCAGAAGACCACAGTTGTGGTATAGGATCAATACTGCAAGATAAAGTAGAAAATGTCTCGTCCAGTTGATCAGAACCTATAATAGAATCCATTTTTAGATATCAACCAACCACAGTTGGTATAATAACCACAGCTGGTATCAGTTGGTATTACAAATAGTCCACGATTTAATTATTTGTAACAAAAGTTTGTGAACAAATAAAAATCTTGTCAGCCAAATAGCTAGATCTATAATCATTTAGTCGAAGGATTCACATTGGATGTCCACAATTGAGTGGATACACCACCAACATTCTTCGCGAGACTTTAGAAGAAGTAAAATCCATAAGTTAGAACCAGACCAATATTCCAACCATAGTCCAATAGTTGGAAGAAAAGGAATTGAAGACCATAAGAAAACTCTAAGGGGTAGAGTAAAGATTGAGTTATATGCACAATGACTCAATACTGTGAGCAAGATAGAAGAAGAAGGTCTGAACCGAGAGGAAGTTCGATCTTATTTTCATAAGATTGATGAACAATACTTTCGAAGGAAGTCGGACTCGAGCTCGAGGTTCATACCTCGAGGAAGTAAGAAGTGAACTATAACTTGAGAAAGTGAGTAGTATTTACTCAGAAGTACGAAAGCTCCAGTAAGTCAAGCATAAAGAAGTTGGACGAAGAAAATACCATAGACCAAATACATCTCAAGAAGGCCAAAGACTGAAGTAGATTGACCATACCAAAACTAAGGTCTATTTGAAAGATTCCTTTCATGGAACCTAAATAATCTAAAATAGTTATAGGTATCAGCTATAAACCATGATTGGATGGAATAAATGAGTCTAATCCATTCTTAGAGGAATAAACCATCATGATCATTTCCATGTTAAGTACCTTACTTAGTACCATTATTGCAGTTTTGGTAGTAAGGGAAAAACAAAGACCTATTTTATCAAATAGGAGAATGTTATCCAATTAGTCCTCAATTAAGACTGTCAGGACAAGAAGAAGTCCCAATCAATTAATATTCAATGAGAAAGGAAACAAGTTTATAGAGTTGAAGGAAATCAAATAATTAGAAGCCATGGCTCAGAGACAGATATTATTAGATTCTCGGAAGAAAATCATAGAACTAGAATTAGAAACTTATGCTCAGAGACAGACACTATTTGATTCCAGGAAGAATCTGGACAAGAGATATATTCAATGATACCCAGTAAGATCAATACAGAGTTCGAGAAAAGCCATAGCCTGCACAAGTCAGATCCAAACTCCGAAACGTGAAAGAGCTCAAACTTCGAGGACGAAGTTTAGTTTAAGGGGTAGAGACTGTAATATCCCAGGATCGGGGTTACAAAAAATAGAGGAAACAGATGTGTGCATTGCATTCATGCATAGAAAATCCGGGGAATTTTCGCGCATTCGTTTAAAACACAAAGATGTCGAGGTTTCTCTTGTGTCGAGAGAGTTGATATAGGTCATCGACACTAGTGCAATAAATTTCGACATGACCTTTGATGAATTATTATGTTTTCGAGGGAAGGAGTTTGAATTTGAATTCAAATATGAATAACATGAATTCAAATAAAACTTGAATTGGAAATTGAATTCCAAACAAATATATAAAACACAATTGAAGATTTACAAATAGATAAAGAAAGAAAATATATATTACATTAAGAATGATAATAACTTAATCAATTACAAGCTCCAAAAGAAATGGGAGATTACAAAGAAATAAAAAAAGAATCCCTAAATCTAATCTTGATCTCCTTATTCTTCATTCCCTGCAAAAGAAACAACAAAGACAAATAAATGTTGTGTTAAGGTTAAAATGTTTGTCTCCGCATTTTGGGAGACATTTTAGTTTTAGAAACTAGCTATTGGGAGTCAAGAATTAGTCTTGATCCCCAAATTGTGATTAGAGGGAGTAAATCAGAATTCAGCATCAACGAGGCATTATCATAGAAAAACCAGTGATCAAGAAGGCAACCAGGGACACAAGGCATCATTAGATGATCCATCTCTGAGGGACAAGGCAACACATGATGCTCCACTAAATACAGGCAATATATTTTCCCTCTAATCTAGCTAGAATCTGTGAGGCACCACAAAGTTGTTTTAATGGATCATTACTGACATGGAAAAGTCAGTATGATCCTAAGCCACTAGTTAATAACCACATGTACATAAGCAGGACTGGATTTAAATCCACACTTAGTTAAGCAAAATGGCCATTAACTAAAGCCATATAGAAACAGCAGCCAACAGGCGTATATTCACTTAACAGTACCAAAGATAGACATAATAGGATAAGTACAAGGTTGAGCAATGGCTTGCACGTGAGGCAAGGAAAGTCAAGTTGGCAACATGCACATGGAGGGGAAGCAGCCTACTTAGCAGCTCACACACAACACATGCAACTATGTGTTGTCGATCACACAGACAATATGTTGGAGATATGCCCAAGAGGCAATAATAAAAGTGGTTATTATATATCTTTATGTTTATGATAAATGTTTATATGCCATGCTATAATTGTATTAACCGAAACATTGATACATGTGTGATATGTAAACAACAAAGAGTCCCTAGTATGCCTCTTAACTAGCTTGTTGATTAATGGATGATTAGTTTCATAATCATGAACATTGGATGTTATTAATAACAAGGTTATATCATTGTATGAATGATGTAATGGACACACCCATTTAAGCGTAGCATAAGATCTCGTCATTAAGTTATTTGCTATAAGCTTTCGATACATAGTTACCTAGTCCTTATGACCATGAGATCATATAAATCACTTATACCGGAAAGGTACTTTGATTACATCAAACACCACCGCGTAAATGGGTGGCTATAAAGGTGGGATTAAGTATCCGTAAAGTATGAGTTGAGGCATATGGAGCAACAGTGGGATTTGTCCATCCCGATGACTGATAGATATACTCCGGGCCCTCTCGGTGGAATGTCGTCTAATGTCTTGCAAGCATATGAATAAGTTCATAAGAGACCACATACCACGGTATCGAGTAAAGAGTACTTGTCGGAGACGAGGTTGAACAAGGTATAGAGTGATACCGAAGATCAAACCTCTGGACAAGTAAAATATCGCGAGACAAAGGGAATTGGTATTGTATGTGAATGGTTCATTCGATCATAAAAGTCATCGTTGAATATGTGGGAGCCATTATGGATCTCCAGATCCCGCTATTGGTTATTGGTCGGAGTGAGTACTCAACCATGTCCGTATAGTTCACGAACCGTAGGGTGACACACTTAAAGTTGGATGTTGAAATGGTAGTACTTGAATATGGAATGGAGTTCGAATATTTGTTCTGAGTCCCGATGAGATCCCGACATCACGAGGAGCTCCTGAATGGTCCGGAGAATAAGATTCATATATAGGATGTCATTTTATGTGAATTAAAATGTCGCGGAAGGTTCTATGGAAGGTTCTAGAAGGTTCTAGAAAAGTCCGGAAGAAACCACCAAGGAAGGTGGAGTCCACATGGGACTCCACCTCCATGGCCGGCCAACCCTAGTGGGGGAGGAGTCCCAAGTGGACTCCCCTTAGGGGGCCGGCCACCCCCCATATGGGAGGTGGAACTCCCACCTTTGGTGGGAGTCCTAGCTTGGCTAGGTTTCCCTCTCTTATGGAAGGTTTTTGGTTCGGGTATTATTCGAAGACTTGGACACCAACTCTTGGGGATCCACCTATATAACGAGGGGCCAAGGGAGGGGGCCGGCCACCCCAAGACCACAAGCTGGCCGCCCCCCTTGAAGTGGCCGGCCACCCCCTCCCAAACCCTAGCCGCCCCCTTCTCCTCCATAGCTCCCGCGTGCTTTAGCGAAGCTCCGCCGGAGTTCTACACCGCCACCGACACCACGCCGTCGTGCTGTCGGATTCAAGAGGAGCTACTACTTCCGCTGCCCGCCGGAACGGGAGGTGGACGTCGTCTTCATCAACAACCGAACGTGTGACCGAGTACGGAGGTGCCGCCCGTTCGTGGCGCCTGAACCGATCGTGATCAAGATCTTCTACGCGCTTTGCAAGCGGCAAGTGAACGTCTACCGCAGCAACAAGAGCCTCATCTTGTAGGCTTTGGAATCTCTTCAAGGGTGAGACTCTATACCCCTCGTTGCTACCATCTTCTAGATTGCATCTTGGCTTGGATTGCGTGTTCGCGGTAGGAAAATTTTTGTTTTCTATGCAACGTTATCCTTCAGTGGTATCAGAGCCGTGTCTATGCATAGATGGTTGCACGATTAGAACACAATGGTTTTGTGGGCGTTGATGCTCTTGTTATCTTTAGTTGAGTACTTTGCATCTTTATGGCATAGTGGGATGAAGCGGCTCGGACTAACTTTACATGACCGCGTTCATGAGACTTGTTCCTCGTTCGACATGCAACTTGTATTGCATAAGAGGCTTTGCGGGTGTCTCGTCTCTCCTACTATAGTAAAGATTCAATTTACTCTTCTATTGACAACATTAGTATCAACGTTGTGGTTCATGTTCGTAGGTAGATTAGATCTATATCGAAAACCCTAAACCACGTAAAATATGCAAACCAAATTAGAGAGCGTCTAACTTGTTTTTGCAGTGGTTTGGTGATGTGATATGGCCATAATGTGATGATGAATATGTATGAGATGATCATTATTGTATTGTGGCAACCGCAGGAGCCTTATGGTTGTCTTTAAATTTCATGTTGAGTAGTATTTCAAGGTAGTTGTAATAGTTGCTACATGGAGGACAATCATGAAGACGACGCCATTGACCTTGACGCTACACCGACGATGATGGAGATCATGCCCGAAGATGATGGAGATCATGTCCGTGCTTTGGAGATGAAGATCAAAGGCGCAAAGACAAAAGGGCCATATCATATCACATATGAACTGCATGTGATGTTAATCCTTTTATGCATCTTATTTTGCTTAGATCGCGACGGTAGCATTATAAGATGATCCCTCACTAAAATCTCAAGATAATAAAGTGTTCATCCTTAGTAGCACCGTTATCAAGTCTTGTCGTTTCGAAGCATCTCGTGATGATCGGGTGTGATAGATTCAATAAGTACATACAACGGGTGCAAGACAGTTTTGCACATGCGGATACTAAGGTGGCCTTGACGAGCCTAGCATGTACGTGACATGGTCTCGGAACACATGATACCGAAAGGTAGAGCATGAATCATATGATTGATATGATGAACACTTTGAGTGTTCGCCATTGAAATCACACCTTTTCTCGTGATGATCGGGTTTAGGTGCGGTAGATTTGGTTCGTGTGATCACTAAGACAATGCGAGGGATATTGTTTTGAGTGGGAGTTCACCTAGTTTTTAATTATGTTGAATTAAAATTTGAACTCAATTTGTCATAAACTTAGTCTAAACTATTGCAAATATATGTTGTAGAGATGGCGTCCCCAATCAATTTTAACCAGTTCCTAGAGAAAGAAAAGCTTAAGAGCAACGGTAGCAACTTCACCGATCGGTTCCGTCATGTGAGGATCTTCCTCTCGGCGGAAATCTGCAATATGTGCTTGATGCACCGCTAGGTGACCCTCCCGCATAAACCGAAACCGATGAAGTAAAAGCTGTTTACGAGACTCGGAAAACTCGGTACTCTCAAGTTCGAGTGTGCCATCCTATGCGATCCGGAATCCGATCTTCAAAAACGTTTTGAGCACCACGATCCTCATGAGTTGATGAATGAGCTGAAAGCTATTTTTGAGACTCATGCGGCCGTGGAATGCTATGAAGCATCGAAACATTTCTTCAACTGTATGATGGAAGAAGGCAGCTCCATTAGTGAGCACATGCTCGCCATGACCGGGCATGCGAAGAAACTCAGTGACTTGGGAATAGTGATTCCTAACGTGATCGGGGATTAATCGTGTCCTTCAATCACCGCCACCAAGTTACAAGAACTTTGTGATGAACTACAATATGCGGAACATGAACAAGGAGTTACTCGAACTCTTTGGCATGCTAAAAGCTCGCCGAGATTGAGATCAAGAAAGAGCACCAAGTGTTGATGGTCAACAAGACCACCAGCTTCAAGAAACAGGCAAGTCTAAGGGAAAATTCAAGAAGGGTGGCAAGAAAGCTGCCACTTCTCCCGTGAAACCTAAGAACGGCCCTAAGCCCGATGCTGAGTGCTATTATCGCAAGGAGAAGGGACACCGGAAGCGTAATTGCTCCAAGTATCCGGCTGATCCGAAGAGCGGCCTTGTCAAGAAGAAGAAAGAAGGTATATCCGATATACATGTTATAGATGTTCATTTCATCGGTTCTCGTTCTAGTACCTGGGTATTTGATACCGGTTCGGTTGCTCATATTTGTAACTCGAAACAGGAACTAAAGAATAAACGACAACCGCCGAAGGATGAAGTGACGATGCGCGTTGGAAACGGATCCAAGGTCAATGTGATCGCAGTCGGCACACTTCCTCTACATCTACCTTCGGGATTAGTTTTAAGCCTAAATAATTGTTATTATGTACTGCGTTGAGCATGAACATTATATATGGATCTTGTTTAATGCAAGACGGTTATTCATTCAAGTCCGAGAATAATGGTTGTTCTATTTTTATGAATAATATCTTTTATGGTCGAGCACCTGAAAAGAATGGCTTATTTCTGTTAGATCTCGATAGTAGTGATACGCATATACATAACATTGATGCTAAGCGAATTAAATTGAATGATAATTCTACTTATATGTGGCACTGTCGTCTTGGTCATATTGGAGTGAAACGCATGAAGAAACTCCATACCGATGGATTACTTGAATCACTTGACTTTGAGTCACTTGATAGATGCGAAGCATGTCTAACGGGAAAAATGACTAAGACTCCATTTTCTGGTATGATGGAGCGAGCTACTGAATTATTGGAAATCATACATACTGATGTGTGCGGACCAATGAGTGTAGCATCGCGCGGTGGTTATCGTTATGTTCTAACCTTCACAGATGATCTGAGTTGATATGGGTATATCTATTTCATGAAACATAAATCCGAAACTTTCGAGAAGTTTAAGGAATTCCAAAGTGAAGTAGAAAATCAACGTAACAAGAAGATCAAATTTCTACGATCTGATCGCGGAGGTGAATATCTGAGTTATGAGTTTGGCATGCATTTAAAGAAATGCGGAATACTTTCACAATTGACACCGCCGGGAACACCACAACGAAACGGTGTGTCCGAACGTCGTAATCGAACTCTCTTAGATATGGTTCGTTCTATGATGTCTCTTACTGATTTGCCGTTATCATTTTGGAGTTATGCATTAGAGACAGACCGCATTCACTTTAAATAGAGCACCATCAAAATCCATAGAAACGACACCGTATGAATTATGGTTTAATAAGAAACCTAAGTCAGTCGTTCCTTAAAGTTTGGGGTTGCGAAGCCTATGTAAAAAAGTTACAACCGGACAAGCTAGAACCCAAAGCGGAGAAATGCGTCTTCATAGGATACCCTAAGGAAACTATAGGGTACACTTTCTATCACAGATCCGAAGGCAAAATCTTTGTTGCTAAGAACGGAACCTTTCTTGAGAAAGAATTTCTCACTAAAGAAGTGACTCGGAAGAAAAGTAGAACTCGATGAGATTAATGAATCTATACTCGTTGATCGCAGTAGCGCAATGACCGGAAGTTGTACCTGTACCGCCTACACCGGCAACGAGAGGAAGCTAATGATAATGATCATGAAACTTCGAACGAGGAAACTACCGAACCTCGCAGATCGATAAGGGAACGTGCCACTCCCGATTGGTATGATCCTTGTCTAAATGTCATGATTGTGGATAACAATGATGAGGACCCCGCGACGTATGAAGAAGCGATGATGAGCCCAGATTCCAACAAATGGCAAGAAGCCATGAAATCCGAAATGGGATCCATGTATGATAACAAAGTATGGACTTTGGTAGACTTACCCGATAGCCGAAAGGCTGTCGAGAATAAATGGATCTTCAAGAGAAAACAGATGTCGATGGTAATATTATCGTCTATAAAGCTCGACTTGTCGCAAAGGGTTTCCGACAAATTCAAGGAGTTGACTACGATGAGACTTTCTCACCCGTAGAGAAGCTAAAATCTGTGAGGATTTTGTTAGCAATAGCTGCATTTTTCGATTATGAAATTTGGCAGATGGATGTCAAAACGGCGTTCCTTAATGGAGACATTGAGGAAGAGTTGTATATGGTACAACCCAAAGGTTTTGTCGATCCTAAAAATGCTCGACAAAGTATGCAAACTTTAGCGTTCAATCTATGGACTCGAAGCAAGCATCAAGAAGTTGGAACCGACGCTTTGATAAGGTGATCAAAGACTTCGGGTTTATACAGATGTCATGGAGAGGCCTCGTATTTACAAGAAAGTGAGTGGGAGCTCCGTAGCATTCCCGATATTATATGTAGATGACATATTATTGATTGGGAATGATATAGAACTATTAAGCAGTAGTAAAAGGTTATTTGAATAACAGTTTTTCAATGAAAGACCTTGGTGAAGCATCGTATATATTAGGCATCAAGATTTATAGAGATAGATCAAGACGCCTAATAGGGCTATCACAGAGTACATACCTGGACAAGATTCTAAAGAAGTTTAGAATGGACGAAAGTAAGAAAGGGTTTTTACCTATGTTACCAGGCAAGGTCTTGAGTAAGACTCAAGGACCAGCTACGGCAGAAGAAAGAGAAAGGATGAGTCAGATCCCCTATGCTTCGGCAAGTAGGCTCTATTATGTATGCCATGCTATGTACAAGACCGGATATAGCGCATGCCGTTAGTTTGACTAGCAGTATATCAAAGTGATCCAGGAATGGAGCATCGGACAGTCGGTCAAGAATAACCTCGAAATACTTGAAAAGAACTAAGGATATGTTTCTTTGTTATGGAGGTGACCAAGAGCTCGTTGTAACAAGTTACACCGATGCAAGTTGGAACACCGATCCCGATGACTCTAAGTCACGACTCGGGTATGTGTTTATATTGAATGGTGCTGCAAGAAGTCGGGCAAGCTCGAGCGAAGTGCACGGTGGCGAAGTCTTCAACAGAATCGGAGTACATAGCGGCTTCAGAAGCTTCATTAGAAGCGGTACGGATGAAGAGGTTCATTGTAGAGCTCGGTGTGGTTCCTAGTGCATTGGACCCACTAGTCATATACCGTGACAACATGGGTGCCATCGCCAATGCACAAGAACCAAGGTCACACAAGAGGCTGAAGCATATCAAGCTGCGTTACCACTCGATTCGCGAGTACATCGAAGATGGAGAAGTAAAGATTTGCAAAGTACACACTGATCCGAATGTAGCAGATCCGTTGACTAAAGCTCTCCCTAGGGCAAAGCATGACCAACACCGTAATGCCATGGGTGTTAGGTTCCTTACAATGTAATCTAGATTATTGACTCTAGTGCAAGTGGGAGACTGTTGGAGATATGCCCAAGAGGCAATAATAAAAGTGGTTATTATATATCTTTATGTTTATGATAAATGTTTATATGCCATGTATTAACCGAAACATTGATACATGTGTGATATGTAAACAACAAAGAGTCCCTAGTATGCCTCTTAACTAGCTTGTTGATTAATGGATGATTAGTTTCATAATCATGAACATTGGATGTTATTAATAACAAGGTTATATCATTGTATGAATGATGTAATGGACACACCCATTTAAGCGTAGCATAAGATCTCGTCATTAAGTTATTTGCTATAAGCTTTCGATACATAGTTACCTAGTCCTTATGACCATGAGATCATATAAATCACTTATACCGGAAAGGTACTTTGATTACATCAAACACCACCGCGTAAATGGGTGGCTATAAAGGTGGGATTAAGTATCCGGAAAGTATGAGTTGAGGCATATGGATCAACAAGTGAGATTTGTCCATCCCGATGACTGGATAGATATACTCGGGCCCTCTCGGTGGAATGTCGTCTAATGTCTTGCAAGCATATGAATAAGTTCATAAGAGACCACATACCACGGTACGAGTAAAGAGTACTTGTCAGGAGACGAGGTTGAACAAGGTATAGAGTGATACGAAGATCAAACCTCGGACAAGTAAAATATCGCGAGACAAAGGGAATTGGTATTGTATGTGAATGGTTCATTCGATCACTAAAGTCATCGTTGAATATGTGGGAGCCATTATGGATCTCCGGATCCCGCTATTGGTTATTGGTCGGAGTGAGTACTCAACCATGTCCGTATAGTTCACGAACCGTAGGGTGACACACTTAAAGTTGGATGTTGAAATGGTAGTACTTGAATATGGAATGGAGTTCGAATATTTGTTCGGAGTCCCGATGAGATCCCGGACATCACGAGGAGCTCCGAATGGTCCGGAGAATAAGATTCATATATAGGATGTCATTTTATGTGAATTAAAATGTCGCGGAAGGTTCTATGGAAGGTTCTAGAAGGTTCTAGAAAAGTCCGGAAGAAACCACCAAGGAAGGTGGAGTCCACATGGGACTCCACCTCCATGGCCGGCCAACCCTAGTGGGGGAGGAGTCCCAAGTGGACTCCCCTTAGGGGGCCGGCCACCCCCCATATGGGAGGTGGAACTCCCACCTTTGGTGGGAGTCCTAGCTTGGCTAGATTTCCCTCTCTTATGGAAGGTTTTTGGTTCGGGTCTTATTCGAAGACTTGGACACCAACTCTTGGGGATCCACCTATATAATGAGGGGCCAAGGGAGGGGGCCGGCCACCCCAAGACCACAAGCTGGCCGCCCCCTTGAAGTGGCCGGCCACCCCCTCCCAAACCCTAGCCGCCCCTTCTCCTCCATAGCTCCCGCGTGCTTTAGCGAAGCTCCGCCGGAGTTCTACACCGCCACCGACACCACGCCGTCGTGCTGTCGGATTCAAGAGGAGCTACCACTTCCGCTGCCCGCCGGAACGGGAGGTGGACGTCGTCTTCATCAACAACCGAACGTGTGACCGAGCACGGAGGTGCTGCCCGTTCGTGGCGCCGGAACCGATCGTGATCAAGATCTTCTACGCGCTTTTGCAAGCGGCAAGTGAACGTCTACCGCAGCAACAAGAGCCTCATCTTGTAGGCTTTGGAATCTCTTCAACGGTGAGACTCGATACCCCCTCGTTGCTACCATCTTCTAGATTGCATCTTGGCTTGGATTGCGTGTTCGCGGTAGGAAATTTTTTGTTTTCTATGCAACGTTATCCTACACAATAGCCCAGTAATATAAAAGCAAGAGCACCACAGCTAGCCAAACCATTTGGCTAAATCTTCACCAGAGCGTACACCACTTGAGCATCTGCAGTTCATAAGGAACTGCAGAAACACATCACATCAGAACCCACCAACAGATCAAGAGCTGCAAGATCAACAATAGGAAGCAGATCCAGAAGCTGGGAGGAGCTAGCACTCCACAAGAAGAAGGATATCTGAAGGGCTAGAAGAACCAGTCATCAAACTACATAAGTGCCACAGGTAGAACTTTATCAGAAATACAAGATAGATCAGGCAATATCTGTTCTTACTTTTTGCATGAGTACATATGGGGGGAAAATGAATAATACAAAGACAACAAATCCCACTACCCTTCCACTAGATTTTTACCTAGGAGGATTGGAAGGATTTATTTCTCTCAGTATTTCATAGAGGTGCTATGCAAGAATCATCACAGAGAATAAAAAGCCACATAAAAGCATCTGTTCTTATCCAAGATTTTGCCTCAGCCTTTGCATCACAGGCTAGACAAAGAAATCAACCCAGGACCTGTTCTTCTCAGCTTAATATCTAACACATAGAAAATATTCAAGGAGGGGGCAGTATTCATTCTGCACACAAGCCACAAACTAACCAACAAGTAAAGTATCTGAACTCATATTTTTTTTGTAAACAACAGTGGCAACCAGTTAAGGCCACCTACTGCTGCTCTATTTCCAAATCCCACAAAAACATGACTGGATCATGCATGCACATGATCTAGTAATCCTCAACAGCAGCAAGAGCACTATAAACAGGAGTCTAAGCTCACAAATAAACCATCCAGCAACTCATTAGTTGCAGGCAACAATAGTTGCATTCTGCATATTGGTATTCACCAATAAGGTACACCAAAATATAACTGAAATTATCCAATTAACCACTGTCATGTGGACAGTACAACCAACAAGTATCCGCACTTGCAATTCATACCAAATAAAATTCAAATCATTTTCCTAGTTAATCTGACTAGGAATCATTGCCAGCATCTATTAATTGTCTTATTGAACAGCTATAAGCAAATATCATACCAGCAGCATAATTCTTTAATCATAGATAGTGTTATCTATAGAAATCACAGATCATCAGTGACATAACTATACAGGCTGGGATGATTCAATTATCCAAGTTGAGGCCTTGGATCAAGCACAAGACACTAGATGATCTAACAGTAATATCATTTGAGGATCAACATCAACATACAGCAATTGGGCCAAGCACACATACAATTTTGGCCAACAAATCCATAGCCATATTGAATACCGAGAGAGAGAGAGAGAGAGAGGGAAAGAGGGTATAAGTAGCTCACAGTGTTATAGAGGAGTAGTCGTAGCGGTTGACGCCGGGGTTGCGTCGGCGACGCCGTCCTGCCGGCGTCGAGGTCGAGGATGCAGTGAGGACAGCGATAGCACCACCAGTACACCGACGCCGAGGTTGCGTCTATGGCGCCGTCCATCGGTGTCGAGCACAACAGCTCACAGCCACATCACAGCATCACCATGAGCACCCATCACCAAACCGCCACCAATCACCTTCACCACAACACTACAGCCACACCACCGCACCATCATCCACCACCAGTTCACCGGCAAGCAGCAGCGCCAGCAGCGGCCAGCAGCAAGCAGAATCATGGGGGCTGGGGGAGCACCTGGGAAAGCAGGGTGTAGTTGCAGCAGAGAGAGACGACTGAGAGGTCCGTGGAGGCGGCGCGACCGTGGACGGCGGTACTCGCCGAGGTCGCCGGTGACAGAACCAAGGCCGTGCTAGGGTTTGCTCGGGGGCGCGAGAGAGCGGGCACAAAGATGAGGCGCTTGCGGCAATTCGGTGGAGGGAGTGATGGAGAAGCCCGCCGGACAACAGCGGCGCCGATGGCGGCCGACATCGGCCGGGGCAGGGGCGGAATCGGCGACCCAGTCGGGGTCGAGGGCGAGCGACAGAGAACGCAAGAACAGAATCGAGGAGGGGGAAGTTGTAGATCACATCCAGGCGGTCCAGAGCCCCATCACGCCGGCGGTGGAGAGGGCCGGAGGCGGCCAGGAGAGAGCGGCGGCGCGGCCAGGCTATGGAGAGCTCGGGGTTCACGTTTGTGAGGAAGAACGAGAGAAAGGAGAGGGTGGACGCAAGGAGTTGGTCGGGCCTGGGTCTTGACCCGACCTAGGACAGGCCGACCAAGCCAGTTGGGCCTGGTCTGGTTGGACCAGTTGGGCTCAGCCCAAATGGCCATTTAGTCCAATTTTTCTTTTAATTAGTCAAAATATTATAGAGTAAAAATAACTTCCCAAAGTTAAAATAATAATAACAAAATGGTAAGACCATTATTAACTTTATTTCCAAGTAATTAATAATTTTAACTCTATTGCCAATTATTGTTTTAGGAATGATATTACAAATAGGAAAAAACTTAGTTCCATTATGAAATCATAACTTCATAATTTCTTGAGAATCATAAACCCTAAATCCTATTTAAAACCCTAACTCTATTATCTTATGTGAAATCTAATTTACTTCTAACCCTAAAACCTTAGGATGATAAAGTATGATCATGATAAATTCCTTTGACTTATAGATCCATAATTACCAACTAAGTACTTGTTCTTGTTTCCATAAAATAATAGCAGCCATAGAACTAATAAATTGGTATTTCATGTTCCCATCCAAATCAAACCTAGATGATCAAATAGGATCAACCAAGTCAAAACCCTAGATCCTATCCCCAAAGTCATCATCCTTATTTATCCCTGTTTACCATCACACCATTGTGATGAACTCTAATAGCCACCATGCCTAATATTCTGCGTCATTTACCATACTCACTAAACCCTAATAGTGTTAGGTGTTTATAAACCATCCTATTTAGAAATCAACTATTCTTTACTTAGTGAATCCTATAACAAATCTAGACAACCTCAACCCTAATTGAAATACTTATTATTGCTTAAATATTATATTCTTCAAAAGTTATCCTTTTGAAGAAATAAAGAATCATCATTAACCCTGCTTAATAGGACCTATAAAACCAGATTATCGATCACCAATAAGATATACCACCTTAATAGCAACCATTGATAATTAAGATGCTTATGCTTAACTAAGACCATACAAGCCCTAGTAGCTGATGAGTACAACTCTCTTGTGATCCATCAACTCCTTACTCCAGAAACTAATTGGAACCATAGGAAACCATAGAACCCCACAAACCTAATAATCATACTTGTTCTTTATTAAAGAACATGTTCTTCAAAAGTTATCCTTTTGAAGTATATGATAAGTAATCATTAACCATGCCATATAGTACTAAAACCAACAACTGTTCATTACATGTTAGGATTATACCAAATCTTATTGTTGTGTACTAATAATGATATTGTTATGATATATTGCATTACTTGTTTATGATACCAGGTAATCAACCCTTAATAAAAATCTTGTTTGTGAATCATTCTAAAAGTGCAACACACCCTAAATCAATCATAACAACTCACTAATCCTAAATCATCGGGGTTAGGTCACGCTTAGAGCGATTGCATCTCATACTTATGCATTATTGCATCCTTGCCAATCTTTTAAACATCGTCCTTACCGGACGATGATGCTATTTCAGAATTTGGAGTTATTGCGTATCGAAGACCTTGCCTGCATAATCTTGCAGTCAAGAAAGGCAAGTTCATCACTTTCTCATGTCATTTGAGTATCTTTATCAAATTACTTGCAAAGTACTATGATTATCACTATTACATAAAAACCAAAACCACTATTTTCATAACTATGAATATGACTATGTGGTGGGCAATGGAACCATGGATTGTGTGGATATGGTGGAGGTTCCACTGCAAGGGTTTATATCCATCTAGGATTAAACAACAAATGTCGCCAGTGATTCTTGTGCCGTAATACCCGTGTTAACCATAAGATCTGGAGTGGGACGGAATAGTCAATTGTATTTCCACCTCTTGTACATCAACGTATGCGCTTTACCGTAGACCCTTGATCCAAGAGAGGACAAGTGGTACCCTTGATCCAAGAGAGGACAAGTGGTAGGGTGGGGGTCCCGATGAAGTCCCCACGGTTATTGCGGTCTATGATGGGTTGCGAGCTGCCGGCGAAGGAGTTCATGGTAGAGACCTGAACTGTTGTCGTGGTCGGGGGCTGTCCTTAATTGGTATAAGAGCACCGGCGAGGACCCAGGGTCGGAGTTTGCAACAAAGGGTGGGTGTATGAGGTAGCGGAGGAATATGATTGGCTATGACCTTATACCGGGCCTCACACCAAAGGAAGTGTGGACGAGCCTGCAACTCGGTTGGCACCAAGGTTAAGATCTCTTATGGGTAAAGCAACACACCTCTGCAGAGTGTAATGAATCGTGACCTGTCACTCCCTGTTCCGGGATATGGAACTGCGAACGCTGCCGGAAAGGAACTCCATGAAGTTCTAGTAAACCGGTGAAGGCTGACGGACATAGTTCTTCTGAATAAAAGCAACTTTTTGAAGAAATGGTTATCAAAATCTGCATTGGTATTAGACTTTCTGGTCTAATGCTGTAGCTAGTGCATTAAACACCTCTTTCCTATAATGAACTTGTTGAGTACGCTCGTACTCATCCCACTCTTAAATCCCCTGCTTAGATATGGAGGCATCAAAGGAGGATCTACAGTGCAACTCGAAGGCCGAGGAGTCAACAACTACTTCAAGGGACAGGAACCTGTCAGAAGAGTCAGATACCACATCCAACAAGGAGAAACCTAGATTAGCAATAGAAAGGAACTAGCTTCCTAAACTTAGCCCCTATTTAGCTAGAATCTATTCATAGCCTCTGTAACTAGTTAAATACTCTACAAATAGAGTTCGTGTTAGGATTAGAATACGAGTCGTTCTCCTGGAGTTTATTTGCAGTTTTACCTCATTGTAAAGTAGGAGGCTGTGCTGATCTTCTGTAACAGAGTCTGTATGTAATTCTATAGACATGCCTTGGACCCGCATATGTTTCTGTTGTACCACTCTGAGCGATATAATACTAGTGGAACGGTGTTTCATTGGTGTTATATCAGACTTGCATACTACACCATGCAGTGGTATGCCGGGTCACCACAAAATGTCTCCCCCTCGCTTCAAGTCGGAGTCTCCTCTCTGGCACCCCAACAATATGCGGGTCCCGTATGCATCTGAGGAGGATTCCTTGGCACGCCAAGATTAGGCAGGGCTCGCGTCGACAGAACGCCGCCCTCACCCTCTCTTTTGCAAAATATTGGGCCTCTTGTATGGACAGCATCAAGTGTTCTGCTGATAATAAGGAGCCAATAGGGGTGCGTCGAGCTACCCATCTAAGGTCTCTCCGACGCGTTTCCCTCAAGCCACGCTTCTTTCTTGAAGGATCTTTTGCAGGCACCATTGTAGTCATAACAATTGTCAAGCCCTCCAGAAATGCGTTGTGCGCCTATATATTATTCTCAGATTGGTCTCTATGAAGTTCACAAGTCGGTCTCTCATATTGGTCTCTATGAAGCTCATAAACGAGTCTCTCATATCGGCCCATACAAGAATTGCAGGTTGGGCTTCTGGAACGGCCTTCACGGAATTAAAACACTTGTCTCAAAGCGTTCCCTGAGTCCTCGATTGTGTGCGCCATGCGAGCGGGAGCTGGGAACTGTGACTTAGTCGGGGTAACCCATCAGTCCTACACTTGGGTACTGAGCTCTGGCGGCGGGGTCGCTACCCGCACTAAGCCACCTCACCAAGTCACTGGGTACCTGATCTCCTCGCACAACAACACACTCGAGGAACACATCGCACGAGCAAAACAACGCGCAGAACCCTTCGGTTACCTCCCCGAGAAACCAGCAAGGAGACGCAACAACAACACGCAGAACCCTTCGGTTACCTCCCAGAGGAACCAGCAAGGAGACGCAACAGAGCCTAAGGCGCAGGTCTACAATTACCTCCTCGAGGAACCAATAGAATCCGCTGACATGAAAATTATAATACATGTGCAAACCTTACGGTCACCTCCCCGAGGTCCCTACAAGGAGACACATCAGAGCCTACATGTGAATCTTATGGTCACCTCCTCGAGGAACCATCAAGAGAACGCATGCAGAACGCCCCTCGCGTGCAAAGCTTGCGGTCGCCTCCCCGAGGGACCAACAAGGAGTCACGTTCAGAGCCTACATGTAAAGTCTTACGGTTACCTCTTCAAGGAACCAACAAGAACAGGCATACAGGACACCCCCCACGTGAAAGCCTTACGGTTAACTCCCCGAGGAACTAACAAGGAACACGTTCAGAGCCTACATGCAGAGTCTTATGGTTGCCTCCTCGAGGAACCAACAAGAACATGCATACAGGATGGTTTTTTGCAGGAAATTCCTATCTGAAACAGGCAAACCCCTGCTAAGGAGCCTACACGATTATCTCACGGACCCTGATAACCCACAAGTATAGGGGATCGCAACAGTCTTCGAGGGAAGTAAAAGCCAAATTTATTGATTCGACACAAGGGAAGGTAAAGAATACTTATAAGCCTTAACAACTGAGTTGTCAATTCAGCTGCACCTGGAAAAGCACTAGTAACATGGGTGATGTGAAAGCAGCAGTAATATGAGAGCAGTAGTAACAGTAACACGGCAGCGAGAATAAGTAATATGAGAGCAATGGCACCGAGAAAATAGTTGATACTACTTCCAATGACATGTAGAAACGAGTATATGATGATGAGAGATGGACCGGGGTTCCCAGCTATCTACACTAGTGGTAACTCTCCAATAACAAGTGTTGGGTGAACAAATTACGGTTGGGCAATTGATAGGATTGAAATAGCATTAAGACAGAACATCAAGATCATTAATCATGTAGGCATGTTTTCCATATATAGTCATACGTGCTCGCAATGAGAAACTTGTACAACATCTTTTGTCCTACCGGCCGGTGGCAGCCGGGCCTCTAGGGAATCTACTCGGAAATTAAGGTACTCCTTTTAATAGAGCACCGGAGCAAAGCATTAACACTCCGTGAAAACATGTGATCCTCATACCTAAGCCTTCCCCTCCAGTTGTCCCAATTTCGTCACTTTGGGGCCTTTGGTTCCGGACATAGACATGTGCATACAACTTGTAGATACAATCTAAGCAATAAGTATAGAGCTTAAATCTAAGATCATGCCACTCGGGCCCTAGTGACAAGCATTAAACACAACAAGATTGCAGCAACAATAACTTCATAAACTTTGTAGATAGACAATCATAATGTAACAATCCATCGGATCCCGACAAACACAACACCGATTACATCGGATGAATCTCAATCATGTAAGGCAGCTCATGAGATCATTGTATTGAAGTACATGGGAGAGATGATACCAACTAGCTACAGCCTAGAACCCGTAGTCCATGGGGGAACTACTCACGGAGCATGATGGAGGCGGTGGCGTTGATGGAGATGGCTTCCGGGGGCACTTCCCCGTCCCGGCAGGGTGCCGGAACAGAGACTTCTATCCCCCGAAATGGAGTTTCGCGATGGTGGCGGCACCCCTGGAGTCTTTCTGGAGTTTCGTCAATTGGTATCGCGTTTTTAGGTCTCTAGGGCTTAAATAGGCGAAGAGTCGGAGTCGGAGGGGACACGGGGCCACCTCACACTAGGGCGGCGCGCCCCCCTCCTGGGCCGCGCCGTCCACACGTGTGGGGCCCCCAGGGCTCCCCTCTGGTCCCCCTTTGACTTTCTGGAAGGTTCCGGGAAAAATAAGGTGTTGGGTCTTCGTTTCGTCGAATTCGAGAATATTGCCCGAACAGCCTTTACGGAACCAAAAACAACGAAAACGACAGAATCGGCCCTTCGGCATCTCGTTAATAGGTTAGTTCCGGAAAATGCATAAAAACATCATAAAGTGTAAGCAAAACATGTAAGTATTGTCATAAAACAAGCATGGAACATCAGAAATTATAGGTACGTTGGAGACGTATCAGCATCTCCAAGCTTAGTTCCTGCTCGCCCTCGAGTAGGTAAACGATAAAAAGAGTAATTTCTGTATTGACATGCTACTTACATAACCTTGATCATACTATTATAAAGCATATGAGATGAATGCAGTGACTCAAGGCAATGATCTATAGTTGCTAACAAATAGATAACATATAGCAAAACTTTTCATGAATAGTACATTCAAGACAAGCATCAAAAGTCTTGCACAAGAGTTAACTCATAAAGCAATAAGTTCAAAGTAAAGGTATTGAAGCAACACAAAGGAAGATTAAGTTTCAGCGGTTGCTTTCAACTTTCAACATGCATATCTCATGGATAATTGTCAATACAGAGTAATATGATGAATGCAAATAAGCAAGTATGTAAGAATCAATGCACAGTTGACACAAGTGTTTGCTTCTAAGATGGAAGGAAGTAGGTAAACCGACTCAACATAAAGTAAAAGAAAGGCCCTTCGCGAGAGGAAGCAGGGATTAAATCATGTGCTAGAGCTTTTTAAGTTTTGAAATCATATAGAGAGCATAAAAGTAAAGTTTTGAGAGGTGTTTGTTGTTGTCAACGAATGGTAGTGGGCACTCTAACCCCCTTGCCGAACAGACTTTCAAAGAGCGGCTCCCATGAAGGACGTTATCTCTACCAGCAAGGTAGATGTGGTGACCCTGCATACCACTGCATGTTGTAGTATGCCAGTCGTTGATATAACATTCACGAAGTACCATTCCGCAAATATTACATCCCTCAGAGTAGTACAACAGAACATAGCAGGGTCCATAACTCATTCACTTATTATTACAAGCATCAAACATATATTGTCTTGGAGCTCCTCTTGGGTCCTAAGAGGGATACTCCTGGGTTCGAGGCGAACCCACCTTAACTTACAATATAGAAGTTTCACTAGGTTATACATTTATTACCACGAGCGGCTAAATACTAGGTGTTCCCACCTGCTCGGCTACAACTACTACTTGGTGCTTCTAGGCTTGATCTCCACCGGAAGCCTCCCGGTTCCGTAGACTATGAGATAGTCTACGCCTTCAATACCTCCCGAGAGGTCCGGTTCTTCATAGCCGATAATCTCGGCTCCTTCGGGGTTGTCGTAGTCCTCCTCCAGACGATTCAGACAATCTAAGCATGGGATTTAAGAGTGGTATGAGTACGAGCGTACTCAACAAGTTCATTATAGATAAGAGGTGTTTAATGCACTACCTACGATATTAGACCAGAAAGTCTGATACCAATGCAAGTTTTGGTAAACATTTCTTCAAGAGATTGCTTTTATTCCAAAGAGCTATGTCCGTCAGCCTTCACCGGTTTACTAGAACTTCATGGAGCTCCTTTCCGGCAGCGTTCGCAGTTCCAAAACCCGGAACGAGGAGTGACAGTCACAGTTCTTTACACTCTGCAGAGGTGTGTTGCTTTACCCATAAGAGATCTTAACCTTGGTGCCAACCGGGCAGCTTTCCCGTCCACACTTCCTGTGGTGTGAGGCCCGGTATAAGGTCTTAGCCGTTCATATTCCTCCGCTACCTCGCACACCCACCCTTTGTTGCATACCCCGACCCTGGGTCCTCGTCGGTCCTCTTACACCAATTAAGGATGGACCCCGATCACGACAACGGTTTGGGACTCGTTAACCAAACTCCTTCGCCGGTAGCCGCAACCCATCATAGACCACATTACCGTGGGGAATTAGAAGGGGATCCCCACCCTCAAGTTGTTCCGCAAGCCGCAACCGCTACGGTAAGCTCCGCTATACCGTGGGGAATTAGAAGGGGCTCCCCACCCTCAAGTTGCTCCGCAAGACACAACTGCTACGGTAAGCGCATCCGTTGATGTACGAGAGGTGGAAATACAATTGGCTACTCCGTCCCACTCCAGATCTTATGGTGAACACGAGTTTTACGGCACAAGAATCACTGGACGGCATTTGTTGTTTAATCCTAGATGGATATAAACCCTTGCAATGGAACCTCCACCATATCAACACAATCCATGGTTCCATTGCCCACCACATTGTCATATTCATAGTTATGAAAATAGTGGTTTTGATTTTTATGCAATAGTGATAATCATAGTACTTTGTAAGTAATTTGATAAAGATACTCAAATGACATGAGCAAGCGATGAACTTGCCTGAACACTGCAAAGTTTTGCAGGTTGGATGGTGTGGACTGACCCTTGTCCTCTGGTTCTGAAAAATAGCATCATTGTCCGATAAGGGCAATGGTTAAAGAAGCAATTATGCATGATTCCGAGTTTTAGGGTTTGTTTCCCCTTCCGATGTCGTTATTATTTCATGTAAGAGGTTGTTACTAAGAATTATTTGAGGATACTTTATTTAAAGTAAAATACAACCTTGAAATGTTGTCAAGGTGTTTTTAAAGTCCAATTGCAATAATGGGCTTATTTTCATTATTGAAAATAATATGTGTGATTTAAGTTACTATTTAAATCATTAAATTAAGATTTATTCTTAATTGTCTTCAAAAATTCTCTTTGGTATTTTATTTAAATAGAGAATTTTATGCTGATTAGTTTTCATATTTTTAATTATTTTTTTAGAGCTATTAAATATTTACTATTGATTTTCAAAGTTTCTGGTTTTAATGGATTTATGAAAAGACCAAATTGCCCTTGGGCCCCACCTGTCAGGTGGCCCAACGGGTTAGGTTGGCCGACCAACCTGGTCCGGCCCAACCCACTCACTCTCTTCCTCTCCCTCTCGTGCGCGACCGAACCCTAACCCTAATCCCCTCTCTGGCGATTTGTTTCGCCATCGCCGTCGCCGCTCGATTCCGGCGAGCTCAGCCGCATTCGACGCGCCGCACGACGGCGGTTCTCCTCATCCGCGTCGATCTGGAGCGGATGCTGCTCCAGCTCGCCTCTGCTCTCCCTCGCGGCGGCTAGGATTACGGGATCGTGGCGATCCCGCTGCTCCAAGGGTTCCAGGCGCGATGACGCCGCCGTGGGTCTCGCCACGGTGGTGTGGGGCGCTGCGGAGCTTGTCGGCGCATGGCCTGGCCTGGCCAGGTGCTACCGAGCACTCGGCGCGCGCCGCCGTGGCCGCCATGGCCGCATCTGCTCGTCTGCTTGCCCCGGTATGTGCGCCACCTCCTGCTCTCTCTCTCTCTCCTTTGCCTGTTCTACTCCTTCCCTTCTTCTTCTTCGTCTAGCTTGGTCACTGGCTTGCCGTGCCTCGTAGAGGTGCGGCCATGCCGTGATGCTGTCGTTGTTGCTCGCTTCGTGCTTCGCTGTCTTCGCTGTGCTGCTCATGCTACTGCCTCTACTGGCCTTGGCCATTGTTGCCCTGGCCATGCCAGTGCTTACCATTCTTGCTAGATTCTTCCCTGTGCCTCTGTCTTGTTTCTATGCTTGCCTGACACTCATGTGTGTTCATGTATGCTTCAATGGCTTAATTTGTAGTGTGCTATTATTGCAAATTTGCAAGTGCCAGTGTTGTTGTGGCTAGTTCTTGTGCTCAAATTCATGAACCTGCTCATCTGAGCATTACTGTTGGCTTAATGATATGATTCAGTGATGAGCATTAAGTGCTTTATTTGTTTGTCATGGTCCAGTGGTACCCCATGTATTTGATGTGCTTCTGGATACAATTGTAAATGATTTATGTATTTGTCTGTGATATAACTGTTGTTTAACTGTGGCTATTTCATTTATATGGTTCATGGATTGTTGCCAGGCTTGCCCCTGTCAAGCTTTTGTATGCTAAGGCAAGCCACGATGATCATATAATCATCAGTGCTTGATGATTTTCTGCTGTCCTATGGCTTGTGTTTCACTAATGCCTTTACTTGACCTGTGTGGCACTCAAACATGTGCTGGTGCATGCTCTTGTTTACACCCAGCACCTGCTGTGGCTTGCAGTGATCATCTAGATCATTAGCAAGTGTATGTATTACTGGTTGCTTGTGTATTTCAATTATCTGTCTAGTTTGGCTTAATCACATGGATAATTGATGTGAACTGCTCTGCAGTTATGATCATTTCATTGAGTTTGGTAGGGCTAGATGGATGCCAACACTTGGTTGTGTACCCTATCCCTCCTTTTGAACCCTACTGGGTGATGATATCTGTGCATGGTTTCTTTGTTGGAATTGGTTAAGTGGTTGAGGTGGCCTTGACAGCAATTCTTTGCTGTTAAGGTAGCTCCCACCCATGTTGGCTAACTGTGTCTCACTGGATGCTTTCTGGGCGATTCTTTTATTGGATTGCCAGTAGCTTTTGATGTTGAAATCAAATAGACAATAATTTGTCTAAACTCTGATGGTTAATGAACCATTTAGTGCTAGGTAAATTGGATCGGCTAGTTAGGGATTAAATCCTTGTTGGATTTCTCTCGGTTGTGTCACCGTGTTGACACAACCAGTGTTCCCTGGATGATTTCCTTCTGGTTAATCTTCATTTGCTAGCACCAAATGGCTGGATAGCCAGATGATGATACAAGCAGGGTTCTACCCTCTTTTGCTTCTGTGACTTGTGCATATGCTGGATTAGTATGAGCAAAACCTTGCTTGCTCATGATTTATTGGTATACCTCACTCCAGCTCCTAGAAAAGTTGTTGGTGTAGAGGTTTTGCTTCTGTGTTGATCTTATGGTTGATTTGCTTGCCCTGCTCCTCCTGGTGAGCTTGTGAAGCTTGATTTGATTCAGGTGATGGTGGAATAGTTGAACAGCAGTGGTCTGTTCTTCCGTTCTTGCTTGTTCTTGGTTTGCTTGTTCTTGCTCACTGGTTACTTACCCTGGTGCCTTGTCGATAGAATGGTTAGGGTTTAGGCTGTGAAAAGCTTAAATATGGCCAGCCTTTGCTTCCCAGTCGACGAGCACCACATCTCACCCCGATGACTCACTCTGTGTGTGTGTTGCATGCACACATGCCGTGTGTGCGGCTTCGTGTGTGTGGGTGCGCATGCTTGGGACTTGAGCTGTTGAGAGGACCAGCTCGGCTGGACCTTGAGCATATCCACTCTTCACAATTTATTTGCTAACCTGCCAAGTGGCTTTGCCACTTGGCTTAATGTTTTGCTTGTTGTGTAAGTGTGCAGGGATCAAGAAGATGCTCAAGATGAACTCAAGATCATCTTGATCAAAGAATCCATAAAGATCACAATGTAGTTTAGGTCATTTAAATAACTTGTAATTTTCCTTTTCTGTTTCTATTTATTCAATTCTTGTAATGTATTGTAATTCCATAATTCAATTCTGAATATTGTAAAGACAATGTATTATGTGTGTGATTATCAATAAAGCTCAAGTTTTCCTTAATGAGCTTTATGTAATTGTTGTATTACTTTTATTCTTGCTTAATGATAATTGTTTGTTAAATTATCCCAAATTGGAATTATGTGATAATCATTTCATGTTTGAATTTGAAATTCAAATTCAAATTGGTTTGAATTCATTCAAACATCTTAACTTGTAATTCATTCATGCCACTTAAGTTGTGATGCAAACTCTCCCCTTTCTTCTCAAAACCCTAGTTTAGTTGAATAAGGAACAGGTTTGTCGCACTCTCAAAACCCTAACCCTGTAAGGTGTCGAGAGAGAAACTTGTCCCCCTTCGATGCAGTTTTTGTTTAAAAGCGCGAAATTTCCCCAGAATTTACGATGCAATGCACATCCCTTTCTAAAATCTACCCCTCGATCGTCTCTAAACCTGGGATATTACAGTAGATCATCCCTCTTCTCTTTTGTTTACACATGTACTTTAGTTTTATTTATGGTTGACACTCCTCCCAACCTTTTGCTTACACAAGCCATGGCTAACCGAATCCTCGGGTGCCTTCCAACATTCACATACCATGAAGGAGTGTCTATTTGCAAAATTAAGTTGCTTACTGATGAATCAAAGCAAAACATGTGAAGAGAATTATTAATGAAGTTAGTTAATTGGGGGCTGGTGATACGTCTCCGACGTATCGATAATTTCTTATGTTCCATGCCACATTATTGATGATATCTACATGTTTTATGCATACTTTATGTCATTATTATGCGTTTTCCGGAACTAACCTATTGACGATATGCCGAAGGGCCGGTTCATGTTTTACGCTATTTTTGGTTCCGGAAATCCTAGTAAGGAAATATTCTCGGAATCGGACGAAATCAAGGCCCGGCATCCTATTTTTCCACGAAGCTTCCGGAACACCCGAGAGAGGCCGAGAGGGGGCCACGGGCCCACCACACATGACCCGGCGCGGCCAAGGGGGGCCCGCGCCCCCTAGTGTGTCACCGCCTCGTCGCCTCTCCGACTCCGCCTCTTCGCCTATAAAAAGGTCCCCGACCTAAATCTTCGATACGGAAAAGCCACGGTACGAGAAACCTTCCGCAGCCGCCGCCATCGCGAAGCCAAGATCCGGGGGACATGAGTCTCCGTTCCGGCACGCCGCCGGGACGGGGAAGTGCCCCGGAAGGCTCCTCCATCGACACCACCGCCATCTTCATCAACGCTGCTCGTCTCCCATGAGGAGGGAGTAGTTCTCCATCGAGGCTCGGGGCTGTACCGGTAGCTATGTGGTTAATCTCTCTCCTATGTACTTCAATACAATAATCTCATGAGCTGCCTTACATGATTGAGATTCATATGATGATGCTTGTAATCTAGATGTCATTATGCTAGTCAAGTGGGTTTTACTTATGTGATCTCCGGAGACTCCTTGTCCCACGTGTGTAAAGGTGACAAGTGTGTGCACCGTGTGAGTCTCTTAGGCTATATTTCACAGAATACTTATTCACCGTTATGAATGGCATAGTGAAGTGCTTATTTATATCTCTTTATGATTGCAATGTGTTTTGTATCACAATTTATCCGTGTGCTACTCTAGTGATGTTATTAAAGTAGTTTATTCCTCCCGCACGGTGTAATGGTGACGGTGTGTGCATCCGTGTTAGTACTTGGCGTAGGCTATGATTATGATCTCTTGTAGATTATGAAGTTAACTATTGCTATGATGGTATTGATGTGATCTATTCCTCCTACATAGTGTGAAGGTGACGAGTGTGCATGCTATGTTAGTACTTGGTTTAGTTGTGTTGATCTGTCATGCACTCTAAGGTTATTTAAATATGAACATTGAATATTGTGGAGCTTGTTAACTCCGGCATTGAGGGTTCGTGTAATCCTACGCAATTAGTGGTGTTCATCATCCAACAAGAGAGTGTACAGTATGCATTTATCTATTCTGTTATGTGATCAATGTTGAGAGTGTCCACTAGTGAAAGTCTAATCCCTAGGCCTTGTTCCTAAATATCGCTATCGCTGCTTGTTTACTCGTTTTACTGCGTTACTACTGCTGCGTTACTACTGCTTGTTTACTGTCCTGGGCAAAGCACTTTTCTGGTGCCGTTGCCACTGCCCATACTTATTTATACCACCTGTATTTCACTATCTCTTCGCCGAACTAGTGCACCTATTAGGTGTCATGGGGACACAAGAGACTTCTTGCTTTGTGGTTGCAGGGTTGCATGAGAGGGATACCTTTGACCTCTTCCTCCCTGAGTTCGATAAACCTTGGGTGATCCACTTAAGGGAAACTTGCTGCTGTTCAACAAACCTCTGCTCTTGGAGGCCCAACACTGTCTACAAGAATAGAAGCACCCGTAGACATCAAGCTATTTTCTGGCGCCGTTGCCGGGGAGGAAAGGTAAAAGGCACTCATACTCCGGTCCCGTGTAAAGTACTTTTCCGGCGCCGTTGTGTGTGTGCTCGAAGCTATTTCCTTTAGATCCTGCAATTGCATCTTTTTGTTTCTTGTTTACACTAGTTTGGCATAATGGACAACAATGAGCTTCTTATTCTATTTCCTGATTTAAGACATGGATGGTTTGATCCGAAAATTAAAAAACCCATGGAACATATTAGCATGAACACTTTGAACATCATTGTTGCTAATGATATGGAAAATTCTAAGCTTGGGGAAGCTGGTTTTGATGAGCATGATCTTTTTAGTCCCCCAAGCATTGAGGAGAAAATTTACTTTGATGATACTTTGCCTCCTATTTATGATGATTATAATGATAGTAGTCTTTTAGTACCGCCTCGTTATGGAGGATAAATTTGATTATGATTACAATATGCCTCCTATATTTGATGATGAAAATAATAATGATAGCTACTTTGTTGAATTTGCTCCCACTATTACTAATAAAATTGATTATGCTTATGTTGGGAGTAGTAATAATTTTATGCATGAGACTCATGATAAGAATGCTTTATGTGATAGTTATATTGTTGAGTTTGCTCATGATGCTACCGAAAGTTATTATGAGAGAGGAAAATATGGTTGTAGAAATTTTCATGTTACTAAAATGCCTCTCTATGTGCTGAAATTTTTGAAGCTACACTTGTTTTATCTTCCTATGCTTGTTACTTTGCTCTTCATGAACTTGTTTATTTACAAGATTCCTTTTCATAGGAAGCATGTTAGGCTTAAATGTGTTTTGAATTTGCCGCTTGATGCTCTCTTTTGCTTCAAATACTATCTCTTGCGAGTGCATCATTAAAACTGCTGAGCCCATCTTAATGGCTATAAAGAAAGAACTTCTTGGGAGATAACCCATGTGTTTATTTTGCTACGGTACTTTTATTTTGTATTTGAGTCTTGGAATTTGTTACTACTGTAGCAACCTCTCCTTATCTTAGTTGTGTTGCATTGTTGTGCCAAGTAAAGTCTTTGATAGTAAGGTTCATACTAGATTTGGATTACTGCGCAGAAACAGATTTCTTGCTGTCACGAATCTGGGCCTAATTCTCTGTAGGTAACTTCGAAAATTATGCCAGTTTACGTGAGTGATCCTCAGATATGTACGCAACTTTCATTCAATTTGATAATTTTCATTTGAGCAAGTCTGGTGCCTCAATAAAATTTGTCTTTACGGACTGTTCTGTTTTGACAGATTCTGCCTTTTATTTCGCATTGCCTCTTTCGCTGTGTTGGATGGATTTATTTGTTCCATTACCTTCCAGTAGCTTTGAGCAATGTCTAGAAGTGTTAAGAATGATTGTGTCACCTCTGAACATGTGAGTTTTTCATTATGCACTAACCCTCTAATGAGTTTTTTCGAGTTTGGTGTGGAGGAAGTTTTCAAGGGTCAAGAGAGGAGGATGATATACTATGATCAAGAAGAGTGAAAGCTCTAAGCTTGGGGATGCCCCGGTGGTTCACCCCTGCATATTTTAAGAAGACTCAAGCATCTAAGCTTGGGGATGCCCAAGGCATCCCCTTCTTCATCGACAAATTATCAGGTTCCTTCTCTTGAAACTATATTTTTATTCGGTCACATCTTATGTACTTTACTTGGAGCGTCGGTTTGTTTTTGTTTTTGTTTTGTTTGAATAAAATGGATCCTAGCATTCATTGTGTGGGAGAGAGACACGCTCCGCTGTTGCATATGGACAAGTATGTCCTTAGGCTTTACTCATAGTATTCATGGCGAAGGTTGAATCTTCTTCGTTAAATTGTTATATGGTTGGAATCGGGAAATGCTACATGTAGTAATTCTTAAATGTCTTGAATAACTTGATACTTGGCAATTGTTGTGCTCATGTTTAAGCTCTTGCATCATATACTTTGCACCAATTAATGAAGAAACACCTAGAGCTTGCTAAATTTGGTTTGCATATTTGGTCTCTCTAAGGTCTAGATAATTTCTAGTAAAGAGTTTGAACAACAAGGAAGACGGTGTAGAGTCTTATAGTGTTTACAATATGTATTTTATGTGAGTTTAGCTAGCTGCACCGGTTCATCCTTGTGTTTGTTTCAAATAACCTTGCTAGCCTAAGCCTTGTATCGAGAGGGAATACTTCTCATGCATCCAAAATTCTTGAGCCAACCACTATGCCATTTGTGTCCACCATACCTACCTACTACATGGTATTTCTCCGCCATTCCAAAGTAAATTGCTTGAGTGCTACCTTTAAAATTTCCATCATTCGCCTTTGCAATATATAGCTCATGGGACAAATAGCTTAAAAACTATTGTGGTATTGAATATGTACTTATGCACTTTATCTCTTATTAAGTTGCTTGTTGTGCGATAACCATGCTCCCGGGGACGCCATCAACTACTCTTGGTTGAATATCATGTGAGTGGCTATGCATGTCCGGCTTGTCGGAAGTAAGAGAGATCTACCACTTTAATGGTTAGAGCATGCATATTGTTAGAGAAGAACATTGGGCCGCTAACTAAAGCCATGAATCATGGTGGAAGTTTCAGTTTTGGACATATATCCTCAATCTCATATGAGAACACTAATTGTTGCTACATGCTTATGCATTAAAGAGGAGTCCATTATCTGTTGTCCATGTTGTCCCGGTATGAATGTCTAAGTTGAGAATAATCAAAAGCGAGAAATCCAAAATGCGAGCTTTCTCCTTAGACCTTTGTACAGAGCGGCATGGAGGTACCCCTTTGTGACACTTGGTTAAAACATGTGTATTGCGATGATCCCGGTAGTCCAAGCTAATTAGGACAAGGTGCGGGCACTATTAGTATACTATGCATGAGGCTTGCAACTTGTAAGATATAATTTACATAATACATGTGCTTTATTACTATCGTTGACAAAATTGTTTCTTGTTTTCAAAATAAAAGCTCTAGCACAAATATAGCAATCGATGCTTTCCTCTTTGAAGGACCTTTCTTTTACTTTTAATGTTGAGTCAGTTCACCTATTTCTCTCCACCTCAAGAAGCAAACACTTGTGTGAACCGTGCATTGATTCCTACATACTTGCATATTGCACTTGTTATATTACTCTATGTTGACAATTATCCATGAGATATACATGTTATAAGTTGAAAGCAACCGCTGAAACTTAATCTTCCTTTGTGTTGCTTCAATACCTTTACTTTAATTTATTGCTTTATGAGTTAACTCTTATGCAAGACTTATTGATGCTTGTCTTTAAGAACTATTCATGAAAAGTCTTTGCTTTATGATTCATTTGTTTACTCATGTCATTACCATTGTTTTGATTGCTGCATTCATTACATATGCTTACAATAGTATGATCAAGGTTATGATGGCATGTCACTCCGAAATTATCCGTGTTATCGTTTACTCGCTCGGGACGAGCAGAACTAAGCTTGGGGATGCTGATACGTCTCCGACGTATCGATAATTTCTTATGTTCCATGCCACATTATTGATGATATCTACATGTTTTATGCATACTTTATGTCATTATTATGCGTTTTCCGGAACTAACCTATTGACGAGATGCCTAAGGGCCGGCTCTCGTTTTCTCGCTGTTTTTGGTTCCGAAATCCTAGTAAGGAAATATTCTCGGAATCGGACGAAATCAAGGCCCAAGCATCCTATTTTTCCACGAAGCTTCCGGAACACCCGAGAGAGGCCGGAGGGGGCCACGGGCCCACCACACATGACCCCGGCGCGGCCAAGGGGGGCCCGCCCCCCTAGTGTGTCACCGCCTCGTCGCCTCTCCGACTCCGCCTCTTCGCCTATAAAAAGGTCCCCGGCCTAAATCTTCGATACGGAAAAGCCACGGTACGAGAAACCTTCCGGAGCCGCCGCCATCGCGAAGCCAAGATCTGGGGGACAGGAGTCTCCGTTCCGGCACGCCGCCGGGACGGGGAAGTGCCCCCGGAAGGCTCCTCCATCGACACCACCGCCATCTTCATCAACGCTGTTGTCTCCCATGAGGAGGGAGTAGTTCTCCATCGAGGCTCGGGGCTGTACCGGTAGCTATG
The DNA here is from genome assembly GCF_022539505.1 of Lolium rigidum. Taxonomy (NCBI): domain Eukaryota; kingdom Viridiplantae; phylum Streptophyta; class Magnoliopsida; order Poales; family Poaceae; genus Lolium; species Lolium rigidum. The sequence continues at coordinate 294,812,267 of NC_061510.1, read as the reverse complement.
TGGTTAATCTCTCTCCTATGTACTTCAATACAATAATCTCATGAGCTGCCTTACATGATTGAGATTCATATGATGATGCTTATAATCTAGATGTCATTATGCTAGTCAAGTGGGTTTTACTTATGTGATCTCCGGAGACTCCTTGTCCCACGTGTGTAAAGGTGACAAGTGTGTGCACCGTGTGAGTCTCTTAGGCTATATTTCACGAATACTTATTCACCGTTATGAATGGCATAGTGAAGTGCTTATTTATATCTCTTTATGATTGCAATGTGTTTTGTATCACAATTTATCCGTGTGCTACTCTAGTGATGTTATTAAAGTAGTTTATTCCTCCCGCACGGTGTAATGGTGACGAGTGTGTGCATCCGTGTTAGTACTTGGCGTAGGCTATGATTATGATCTCTTGTAGATTATGAAGTTAACTATTGCTATGATGGTATTGATGTGATCTATTCCTCCTACATAGTGTGAAGGTGACAGTGTGCATGCTATGTTAGTACTTGGTTTAGTTGTGTTGATCTGTCATGCACTCTAAGGTTATTTAAATATGAACATTGAATATTGTGGAGCTTGTTAACTCCGGCATTGAGGGGTTCGTGTAATCCTACGCAATTAGTGGTGTTCATCATCCAACAAGAGAGTGTAGAGTATGCGTTTATCTATTCTATTATGTGATCAATGTTGAGAGTGTCCACTAGTGAAAGTCTAATCCCTAGGCCTTGTTCCTAAATACTGCTATCGCTGCTTGTTTACTGTTTTACTGCGTTACTACCGTCGCGTTACTATCGCTTGTTTATCGTCCCGGGGAAAGCACTTTTCCGGTGCCGTTGCCACTCGCTCATACTTATTTATACCACCTGTATTTCACTATCTCTTCGCCGAACTAGTGCACCTATTAGGTGTGTTGGGGACACAAGAGACTTCTTGCTTTGTGGTTGCATGGTTGCATGAGAGGGATACCTTTGACCTCTTCCTCCCTGAGTTCGATAAACCTTGGGTGATCCACTTAAGGGAAACTTGCTGCTGTTCTACAAACCTCTGCTCTTGGAGGCCCAACACTGTCTACAAGAATAGAAGCACCCGTAGACATCAGCTGGGAACCCCGCGCCAGCTCTTTTTGCAAAATTATTGGATAAGCGGATGAAGCCACTAGTCCATTGGTGAAAGCTGCCCAACAAGATTGAAAGATAAAACACCACATACATCCTCATGAGCTATAAAACATTGACACAAATAAGGAGTAATAACGTTTTGAATTGTTTAAAGGTAGCACATGAAGTATTTACTTGGAATGGCGGAAAATACCACATAGTAGGTAGGTATGGTGGACACAAATGACATAGGTTTTGGCTCAAGGTTTTGGATGCACGAGAAGCATTTCCTCTCAGTACAAGGCTTTGGCTAGCAAGGTTGTTTGAAGCAAACACAAGTATGAACCGGTACAGCAAAACTTACATAAGTACATATTGCAAGCATTATAAAACTATACACTGTCTTCCTTGTTGCTCAAACACTTCTACTAGAAAATATCTAGACCTTACAGAGACCAATCATGCAAATCAATTTCAACAAGCTCTACGGTATTTCTCCACTAATAGGTTTAAACTACATGATGCAAGAGCTTAATCATGATCTACTTGAGAGCTCAAAACAATTGCCAAGTATCAAATTATCCAAGACAATATGAGGCATTTTCTTTTTCCAACCAAATAGCAATAAATGCAATAGCTTCCAACTTTTATCATTGAACATTAGAAGTAAAACGAAGAACACAAGTGTTCATATGAAAAACCGGAGCGTGTCTCTCTCCCAAACAAGGATTGCTAGGATCCGAATTTATTCAAACATAAACAAAAATAAAAACACACAGACGCTCCAAGTGAAGAACATAAGATGTGACCGGATAAAAATATAGTTTCAATAGAAGAAACCTGATAAGTTGATGAACAAGGGGATGCCTTGGGCATCCCCAAGCTTAGACGCTTGAGTCCTCTTGAAATATGCAGGGATGAACCACGGGGGCATCCCCAAGCTTAGACTTTTCACTCTTCTTGATCATATATCATCCTCCTCTCTTGACCCTTGAAAACTTCCTTCACACCAAACTTCCCATAAACTTCATTAGAGGGGTTAGTACTCAAAAAAAAAAAACTTTAATCCACCTTGGCCCTGTAGTGACACATTGCAAGAACTCAATAAAACATTAGCTACAGCTCTCCACGTCTAGAAAGCCTCACTTAAAGTCCACAAGAGACATTGCAAAAAACAGAGATAGAATCTGTCAAAACGAATGCAGCCAAGTAAACACGAATTTTTAAGAGGTACTTCCGTTGCTCAAATCAGAAAACTCAAAACTAATGAAAGTTGCGTACATATCTGAGGATCACTCACGTAAATTGGTAGATTTTTCTCAGTTACCTACAGAGAATCATACCCAGATTCGTGACAACAAGAAATCTGTTTCTACGCAGAAATCCAAATCTAGCATCAACCTTCTATTAGAGACATCACTTGGCACAACATTGCAATAAAATAAAGATAAGGAGAGGTTGCTACAGTAGTAACAACTTCCAAAGCACAACAAAACAGTAGTAAAATAAACACATGGGTTATCTCCCAAGAAGTGCTTTCTTTATAGCCATTAAGATGGGCTCAGCAGTTTTAATGATGCACTCGCAAGAAATAAGAGTTGAAGCAAAAGAGAGCATCAAAAAGCAAATTCAAAACACATTTAAGTCTAACCCACTTCCTATGCATAGGAATCTTGTACACAAATAAATTCATGAAGAACAAAGTGACAAGCATTGGAAGATAAAACAAGAGTAACTTCAAAATTTTCAGCATGTAGAGAGGTGTTTTAGTACCATGCAAATTTCTACAATCGTATTTTCCTCTCTCATAATAATTTTCAGTAGCTTCATGAACAAACTCAACAACATAACTATCACATACAGCATGCTTTTCATGATTCACAAACACAAAATTTTTATCAAGCTCATAAACAATAGGATTAAAACTTTCAAACCCACTTTTATCAATAATGTAACAAGATGATTGATCAATCTCAAAAGATATGGGACTCATAGATAAAGTAAAGATCTCTCCAATCCCATTTTCATTAGTAGTACAATTAATATTATCAAGTAACATAGGACCATCATCTAGGGATTTATCATAAACATTTGCCAAGCAAAACTCTTTAGTACCATGCATTTCGACATCAGGCATAAACAAAGCATTATCATAAGATTTATCAAAGTAGCATGGATTATCATAAATAACAGTAGCATAATTATTCTCGCAAGTTTTACTCATAGGTAATATTTCAAGAGAATCCACAGGAACATAACATTCATCCTCCTTCGGTAAGCATGGAGGACAATCAAATAGTGTAAGAGATAAAAGTTACTCTCATTAGAAGGTTGGCATGGGTAGCTAATCCATTCTTCCTCCTTTTGTTCATCACTCTCCTCTTCTTTTTCATCCAATGAGCTTTCAGGTTCATCAATTTCCTCCTCTTTTTCATCCAATGAGCTTTCAGGTTCATCAATTTCTTCTTCCACTGGTTCCTGCAAATTGTGAGTGCATTCTTGTGCATTAATGAGTCTCTCTTTATAATCAATGATATAAGGATTATCACTGTAGTTTTCTATGCAAAAATTAAGGATAGAAGAGACATAATCTTTAAGGTCCTTACAAACAACACAAGTTTCATAATTTCTAGCAATGAAGGATTCGATCTCAGAAGCTCCCATAAACAAAACAAATTGTTCTACTTCTTCGAACCCAAAATGAATATAGCTATTCCGATTATAGTTCTTAATTAAAAATTCCTCACTAAAGCCACATTGAAATTTAAGATGTTTAGTGTCCGATGGCGTGTAACTCACACGTTCGTTGGGAACCCCAAGAGGAAGGTATGATGCGCACAGCAGCAAGTTTTCCCTCGGAAAGAAACCAAGGTTTATCGAACCAGGAGGAGCCAAGAAGCACGTTGAAGGTTGATGGCGGCGGGATGTAGTGCGGCGCAACACCGGGGATTCCGGCGCCAACGTGGAACCCGCACAACACAACCAAAGTACTTTGCCCCAACGAAAGCAAGTGAGGTTGTCAATCTCACCGGCTTGCCGTAACAAAGGATTAGATGTATAGTGTGGATGATGATTGTTTGCAAGAGAACAATAAAGAACAATAGCATCGGATTTGTATTTCGGATGTAAAGAATGGACCGGGGTCCACAGTTCACTAGAGGTGTCTCTCCCATAAGATAGCATGTTGGGTGAACAAATTACGATCAGGCAATTGACAAATAGAGAGGGCATAACAATGCACATACATGATATGATGAATATTGTGAGATTTAATTGGGCATTACGACAAAGTACATAGACCGCTATCCAACATGCATCTATGCCTAAAAAGTCCACCTTCAGGTTATCATCCGAACCCCTTCCAGTATTAAGTTGCAAAACAACAAACAATTGCATTAAGTATGGTGCGTAATGTAATCAATAACTACATCCTCGGACATAGCATCAATGTTTTATCCCTAGTGGCAACATCACATCCACAACCTTAGAACTTTCATCACATCGTCCCGCATTTAATGGAGGCATGAACCCACTATCGAGCATAAATACTCCTTCTTGGAGTTAAGAGCAAAAACTTGGCCGAGCCTCTACTAATAACGGAGAGCATGCAAGATCATAAACAACACATAGGTAATAGATTGATAATCAAAATAACATAGTATTCTCTATCCATCGGATCCCGACAAACACAACATATAGAATTACAGATAGATGATCTTGATCATGTTAGGCCGCTCACAAGATCCGACAATGAATCACATAAGGAGAAGACAACCATCTAGCTACTGCTATGGACCCATAGTCCAGGGGTGAACTACTCACTCATCACTCCGGAGGCGACCATGGCGGTGAAGAGTCCTCCGGGAGATGATTCCCCTCTCCGGCAGGGTGCCGGAGGTGATCTCCAGAATCCCCCGAGATGGGATTGGCGGTGGCGGCGTCACAGTAAGGTTTTCCGTATCGTGGCTCTCGGTACTTGGGGTTTCGCGACGAAGGCTATTTGTAGGCGGAAGGGCAAGTAAAGGGGCGACGCGAGGGGCCCACACGACAGGGCCGCGCGGCCAGGGCCCAGGCCGCGCCGCCCTGGCGTGTCGCCGCCTCGTCGCCCCACTTCGTTACGTCTTCGGTCTTCTGGAAGCTTCGTGGCAAAATAGGACCCCGGGCGTTGATTTCGTCCAATTCCGAGAATATTTCCTTTGTAGGATTTCTGAAACCAAAAACAGCGAGAAAACAACAACCGGCTCTTCGGCATCTCGTTAATAGGTTAGTGCCGGAAAATGCATAAATACGACATATAATGTGTATAAAACATGTAGATATCATCAATAATGTGGCATGGAACATAAGAAATTATCGATACGTCGGAGACGTATCAGCATCCCCAAGCTTAGTTCTCGCTCGTCCCGAGCAGGTAAACGATAACAAAGATAATTTCCGGAGTGACATGCCATCATAACCTTGATCATACTATTGTAAACATATGTAATGAATGCAGCGATCAAAACAATGGTAATGACATGAGTAAACAAATGAATCATAAAGCAAAGACTTTTCATGAATAGTACTTAAAGACAAGCATCAATAAGTCTTGCATAAGAGTTAACTCATAAAGCAATAAATCATAGTAAAGGTATTGAAGCAACACAAAGGAAGATTAAGTTCCAGCGGTTGCTTTCAACTTATAACATGTATATCTCATGGATAATTGTCAACATAGAGAAATATAACAAGTGCAATATGCAAGTATGTAGGAATCAATGCACAGTTCACACAAGTGTTTGCTTCTTGAGGTGGAGAGAAATAGGCGAACTGACTCAACATAAAAAGTAAAAGAAAGGTCCTTCAAAGAGGAAAGCATCGATTGCTATATTTGTGCTAGAGCTTTTATTTTGAAAACATGAAACAATTTTGTCAACGGTAGTAATAAAGCACATGTATTATGTAAGTTATATCTTACAAGTTGCAAGCCTCATGCATAGTATACTAATAGTGCCCGCACCTTGTCCTAATTAGCTTGGACTACCGGGATCATAGCAATACACATGTTTTAACCAAGTGTCACAAAGGGGTACCACCATGCCGCCTGTACAAAGGTCTAAGGAGAAAGCTCGCATTTTGGATTTCTCGCTTTTGATTATTCTCAACTTAGACATCCATACCGGGACAACATGGACAATAGATAATGGACTCCTCTTTAATGCATAAGCATGTAGCAACAATTAGTGTTCTCATATGAGATTGAGGATATATGTCCAAAACTGAAACTTCCACCATGATTCATGGCTTTAGTTAGCGGCCCAATGTTCTTCTCTAACAATATGCATGCTCTAACCATTAAAGTGGTAGATCTCCCTTACTTCGGACAAGACGGACATGCATAGCAACTCACATGATATTCAACAAAGAGTAGTTGATGGCGTCCCCGAAGCATGGTTATCGCACAACAAGCAACTTAATAAGAGATAAAGTGCATAAGTACATATTCAATACCACAATAGTTTTTAAGCTATTTGTCCCATGAGCTATATATTGTAAAGGTGAAGAATGGAAATTTTAAAGGTAGCACTCAAGCAATTTACTTTGGAATGGCGGAGAAATACCATGTAGTAGGTAGGTATGGTGGACACAAATGGCATAGTGGTTGGCTCAAGGATTTGGATGCATGAGAAGTATTCCCTCTCGATACAAGGTTTATGCTAGAAAGGTTATTTGAAACAAACACAAGGATGAACCGGTGCAGCAAAACTCACATAAAAGACATATTGTAAACATTATAAGACTCTACACCGTCTTCCTTGTTGTTCAAACTCAATACTAGAAATTATCTAGACTTTAGAGAGACCAAATATGCAAACCAAATTTAGCAAGCTCTAGGTGTTTCTTCATTAATGGGTGCAAAGTATATGATGCAAGAGCTTAAACATGAGAACAACAATTGCCAAGTATCAAATTATTCAAGACATTTTAGAATTACTACATGTAGCATTTCCCAATTCCAACCATATAACAATTTAACGAAGAAGATTCAACCTTCGCCATGAATACTATCAGTAAAGCCTAAGGACATATTTGTCCATATGCAACATCGGAGCATGTCTCTCTCCCACACAATGAATGCTAGGATCCATTTTATTCAACAAAAATAAAAACAAAAACAAACCGACGCTCCAAGCAAAGTACATAAGATGTGATGGAATAAAAATATAGTTTCAGGGGAGGAACCTGATAATGTTGTCGATGAAGAAGGGGATGCCTTGGGCATCCCCAAGCTTAGACGCTTGAGTCTTCTTAAAATATGCAGGGGTGAACCACCGGGGCATCCCCAAGCTTAGAGCTTTCACTCTCCTTGATCATATTGTATCATTTCCCTCTCTTGATCCTTGAAAACTTCCTCCACACCAAACTCGAAACAACTCATTAGAGGGTTAGTGTACAATAAAAATTAACATGTTCAGAGGTGACACAATCATTCTTAACACTTCTGGACATTGCATAAAGCTACTGGACATTAATGGAACAAAGAAATTCATCCATCATAGCAAAAGAGGCAATGCGAAATAAAAAGGCAGAATCTGTCAAAACAGAACAGTCCGTAAAGATGGATTTTATTGCGGCACCAGACTTGCTTAAATGAAAATGCCCAAATTGAATAAAAGTTGCGTACATATCTGAGGATCACGCATGTAAATTGGCATATTTTTCTGAGCTACCTACATAGAGGCAGGTCGAAATTCGTGACAACAAAGAAATCTGTTACTGCGCAGTAATCCAAATCTAGTATGAACCTTACTATCAAAGACTTTACTTGGCACAATAATGCACAAAACTAAGATAAGGAGAGGTTGCTACAGTAGTAAACAACTTCCAAGACTCAAATATAAAATAAAAATACTATAGTAAAAACATGGGTTGTCTCCCATAAGCGCTTTTATTTAACGCCTTTCAGCTAGGCGCAGAAAGTGTATATCAAGTATTATCGAGAGATGAAGCATTGACATCATTACCAGAGGTGTTGGGAGTTTTCTCAACTATGCATTGTATATTATCTATGTATGTTTTAGAGGCTCCCTTTTTATTACCCTTAGGCTTGCTACTCTCATTAAACAAATCTTCAGGAACAATCCAATCAAAATTCTTTTCTAGTGCCTCGCACATTCCCAAGAGCTTGCACGGTATCGATGTTTTAATATCCCCCTCATAATTAACTTTATTAGTGTACTTTTGTCTATCTTTTTCCATCTTCTCAAGGGTGCTAGCAAAGTTTGTATAAGATCCAAGCATATTATATTTAGTAAAGACTTTTCTAGCTTCTCTTGCTATTCCCCCAAATTCTTTAAGAAGGGTTTCTAATACAAAATCTTTCTTTTCTCCTTCTTCCATATCACTAAGTGTAAGAAACATATGTTGAATTACAGGATTGAGATTAACAAATCTAGCTTCTAGCGCATGTACTAAAGAAGCAACAGCAATTTCATAAGTAGGAGCAAGTTCTACCAAGTGTCTATCTTCAAAATCTTCAGCCGTACTAATATGAGTGAAAAAAAATTCTATGTTATCTTTCCCGAGGATAGACCCTCGGCCTACCGGTACATCTTTAAGAATAAACTTAGGAGGAAACATGATGAAGCAAGTAAAGTAAATGCAAGTAACTAATTTTTTTGTGTTTTTGATATAGTGTGCAAGACAGTAAATAAAGTAAAACTAGCAACTAATTTTTTTTGTGTTTTGATATAATGCAGCAAACAAAGTAGTAAATAAAATAAAGCAAGACAAAAACAAAGTAAAGAGATTGGATTGTGGAGACTCCCTTGCAGCGTGTCTTGATCTCCCCGGCAACGGCGCGGAAAATATGCTTGGCGCGTAGTTGACGTGGGAGTTAGAAATCTTTGTGGTGTAGCTTTTCTTCAGTTCCCCGGCAACGGCGCCAGAAAATATGCTTGATGGCCTGTAACTCACACGTTCGTTGGGAACCCCAAGATGAAGGTATGATGCGCACAGCAGCAAGTTTTCTCTCAGAAAGAAACCAAGGTTTATCGAACCAGAAGGAGCCAAGAAGCACGTTGAAGGTTGATGGCGGCGGGATGTAGTGCGGCGCAACACCAGGGATTCCAGCGCCAACGTGGAACCTGCACAACACAACCAAAGTACTTTGCCCCAACGAAACAGTGAGGTTGTCAATCTCACCGGCTTGCTGTAACAAAGGAATAGATGTATAGTGTGGATGATGATTGTTTGCAGAGAACAGTAAAGAACAATAGCAGCAGATTTGTATTTCAGATGTAAAGAATAGACCGGGGTCCACAGTTCACTAGAGGTGTCTCTCCCATAAGATAGCATGTTGGGTGAACAAATTACAGTCGGGCAATTGACAAATAGAGAGGGCATAACAATGCACATACATGATATGATGAATATTGTGAGATTTAATTGGGCATTACGACAAAGTACATAGACCGCTATCCAGACATGCATCTATGCCTAAAAAGTCCACCTTCGAGGTTATCATCCGAACCCCTTCCAATATTAAATTGCAAAACAACAGACAATTGCATTAAGTATGGTGCGTAATGTAATCAATAACTACATCCTCGGACATAGCATCAATGTTTTATCCCTAGTGGCAACAAAACATCCACAACCTTAGAACTTTCTATCACTGTCCCAGATTTAATGGAGGCATGAACCCACTATCGAGCATAAATACTCCCTCTTGGAGTTAAGAGCAAAAACTTGGCCAGAGCCTCTACTAATAACGGAGAGCATGCAAGATCATAAACAACACATAGGTAATAGATTGATAATCAAAATAACATAGTATTCTCTATCCATCGGATCCCGACAAACACAACATATAGAATTACGAGATAGATGATCTTGATCATGTTAGGCAGCTCACAAGATCCGACAATGAAGCACATAAGGAGAAGACAACCATCTAGCTACTGCTATGGACCCATAGTCCAGGGGTGAACTACTCACTCATCACTCCGGAGGCGACCATGGCGGTGAAGAGTCCTCCGGGAGATGATTCCCCTCTCCGGCAGGGTGCCGGAAGTGATCTCCAGAATCCCCCGAGATGGGATTGGCGGCGGCGGCATCACGATGAAGGTTTTCCGTATCGTGGCTCTCGATGCGGGGGTTTCGCGACGAAGGCTATTTGTAGGCGGAAGGGCAAGTAAAGGGGCGATGCGAGGGGCCCACACGACAGGGCCGCGCGGCCAGGGCCCAGGCCGCGCCGCCCTGGCGTGTCGCCGCCTCGTCGCCCCACTTCGTTACGTCTTCGGTCTTCTGGAAGCTTCGTGGCAAAATAGGACCCCGGGCGTTGATTTCGTCCAATTCCGAGAATATTTCCTTTGTAGGATTTCTGAAACCAAAAACAGCAGAAAACAAGAATCGGCTCTTCGGCATCTCGTTAATAGGTTAGTGCCGGAAAATGCATAAATACGACATATAATGTGTATAAAACATGTAGATATCATCAATAATGTGGCATGGAACATAAGAAATTATCGATACGTCGGAGACGTATCAGTGTCCTGTTGAGAGCAACAGTTTATATCATGGCGTTTAAGCAAGATTTTAGCAATTGTATTCAGTTTTTCTATCACAGCACTCATAACTTTACCCGTTCTTGATTCTCTATAATTATTATATAACTCTATAAGCTCCAAATAGGTTGTAGGTTCTCCCATAATAGCAGTTTTTAATTGTTTGATTTTTCAAATTTTTATGGATTTTTGGGTATATAAGAAAAATAAAACAAGACAAAAAGAAACTAAGCGAAAGTAAACTAAGCAAAATAATAGTAGACAGAAATAAACTAAGCACAAATAAACTAGACAAAAGTAAACTAAGCAAAACAAAATAAAATAAAACAGAGAGAGAGGTAGAGTGTACTCCCCGGGTGAACTTATGAGTAGAGCTATGCCTCCCCGGCAACGGCGCCAGAAAATAGTCTTGATAACCCACAAGTATAGGGGATCGCAACAGTCTTCGAGGGAAGTAAAACCCAAATTTATTGATTCGACACAAGGGGAGGTAAAGAATACTTATAAGCCTTAACAACTGAGTTGTCAATTCAGCTGCACCTGGAAAAGCACTAGTAACAGGGGTGATGTGAAAGCAGCAATAATATGAGAGTAGTAGTAACAGTAACACAGCAGCAGTAACAGTAATATGAGAGCAATGGCACTAGAAAATAGTTCATACTACTTCCAATGACATGTAGAAACGAGTATATGATGATGAGAGATGGACCGGGGTTCCCAGCTATCTACACTAGTGGTAACTCTCCAATAACAAGTGTTGGGTGAACAAATTACAGTTGGGCAATTGATAGGATTGAAATAGCATTAAGACAACATCAAGATCATTAATCATGTAGGCATGTTTTCCATATATAGTCATACGTGCTCGCAATGAGAAACTTGTACAACATCTTTTGTCCTACCAGCCGGTGGCAGCCGGGCCTCTAGGGAATCTACTGGAAATTAAGGTACTCCTTTTAATAGAGCACTCGGAGCAAAGCATTAACACTCCGTGAAAACATGTGATCCTCATACCTACGCCTTCCCCTCCAGCTTGTCCCAATTTCTGTCACTTTGGGGCCTTTGGTTCCGGACATAGACATGTGCATACAACTTGTAGATACAATCTAAGCAATAAGTATAGAGCTTAAATCTAAGATCATGCCACTCGGGCCCTAGTGACAAGCATTAAACACAACAAGATTGCAGCAACAATAACTTCATAAACTTTGTAGATAGACAATCATAATGTAACAATCCATCGGATCCCGACAAACACAACACCGATTACATCGGATGAATCTCAATCATGTAAGGCAGCTCATGAGATCATTGTATTGAAGTACATGGGAGAGATGATACCAACTAGCTACAGCTAGAACCCGTAGTCCATGGGGGAACTACTCATGGAGCATGATGGAGGCGGTGGCGTTGATGGAGATGGCTTCCGGGGGCACTTCCCCGTCCCGGCAGGGTGCCGGAACAGAGACTTCGTCCCCCGAAACGGAGTTTCGCGATGGTGGCGGCGCCCCGGAGTCTTTCCGGAGTTTCGTCAATTGGTATCGCGTTTTTAGGTCTCCGGGGCTTAAATAGGCGAAGAGTCGGAGTCGGAGGGGCCACGGGGCCACCTCACACTAGGGCGGCGCGCCCCCCTCCTGGGCCGCGCCGGCCACACGTGTGGGGCCCCCAGGGCTCCCCTCTGGTCCCCCTTTGACTTTCTGGAAGGTTCCGGGAAAAAATAAGGTGTTGGGTCTTCGTTTCATCGAATTCCGAGAATATTGCCCGAACAGCCTTTCTGGAACCAAAAACAACAGAAAACAACAACTGGCCCTTCGGCATCTCGTTAATAGGTTAGTTCCGGAAAATGCGTAAAAACATCATAAAGTGTAAGCAAAACATGTAAGTATTGTCATAAAACAAGCATGGAACATCAGAAATTATAGGTACGTTGGAGACGTATCAGACCCCCCTCGAAGGGATCAAGGAGTATCATCACGGGACATATTATACGCCAGCATGGCCCTAAAAGTCTGAATACAAAAAGGCTAAGGGAATGGCACTACAAGGCATTCTGAACACAAAGGATAATCTAATCCAAGTAGAAGAAGGAGCCACACTCAGGGCGCAGAGTTGCTATCTCCAGAGGCACTCTCACCAGAGCCACTGCTATCTATGGATTCCAACTCGCTCGATCCTGGCTCACCAAACTCGCTGCTATCAGAACCTTCAGCTCCAGGGCCTTCCTTCTTCAAGGCAGCACCCTCTCCAGCGGCATTTGGTGCCGGCCCGCGTCGGAGCTTCCCAACAAAAAGCTGCGTCATTTGTCTTGCTCAGTCGGACTTGAGTTGGGTCGGCGTCCTTTGTCGGGGCGACCGGGTGTCCCAGGAGCTCCTTGTCATCCAGGCCCGGTGCGAGGCGTTCAAGGTTGGCGAAGAGGCGAGCGGATGCCTTCTCCATGAGTGTAAGACATACGTTATTGACGTACTCTTCCCACCTAGGAGAGGCCTCCTCCAGCGAGTGCACGATACGGTCAAAGAGCTCCAGGAAGGCTCCATGCTCGTTGGAGGCCAAGAGAGCCTCAGTGCCCACGAAATCTGCATCGAAGCTGGGAAGACACTGCTTCGCGCGAAGAAATAGGGCGTGGTACATTTTACCTCAGTGTTCGCTGAGGTGCTTCCTCTGCAGGAGCTCAAAGGACAGCTCATCCACCTCCTTTCGAAGAGAGGCCAGCTGCTCCTGTTCTTGAGCAAGGCCCTTCTTCAGCTCCTTGGCGTGATTGCAGGAAGCTTTCCTAGTGTCGACCTCCCTGCTGAGGTCACCACGAAGCTCCTGGACTTAGGATGCTAGCTCCGTCATCTGAGCATGGAGCCTTGATATGTTGCAAACGTATCTATAATTTTTGATGCTCCATGCTTATTTTACACAAATTTCTATATGTTTTGTCTACACTTCGTGGCACTTTTATGGATTTTCCGGAACTAACCTATTGACAATATGTCAGTTCCTTTTTTGCTGTTTTTGTATTTCAGAAAAGTTGTACAGGAAATATTCTCGGAATTGGACGAAACAAAAACCGAAGATCTTATTTTTCCGTAACGAAGACGAAGTCCGGAGGAGAGACGAAGTGGCGCCACAGGGCGACCACACCACCCCATGGCGCGGCCAAGGGTGGGCATGCGCCATGGCATGGTGTGGACCACCTAGGCGGCCACCGGCCTTGCCCTTCCGCCTATATAATGCCTTCGACGCAAAAAGCCTAAAACAACTAGCCTCCATCCATGAAAAGTTCCGTCGCCGCCGCTATCGTCCAGATAAGTTTCAGGGGTCAGAAGTTCATGTTCCGACACCCTGCCGGGACGGGGATTGACCCCTGGAGCCATCTCCATCGACTCCACCGCCTCCACTTCGACTCCATGATGGTTCGTGAGTAGTTCCCCCTTGGACCACAGATTCTCGACGGTAGCTAGTTGGTACTCTCTCCCATGTACTTCAATACAATGATCTCATGAGTTGCCTGATGTCTACGCACGCTTCTATTCATGTAGACAGTGTTGGGCCTCCAAGAGCAGAGGTTTGTAGAACAACAACAAGTTTCCCTTAAGTGAATCACCCAAGGTTTATCGAACTCAGGGAGGTATAGGTCAAAGATATCCCTCTCAAGCAACCCTGCAATTAAGATACAAGAAGTCTCTTGTGTCCCCAACACACCTAATACACTTGTCAGATGTATAGGTGCACTAGTTCGGCGAAGAGATAGTGAAATACAAGTAATATGGATTATTGTAAGTAGGAATTGCAATCTGAAATAAAAATAGCAGCAAGCAAACATGTAGCAGAACTTGTTGTAAACGGTGTTTCAATGCTTAGAAACAAGGCCTAGGGATCATACTTTCACTAGTGGACACTCTCAACAATGATCACATAACTGAATAAATAAATGCTACTCTTAAACACTCTCTTGTTGGATAACAAACACCATTCATTGTGTAGGGCTACAAAAGCACACCTCAAGCCGGAGTAAACAAGCTCCACAACGTTCGGAGTTCATATTAAAGTAACCTCTAGAGTGCATAATAGACCGTTGCAATTTAGACCGAGTACTAACTAGCATACACACTGTCACCAATAGCTATGAAAGGGGGAATAGATCACATCAATACTATCATAGTAATAGTTAACTTCATAATCTACAAGAGATTACAATCATAACCTACGCCAAGTACTACATGATGCACACACCGTCAACTTTACATCATGGAGGAATAGACTACTTTAATAACATCACTAGAGTAGCACATAGATTAATAGTGATACAAAGCTCATGATCACATAAGGATCACACCATGGGAGAGAGAGATGAACCACATAGCTACCGGTAGAGCCCTCAGCCTCGGGGGAGAACTACTCCCTCCTCATCATGGGAGACAGCAACGGCGATGAAGATGGCAATGGAGTCGATGGAGATGGCTCCGGGGCAATTCCCGTCCCGGCGGCGTGCGCGAACGGAGATTCTGTCCCCCGAAACTTGTCTTCGCGATGGCGGCGGCTACGGAACTCTTCGTGGAATATCGTCGATTGTTATAGGGTTTTCGGAGACGGAAGAATATATAGGCGAAGGGGCGATGTCGGTGGAGTCCCGAGGTGGGGTCCCCACCTGGTGGCGCGGCCAAGGGGTGGCCCACGCCCCCCTATGGTGTGGGCTCCTCGTGGCCCCCCTTCGTCTCTCCTTCGGACTCCGTGAAGCCCCTGGAAAAATAGGAACGTGGCCTTTTGTTTCGTCCGATTCCGAGAATATTTCCTGTGTAGGATTTCTGAAACCAAAAATAGCAGAAAACAGGAACTGACGCTTCGGCATCTTGTTAATAGGTTAGTTCCGGAAAATGCATCAAAATGATATGAAGTATGGATAAAACATGTAGATATTGTCATAAAACTAGCATGGAACATAAGAAATTATAGATACGCTGGAGACGTATCATTGCCTTACATGATTGAGATCCATATGATGTAATCGGTGTTGTGTTTGTTGGGATCCGATAAATTGTGGAATTGTGATCAGATTGTTCACCATATTATCATACGACATGTCTGAGCTGCCAACAAGAGAGTATGGAATGCATCCTAGGGAGGCAAGGAACGAGGAAGTTTGTTCAGGGGAGTACCATCCCCTAGAACACTTGGAGAAGGCTCTTAAAGGACAGTACCTACATGCATTGACCCCTCCAAAAATAGGAAAATAAGTAGATGCTTCTATTGTGACGTGCAAGGTCAAGATGGCCCTCCATAAATGGTTGAGGAGGGTGAGAAAGAAGATAAGGAAGCAATAGTGTGTGTGTGCAACCATGTAGTGTGTGCGTGTGCAACCACGTAGTGTGTGTGTGCGCGCGTGCCTATAACCATGTAGTGTATGTGTATGTGTGTGTGTGTGTGTGTGTGTGTGTGTTGTAGTCACATATTTTCCCCTTCAAGTCGGCATATTAAGTTCTTTAAAGCTCATGTGTGATCTCCTCCTAGCTTTACAATGTCGTTCAAACTCTAGTCATTAAACTTGTTAATTTTCTTCTTTATTTAGAAAAAATCCTTCCATGCCATTTTACAACATCTCTTTGTTTTGCCAAAGTTCTTTGCATTTGTTTGTAAAAAAGCATTTCAAGCATTGACAACATAGGGTTCTCTCTAGCTGCCAATATGTAACTGATAAAAATCTCTGAGTGGTTGTTCAGTAGCATGTCACACTTGCATAAATCACAAAAGAATGCCTTGATCCATGTAATTTGCACTAATTCTTCAAACCACTCAAATGCATGCTCACTCTTTGCCTTCATATTGTCCATGTTGTTCTCCCATTTGGGGCTATTAGTTGATTTGCAATGGCCCACACGTTATTCTTCAATGTCTCTCATCTATGAATTGTTTTTGGGAAATTTGTATCAAATGGCTAACACAAAATTTATGCTCAACATCCGGAAAAACCTTTTCCATAACATTAATCAGACCCTTATGTATGTCACTCATTATAGTCCAAGGAGATGTATTGGTTATGCTAAAGTCGTCTCTCAAGGTTGTGAGGAACCACTCCCATGCAATGGTACACTCCACCTTAAATATGCCCATTGCAATGGGAAATATGCAATCATTGGGGTCTATCCAACATTAGTTAGCAACACTCCCTTGTATCTTGTCTTAATATGACAACCATCAATGCAAATTAGTGGCCAACATCTAGTGAGAAAACCTCTTATGCAAGCATTATATGACTAGTACATTATGTCCAAATGCTCCTTCACAATGTCACTTCATGGCTCTTTTACAAAATTGGTGGAAAAAAGGAAGGTCGATTCAGGATTGGCCCTCTTTGGCTCTTCCCCATATCCCCTTAGTTGAGCAAATTATGCTTTTTCATTGCCATGAATTTCTAGTAGAGCAGCCTTCCTTGCTCTGCCCAACTTCCACTTGTCACGCGTATATTGGATTCTCTATGAACTTTAGTTGCAAATGCTTGAAGGTCCATTTGTTGATTGTCTCTGAATTCATAAATGAATTGTTTGCAAAGAAAAGAGCTCTCATTTCATAAACTCTCTCACAAGTGTGCTTTCCTGCATAAGATGTGACCACAAAGCCACCTGTCCTCCTCAGATCAAATCCCACTCTCAGCCTCCATGGAAACCTTCTTCACAAATTGCATGAAGTCTAGTTTTGTCATTCTTTATTTTCCTTATCTTCACTCTTTCTATGATGTTGTATGCATTCAGTGCTAGCCTGACCTCTTCAATGCTTGCAAATTTCATCCCACTACTAAATAAAGGAGAATTCATGCCGACTTCATGATTAAATGCCTAGAACTTGTACTGTAACTTGACTCTTTCTCCTTCTTAAAAATTAAGGTCTCTATCGTCTAATGCATCTTCATCTTAGATCTCAGCAATCACAACCCTCTCATTATTGTCATTGAGGTTTGTATCAAAATTATCCAGAAACAAATCATCATCTCCTGATTCTGCATCAAAATCACTATCATAGAATTCAGAGTCCTGTCACTATATGAATCATTTCTCTGTGATTGGACACACTCTTCTCCATAACTATGTGCTACTACAACTAATGTTGATGCAACAGCTTCTGAGACTTAAGCTTGAACACCAGCAGTTGATTGTTGTCTTGCAATGGCTGCTCTAGCCCTGACAAGGTCAGCTCTAATGACTGTAATAAAATTTGCGTGATCAACAAATATAACACGAGTCTTGTCAATTGGTGATGCACTTCTCATCTCAATCAAGTCAGCATTAGTGACTAGAGGCAACAACCCATCAAGCATATTTTTCCTTGGAGAAAGGAAATACATGTGTACCTTCTCATCCCTCGAACAATCTAACACACACAAAATTTGATCAATTGTTGAATTGCACCAACTGTTAATCAGTTGTAAAAACAGAGACCGTGTCATCCACATACAAATTAATTCATTGTGGCACACTTCTAGAGAAAATAGGTTTGGACCTTGCTTTGGATTAATAACTGCCAAATTAACCACAAGATAAATTAATATGGAAACGAGCCACAACAATGCCACATATAATTCAATAGAACATATGCACCTCATTCTATTATACTTTAAGTAATATTTTAGTGATTGGATTCCTCAGAATGATTTGAATTGCCAGTGCTTGTCTTATTGCACATATTGTTGCCTTGTGTGCCTCTTACATTATTTTCTTCCTCCCTCATCCACCATAAATATGGGTGCCCCTGCATTGCATGCCCACTATAACACAACTAGTTCAATCATGAATGACATTGTGTGGAGTGAAAAAAAAACGAGGAGCAGTACTGCTAGAAGGAGTTCTGGTTCCAGCTTGAGCTCTAGTGGGAGAAAAATTGTAACTAGGGAGAAAGAAGTGATAGTGTACCACATAAGAAATGCTAAGGAGAGGGAGGCAGCGGCTGAGAGGAATAAGCTAGAGAGATGGATGTGTCAGCTAGACTACAACAGCTAGGTCTTGGCATCTTCTATTCTCATGCAAACAGGCCAATCATGTTTGAGCTCCCAATAGTAGTAGAGAGTGTGCATCAATTGAGGTTGTAAGATACCCTGGTGCCCTACATTTTGAGCCCTACTTTGTGCCTAAAAGAACATAAAGAGATGATAGCCAGTGTTATGTTGTGCAAGATCAAGAAAGACATGCAAGGGTTTGCAAAAAGGTTTGCCAAGAGCCACACAGTGGCTAATATCCAGACTTGTTTATAAATTTGCTAGATGCTCATGCGTGACTACTTATTTCTACCAATAATCCTAATATGTAGTGTCTCCTTCTATGTACCAATGGCATCTATGATTAATGGAGCTATTTTATGTTCATTCTTTACTGCCTACAAACTAATTTCCACAATCAAAATCATGACCACCGCAACAAAACTGCAACTGCAATAACAAAGAACATCAAAATTCAGAGTTGATACTTCTCCAAACCTGCATAAATTTGTGATTTTTTTGTTCTGCCTGATGATAAAGACTCAAACTAAGATATATAACATAAAATTCTCACAAAAAAACCTTTTTTTCCATATTGAACGTGAATTGTCGCTGCTTTTCCGTGAAATAGGACATCTCCTTAATGAAAAAATAGCCAACTAAATGGAACACTCATCGTCACAATCAAAATTGTCACTGATTGTGCGTCGATTCAACACAAAAAAATTGAAGATCGATAGAACAATCCCTAAGAACCCTACCTAAACCTGTCAGAAAGGAACAAAAACAGAGGGAGATGAGGGAGTCGAGGGTGGCCACTCGTACCGTAGGAAGGTGGATCATGTTTCCATAAGCACATGCGAATCTACGACGGCTTCATTGCAGAGATGGTTACGGCGATGAGCAGCGTAGCTGCATTGACGCGTGAGGGAGGTAGAAGACGAGGACTGTGTCTGCCTGTCTTTGGCCATCCAAATGGAAGGAGAGAAACGATGATCAATATCTTTCAGGGGCTTTTCTGCAAAACAACCCACGCGACAGAAACACTCATGCCACCCGTTTCGGACTCCGACGGAGATAAATCTTATGCCACCTAGGTCGTATGGGCAAATCGGTGGCCCAACCTCCTCAAGCAACACCTAGCAAACCGTATCTCAAAGCATCCATGCCCAAACAACTCCTAAATTCCTAATTCAGAGTTGCCAATTCTGAATAAAATAATCTCACGAAATCTTGCAACAGTTCAGAAGAAACAATGTCTCACGAAGTGCATCCAAACAAGGAATTTCCCCAAAGAACCAAGCATCTGGGTTGTCGAGCATACCAGTCCATTATTTGCCGCCAGTGCCGCGAGCAAGGGGGAGTCCAGGAGGGAGGCCATGGACAGAGTGGCAGTGCCGGGACAAAGAAATCGGGTCTCTAGGCCATGGACTACGAGGGAGAGCAGCGGTGGCACAATCCTACTCGGAAGACCAAGACTTCACCTGATTTGAAAGTTTTAGAATGTCGGCTCCACGCTTTGCAAGATGTAGGACCAAATCATCACATGGTGGACTAGTTGTTGGACTAAAAGTGTAAATAGCTCTTGATAAACTAAACAAGTTTCTACAAGATTTTTTTACTCAATCTCGATGTTCGGATATGTAGGATTCCCAACCAATGCTTGTGCGACAGAGATCCTTCCCTGCATCGTCTAAACTGATAACATGTGCGTACATACACAACCAGTCTGTCATCGATCAGTGTTTTGTCCTCGTAGCATAGCCCATAGACAAGAGGTGAGCATAGAGGACCTGGTTCCACGTGTCCGGCACGCCCGGCAGGCACCAGTGGCTGCAGTCCTCCGGCGCGTCCGGCGGCGTCCCGGGCTCCCGGTGCCGCGACGGGTGGCCGTCCCTCCTCAGCTCCGTCATGTGCGTTATGTTCAGGAACCGGGCGTTCCTCCCTTTTCTCCTCACGCCTCGCATCGTGCTCGAGATCGCCGCGTTCATCCACGAATTCTCCTCGATGAACTGGTCCCCGCCTGTGGCTGTTCGTGGCTGCTGCTGGGCTGCACATGAGCCGCCTGTGTCCCACGCGCCATTGCTGCATGCGATCGAATCAGTAGAGTTTTGTGTTATGGACGACGATGATCTGTCAAAATCTGGACTACCCTACATGTAATTTTTGGTTGACAGTAAATCATGCATGCTTACTATACTTCATACTGCTGTCTGAGATGTCAAAATCTAGAGTACCTATAATGGGAAGGGGAATAGCTCCTGAAGAACAAATAGCTCTTGGAACGCCTCGCATTACTCAGCTCCCAACGTTTCACCGTCTGCAGCGACAACCGGAACGCCTCCCTGATGTCCGTGGTCACGTTGAACCGCTTGCCAACCATGAAATAGTTTCCTCTGCAACCAACCATGGACCTCCAGTTCAGTAAATCAGCCGAACAAATCAGCAAATGTTCTTTCTCTGCGAGGAATTAATTAATTATGATTTAACCTACATACGCTTTGATGGTCTTGTGCTCGTTCCACCAGTGCCCGGTGTTGAGGACGAGCACGTCGGCGCCGGCCCAGCGGTCGGCGTGACGCGGCAGCGCGTCCAGCCGGACCGCTCCCCTGACGACCGCGTCGTCGCCGCTCGCCTGGACCGGGAAGCGGTCGACCCTGACGAGCATCGGCGCGCGGTAGTACTCCACGGAGAGGTTGTAGTCCGCGAACACCATGGAAAGGTACCCCTTGTGCCGGCCGATGGGCTTCCCGGACTGCTCGTAGATCCTCGACCCGCCGGCGCCGGCGGCGAGCATGCACACCATGGACTCCCACTGGTTGCGGCCGATCGAGTCGCCGGCGAACACGATCCGCCCGTTCCGGCTCCTCTCCAGCATCTCGCTCGCGTTAAACCTACAGAAATGCTTCTTCTCGGTAACCGTTTGACGTACATGGAGGAGACTGGCCGCAGGTAACTGAAATCAAGATGCATGCGACACAAGATCGATCCTCGAAAAAATTCTGTAACCGGAGATGGCAATGGCGCGCGGCGGTACCTACTTAGGGAGGTTGCAGCCGCGAGGCTGCCATCGCCAGTGCCGGAACGACGAGTCGCTCCGGCCGTTGCGTGCGCACTGGAAACCAGGGTCCAGGAACGGGCAATCCTCCGTGTAAACCGTCGGGGAATCGGCGTCCCGCACCCATGCCCCGTCGGAGTAGTCGCAGCCACCGGCGCGAACTTTGCCGCCGGCGTTCAGGAGAGGCCGGGATCGGAAGACGGACCAGGACGACGGCGCGCGCGGCACCAACGCCACGATGGGGAGCGCGAGCAGAACGGAGAAGATGGCCGCGCGCCTAGCGTGCATGGGTCTCTACTCTCTACTACACTGAGTAGTGGTAGCGACCATTCATTCATTTCATCGGTTTAGAGGGGAAGGAGGAGATCGAGCTGCAATAGGAGTGTGCGAGCAACTGGTGATGCCAAGAGTGTGAGACATGGCGGGGAGGGATTTGTGGGTACAGTTGACCGACATAGTGCAGCCATGCGTTTCTTATATGGGCTTTGTGCTTCAGACACAGCATTCAAGAATTAACAAGGAAAGACATATAAAGATCATTCGGCACAATTTGAGTTTCATGCATCTGCCATCAAACAATGCAAGCTACTAGGTGGTGGTGGTGCACCAGTAGACATGCCAACCATCTGGCGTCAACACATATAATCATTCAACGGAAGTGATACAAGTGGATACATAGCAATGGTGATTCTGGGTGTGCGCCAGCCATTTGCAAATCGGTGCGAGATATGATCAAATTGGTAAAATACTGATCACAATAATTTTGGAAAGAGCTTCCTACTGAAATACAAATTCCGGTCTTCCTTCATGACGTGCATCAATGCTATCAGCTAAAGCATAGCAAATCGAGGAAGCAAGAGCATGTTTCTGCATGAAACTTCTCTCAGAAAATGGTCTTTGCGCTATGATTTTTTAATCAGTTCTTTCAGCTCCGCCACGATCGCACCATAGCAGAACTTGTATTGGTCCTGCAAAGCACAAGATGTTCTTAGGGTGGAGTGCTACTAGCAGCAATCTGCTTTGCAGTGTTCTGAGACACTGTTTAATCAATGGATAAAATTATGCCTACAACACTTCATCAATCTATCTTTATTATGCAGGACATAGTAATCATTCTTCTGTGGGTAACGTAAAATCTGAAGGCTTTGGTGAGGAAGCTTCCACTGAATGGAAAACTATTGTCAACTCGAGGAGGGATTCCACAAAATGCCACCTTTTAGTTTGGCTCTGACAAAAGTCACAACCTTGTATCATTGACCTGTGGGGTCAGAAGCCACTATCCACTTGTCATAACACAAAGTGTGCCACTTGTGTCAAAGTGTAAACAAATGTGTGGCAATTTGTCTAAAAATTCCCAACTTGATTTGAGACTTAGAGAATCTTGCGACCGACTCACAAACAAAAAAAAGAAAAAAAAGCATACCTCTGTTTGGACCATCCCAGGACGCCGGTATCTGAACTCCCTGACAGTTGCAGCAAGATCTGTAGCAGTTTGATCACCAAGTAATACTCTCTCTATTGTATTGTGGATGGTGATGTAAGCACCAGTTCTCCCAATGCCTGCACTGAAACAAGAAAAAGGAATGCAATATTATTAGAGAGTGTGCAAGGGTGAAAAGAAAATCATGGCATTAAGAACCGAACCTGCAATGTGCAACTATTGGATGCTCTTTCGGAATGCCATATAACCTTTTTAGAATGTTCCGTACAGTACTGCTGTCATCTGGCACGCCATGGTCGGGCCATGTAGAGTGCTGGATATGGAGAACAGTATGCACTTTATGTGACTGCAAAATAAAGAATCGTAAGTTGCAAGCAATATCTTACGTGATTATGTTCAGGAAACCAGAAGAAAAGTAAACTTGGAAGAAAATAAGTATATGTTGCAAAATACAGAATCAGCAGAATTTATAGCAACATGATAAATATTCACCAATGGTATAAGCTAACGTGTACTAAAAAATGCTACTCCCTCCGATCCATAATAAGCATCGGCACATTAATTCAAATTTGGACTAAATTGAACTAAAGCCACGACACTTATTATGGATCGGAGGGAGTACATCAAGTAGTGGTAAAAGGAGGAATTCATTCATCACACTGCGATGACACTTTGTGATAAGACTGATGAATCAATGCCTTAAAAACTGAACTGAAATCTTCACTACCACTATAAGCATGAGTGTCATAAGAAAATGGAAGAAAAACAGTGATAATATAACTGATGAAAGATACCATTCATGAGATATTTAGGTGGTTATATGAGAGGAAATTTTCCTCAAATGTGAAATACACCAAGCTCCTTCTAACAAAAGCATTACATACTTTTAAAGGGTACAAGAACTAAGTCTATGCATCAGTGAACAAGAGTAATGGAATAAAATAGAGTAAAAGCACAGAATAAAATAGTCCCTCGCCTGTATAATTGTGCAAGATATCTTCAAAATTTGTTAAGACAGAAAAGCAACAAATATATATTAGCTTTACACATTTACCTCGTTATGTTTCACCTCCACACTGCGCAACGTTAATTTGCCACCTTCACTGATCTTCGTGATCTTAACGTTAAATCTTCCGTAATTTTCTTGCCTCTTGCTCAACGGAAGATACTCATCACACTGCCAGTATTTAAACGTAAATAATATTTGATAGAATTTTACCGAAGGAAATAATTTTGAATTGTGTGACTGTTTACAAGATTAATGATACCAGACAATCATCATGGTAACAAAGCGGCAATGCAAGTATTCCTTTAGGTATCACATACTCACATGTCAATGCATCTCCCCGGAGTGGCAATAAAATGGTAAATGATTGTACAGAAAATAACCAAATCTCTCCCTCCCTCCATTCATCTCTCTAGCTTTTTTTGAGGGAAATTCATCTCTCTAGCTAGGGAAATCATGGGTGCATTATTCAGGAAGGAGGAAAAGACAGATTACATGTTTTGGTTTCTCTTTTATTTTTTAAACAAAGGGAAAAAGCTTTGCCTTTTATATTGATAAAGGAGGAGCAAACATACTGTGTCCTAAGCCATCAAGAAAAGCAAACAAAGAGGAAAAGAGCCTTAGCCCACTATTTCCACCTGACGATTAGCACCCGTCATAATCCAATCCTTGCCTTCGTCCTTGATCTTTTCCATCAGGGTTGTCACCAAATAAGCTTTATTGTTGAAGACCCTCGCATTTCTTTCCTTCCAGATTTCCCAAGTGATAAGTGCAATAGCCGACAGAAGGCCCTTCGGAGATAAAGTTGGCGCCTTAGCAATGGCCGACCAATAATGCAGCACCGTCTCCCGGCCCGAGCCCAAACATTGCACGAGAGAGGGGCAAGAGAGCCATAAGGCCGCAGCCTGCCAGATCCTCCTGGAATAGCAGCACTCAAACAGAATGTGTCTCGCTGTCTCGGGCTGACAGTGGCACAGCTGACAAGTGGTCTGGTGAGGCCATCCCCTGATCACCAGGCGGTCCGACGTCCAGAGTCTGTTTTGAACAGCGAGCCAGGCAAAGAGCCGACACCTGGGAGGGCCCACGCTTTCCAGACAATCAGATTGAAGGAACAGGGGATGGATACCTCAAACTGGGCCATGTATTCCGAGCTAGTCGAGTAGGCCCCATTGACGTGAGTCAAGATGATCGTGTCCTCCACGTTTTGGTTTCTCTTTAAAGATACCAGAGGGACAGACACCCCTTGTTTGTTTCTAAGAAGCCAGCATTCCATGTTCTGAAGTCCATAGGTAGGAGAACTAGGGAAGCATATGTAGCATGCTAAAAAATATAGATACGGTGTTTCCCTGTCCAGTTGAGTTTTGAAAATTTCCCTAGGGAGACCTGACAAGTGTCTATGTGCATGCATGCTTTCATCATGTCCATTTTGTTTTCATGTTCTGAACAATTGAATTACATATGACAAGCTGAGAGGTGTGCATGCAACCACATCCATATAGCGATGCAACAATCACTGAGCATTTAGCGTCCTTCAAATATATAGTAAAAATAGACTTGTCCACAGAAACATGACATTATAAACAGAAAAACGAAGTGATAATAAAATAACCCAACACTGTAGGCAAACATGTAGAGTAAAGTTGTGCTAGAACTACGGAAGACAAGAGAAACTGATATTAGGTCAACTGAACTAAACTGCAAGTCACGAGTGTTTGTTATTCGCACCTTAACATTGTCAAATTTGGTGAGCATAACAATTACAGGACAGCTGTTCTCAAAGACCATCTGCCAGAAATCTTCGAATGTTTTGACTAGCGGTCCTTGAGTAGAAATGAACTTTGTTTGATCTTTGCCATCAAGCTGCAGATTATAAATGCAACAATCCTAATTAGGATTAGAAAGAGAGAAATAGGCAAAGAAGAACTAATTACCAGAGAACATGCTGTTTTTACCTTTATAAGGCTTGCATTGATGTAATCATTGCCTGTTGAAGACTGTAGCCTTATCCTGGTTTCATCAGCTAAAGAAAAAAAAGGTCAAGTTACATCAGATAATTTATTCCACATGGAGCTCTTGCAGAATATACACGACAGCCTTCACAAGTTAATAGTGCTCACATGGAAAGATATCAGTGTAGCGATTCCTTTCCTTATTATCGGAATTTCGAGCCACTGTAAAATTCTGAGTCGACTGGAGCGCTATTCTTATGTCCTGAAATAATTACATTGAATCAATAGTTGCATGATTTACTTCAGATGAAGTATTTCTTTATTCTTATAACTTGCAATTTCAAAGTATTCTTCATATAGACAACTGATAAAATAATTATTCCCGGATCTACTGTTTCCAGTGAATACTTATATCTGAATTGTTACTTTCGCTTGCATTGAAATGAATGTCGATGACCTAGTGTGGTACCATGAACTTGGAATTGAACAGGAACATGATACATTTCCATACCCGTGGATTTTTTTTCTTACAAAAATTTGATCAAGAGGCTAGGGGCAGATAATCTAGTTATTCTTAGTTAATACAGAATTTGATATGACGACTGTCACATTTGAGAATACATCAACCCAGTTGTTCAAAGTTCATGAAGAATTTGATATGGTGCCAGTCCCATTTGAGAATACATCTTCTCTTAACCGGTGCGAATTTATCGATTTGTTTTCATACCAAAAAAGAGGAAAACTATGGATTTCAGTTTCATCGTGTAATTGATCATCTTTGGAGTTTTGAATCGGAAACAGGGAGTAAGCTAGTTGTGTTGGAAGTTTAGACATAATTCTATGTTTTCCAATTTGAGAATACATCTTCTCCTAATCGGTGCGAATATATCGATTTGTTTTCATACCAAAAAAAAAAGGGAAAACTATGGTGTTCAGTTTCATCGTGTAATTGATCATCTTTGGAGTTCTGAATCGGAAACAGGGAGGTAAGCTAATTGTGTTGGAAGTTACTAAAACATGAGAAAATGGATGACTTGCATGTGATTAAGAGTCACACAAGCAGTAAAATGGACAAAATTTGTTCCAAACATCATGAGCGAGCTTAAAGGGTCACATAAACATATCCCAAGGGCAACCCTCACAGAATTCATGGTGACAGACCAATACCCAATTAAAGAAACACCAAATCCAGCAATACTTTGCTTTGCCTGGTGGCCTAGATGAGCAAAATTGATGAACTATTTTCCTCGGATAGAATAGCGAGCTACTTCGCTGTGTCAGCTTAAGTCCATCTCAGGTCAGCGCATGAAAAAAACACAAAGTCCATGGGTAGGTTCATTCCAAGGAAGAGCAAGAGCAGCAGATTGCTCAAAGTTCTAGTTTTGTTTGGTGAGTGCTAATGTTGATGCTGTATCCTGGAGAACGCAGCGCAACTCCTCAGAGTGTAATTTTGGCAGTCCAAATCGGACTACAGTCCCAGTTTGCCCAGCAAACCCAGACGTTAGATATAGCTTTGGAAATAATCTATGTTTTCCCTTAATCATATCCGGCACATTCATTTCTGGCTGTACACCTATTGTCCACTCTGGCGCTTCACTTGGAAGCAAGGCTGCGAAGATCACCTGGCACTAACCAAAATCACCTGGCACTAACCAAAAAGGAGAAAAAAAAAACGCTCATGCATCATTAGGGAACAACTAGATGTCCTGTTGGCATCCTGGTTAGTGGCATCAAAGCCATGGCGATTCCTTTCTCTTCAGTCTCGTCTACTCATGTGAGTCGCAATTTGAATGTAGCAGCGCATATTCTAGCAAAGTCCTGTATTAGTTGTCCCTCTAGCGAGGTTTTCTTTTCTGTTCCGGATTGTATCCGGGGAACTCTTTGTATCGATGTGATTTAATCAATAAAGCACTGTTTACTGTCAAAAAAACTCAAACTTGAATGATTGCAGAACTAGGGACTGTAGCTACGGCCAGTTTTCTAAAGTTATTAGCTTGAAAAAAGAAGACGGTGTTCTTAGTAGTTTCGCAAAGGAAAGAAAAGGTTGGTGGTAATTTCGCCATGCATTGCCGGACTAGCTCAAACGGGAGGATGGGCAGGACAGGACGACTTCATACCGGGAGGCCTCTGAACTCCTTGGAGATGTCGAGCGGCTTCTTGAGCTTCTTGTCGAACTCCCTGAGCGCCTTCTTGCAGTGCCTCAGCTCGAGCCGCGTGAGCGCCCGGGGCCGCGGGTCCGCGGCGGGGTCGAGAGGGTCAAAGGACCTTCTTTCACGCGGTATAGGCCGAGGCCCATGGCGGCGTGAGGCGGAGGTGGCCGACGCGCAGCCGCCCCCGCCAGCGCGGTGCTGGGAATTCCCCGTGGCTGCGGCGGCAGGGCCAAGGTCAGGGCCGGTCTTCCGACGGCGCTTGGGGCTGGGTGGGGAGGGGGAGGGGGAGGCGGAGGCGGGGGGAGTCGTCGGGGTGGCCGTGGTGACCGGGCGGGCAAGTCCTTATAAATAAAAGGGGACGACTACCGCTGGAGGCGGTGGTTGGATTTGGATTGAGACTTTGGGAGGGAAGACTTGGCTTGTGGGGGGAGACGGGAGAGGATGCTGATGCCGCGACGGAGCAAGTGGCACAAGGTATGACGCGGGGAGAGACGGTTTCGTGGAGGAGGAAATGGCGGACGCGGCCGTCCGGCGAGGGAAGCCGGCGCTGGTCTGTTCCGCTCGGAAGAAGGTGAGACGGAGTGGGCCAAAATGCGAGGAAGATGGAAAAAATATGCGAAGAATGATAAACTACATCCTTAAAAAAAAAAGGAGCATCTCCACTCGCCTCCCTCCTCCTTCCCCACCCCCTAAACCGCCCGGCTTTATGGGGTCACCGGCGCCACTACATTCTATCGGAGCAGCAGCTCCCAGCCGCATCCTCCAAACATGGCCCCCAAGTGGATTTGACAAATCTAAACATAAAGATCGACAATCGCATAGTTTTGACGCATGCAAACCGATCGTATGGTCTCGACAATCATGTCGTCACAAATCACTTCAAATCAATGTCTACGGAACCAGAAAGAACGCACGATGGCCGACATTACATGGCCACGGAAGTCAAAGGGCGAGATCATCCACTCGGGTAGAAAGCACCTCCTCTAGAGTTGTCGATGGCGGAGTAGATGTCGTCGGTGAAGCCTTGGTCGCCGGTGGGGTCATTTTCAAGGAGTCCATGGCCCGCGGCTTTCTTCTTCGGCTCCATAGCCGCCAATGTCTTCTTCCCCTTCCCTTTCGGGTCGGCCACGGCTCATCCACCTCCTCTTCGGAGACCTCGGCGTAGGTGTAGACATCGTTTTCCCAAGGCTCATCGCCGTCTTCCTCGTCGATGTAGGCCTCGACTTCCTGCTGCATGAAGGAGGGCTGCCCCCGCCACCGTTGATGATGTCGGCCATGATGGAGTCGATGGGCATTCCGCCAAACGGTCCTTGCACGCCTTGGTTGATGTTGCTTGCGGCGAACTGCAAGAAGCCGGGCTAAGGAGGAGGCACACCACCGATGAAGAGAGTTCGGCGGAGCTCAGGCGACCCAACGAAGAGGGTGTTGAGGTCGCCGGCGGTGAGGATGTTGGGATTGAAACCACCAAGCAGGTCAAAGTCCTAGCAATGTGGCGAGAACCAGAGAGATGACGTGTAGTGTTACCTTGGATTTCTTGGAGCACCGGCCCCGGCGCCTGCGACACGCTTCAAGACAAGGGCGGCGAGACACTACTTTGGCTCCCCCACGCGACAATGATGTACTGGGATGGTGGTCCCACCATCCTCTCCATGGCAGCGGCCCTCTACACCATGGCCGCCTCCGCCGCCAAAGCCTCCTGCTCCCTCGCCTTCTACTCCTTCTGTCGGCGACTGGCGTTCTCCACCTGCCGATGCTAGACATCGAAACCCCACTCGGCGTTGTTCACCCCCGCCGGCCACTCCTTCTCGAGCTTCCCCTACTTCTTTGGGGGCGCGTCCTCCACCGCACGAGGGGAGGGGGTACATACCTTTTCGGCGGCATGGCGGCGCGACGGGGTCTCGTATGGTTCGGGAAAATGGCAGGATTGGGCGACGATGGGGGAGAGGAATGAGGTGATGTGGAGGAGGTTTGGAGGGAAATGAAGTGATTTTGGAGAGAATATTGGCAATGTCCTGTCGACAGAAGATATGACGCAGGACGAACGGTTTCGTTGAGGAGGAAATAGCGGAGGTGGCCGTCCGGCATGGGAAGCCGGCGATGGTAGTTTTTTTTAACAACTCCGGCGACGGTAGGTTTGTTTCGTTGGGAAGAAGGTGAGACGGAGCGTGCCAAGATGCGAGGAAGAAAATGCCTTGTGCTTTGCGACACAAGATAAAAAAAATGTACATTCTCAATAAAAGAAAGTTAAATAGTGTACATGTATATACCGAAAGTGTGTGTTTTGATCGTGTATTTGTGCTGAAAAATTACCCCATTCCTAAAATCAATTCTCTAGACTCTAGTATCTACACTACATTTTTGTCGGTTCAAAAGAAATGCACTTCATTTTTGTCTTCCAAACAACTGAGGATCCCCTCTGTTTTGAAATTGCATGGTGCTCTTTTGGTGTAAACAAAATAACTGTCCATGGCAGGTAGTAGAAGGCTTGGCCGGCGTCAGGCCTCCACCTGTTTTTTTCTTTTTCTTGAAATGAGGCCTCCACCTGCTGGACAAGAAGTCAACACAACGCGCTTGCTTGAGCCTGCTCCGCAACAATTCTTGATGAGTAAACAATTTCAGTGATGAAAGGGCGGCAACGAGAAACTCTCCGACCATTCAGCAGTTCCGTCTAACGCGTCCCGTGCCAAGTGTCACATTCTTTTTTTCGTGGAATCCTTAAGTGCGATCTTGTCCTTTCGCGAAGACGCTGTGGAGTAGTATTTGCGTATTCAACACATGTCGCAACGAGATAGTTTTGGCGAGATTTCTCTTTCCAGCGCGTGGATGCTGGAGGTTGTATGTGCATTTATTTAGAGATTCGAATTTCAAAATAAACTATTTCATGAACCATTCGTGTGAGTTACAAAGGATACTCACTGTTTGTGCTTCTGGCAACGAGATCTTCATACTAGATCTCCTATTGATTGTTTTGAGAATTCTTTTAGTTTTTGTAATTTCAAAAGTAGTAGGTTGTGCTCGGGTTGTTGTGCTTCGTCTTTTGTGCACTTTTGTACCCTGTTTTTCTGTATACGTGTACTCTGTCTTCTGTGTATTTGTTTTTTGGTCTTCTGTATCTTATACTTTTTTTCTGTGTATTTATATTCTGTAGGCTTCTCTGAACACCTGAAGTTCTATTTGAAGCAAGTTTTCAAGAAACTGCTTGAGTTTTAGCAAAAGCTGCCCTACAAGGTCACATTTCATATGCAAGAAAGATTGCCTGACTTTTCATTTTTCTAAACAAAAACTTCATCCCTCCTATTTTACATTTCACTAATTTGCTAGACTTTTCGGTTTAAAAAAAATCAAAGCATATATCTAAACTAGTCCTATTAGTAAATCCATTTGAACAGATTTATCAACTTCGGATCATCTTGATCGATTTGGTTGGATATGGACTCCACCTTTGTCATGTATTATGTGTATTTTTTTCTTGTTTTTTGTATATATTGGTACTATGTATGCCTTTTGTGTACTTGTACTCCGTGGTAGTTTTGCACTTAAGATTTTTGTATATTTGTGCTTCGTAATTCATGTACTTAATGGGAGAAATTTTATACCTTATACTTTGTAGTCTAAAAAAAGTAAAAAAAAAAAAGAGGAAAGAGAAGAATTTAAACAAGGGACTTCCGTGCTACATGCGTCAAGCGCGGGAGCTCCGCGTCCTACACGTGCTGCCACATATGGTGGCACCCAACACTACAATTGTAAAAAGTGAGTCATGTACAACTCAGCCACCGAAGCTTAAGTTCTCGTGATACAATAAACATTTGGGGTTCCATTATTTAAAAAACAAAACCCCCTTAGGACGACCTTCCTACCGCATTCCTTAAAAAAACAATTACGAAAGAAATTCAGTATCACCCACGTCAGTAACATTTTATAATGACCGCACAACTTTCCCCGGTCTTCTCATAACAATGGTCCGGGATATATCTTACTCCTCCAAAGATAGGTTAGTGAACGGTGCTACCTATGCTCAACCTAATGGTGCAAGAATTAGTCTCCGCGTCCTGTACGCGCTCCCACACGTCAACCTCTCCATGGCCATCTTTAATCCAGGGGCAATTGCAAAAGAAACAAAGCATCCACATCAGTAACATTTTACAACGACCCTGTTGCACATCCTTCCCCCGTCTTCTTCTTATATAACAATAAACCTTAATCCTCCGAAAGAAAGTTGGAGAACGATGCTGCCTATCTCAACCTAATCCTAACGGCATGTACTGCAGCGCCATTCCGAAGAACATCAAAATAAGTCAATCAAATGAATGATTGATGGCCACTTTACCTGTTCTGCGAGATCAGACTCAACATACGACTGCTCCCAACTCCCAATCCAAACTCCAAGACCCACTTACAAAGAAACTAGTACACATTTCAGCAAAGGGGCACTCCCATAAACCACCTCAAGATCCAATCCAACCACCGCCTACGTGTGCTCTAGATTCAGCAGTTTATCTACAAAAAACTAGCGGACAACTGACAAATATAATAAGCAACAGCTTAGTGTTTTCCTTGCCACCTCACATGGTCCGTAGTCTCGTCTCAATAACTATTGCAAGAGTCAGTCAAATTATAACTTATAAGGCATGATATGTTTCAGTATTTTCAGGGAGTGACAGTTTGTCCTGGTGAAGCAAACTGACAAATGGAATGAGAATGCCATTTGCCTGAATCAGACCGGGTGGCTCAGTATCCAGCTTATCCTACTCCCAAGCCATTGATTTGTGCAATGGTGTTTCAACCTTAATAAAAGGCTCAGAGGATTGGCAAAAGCAAGAGTTGGTATTCAGGGATTCATTAGTAGGATGTAGAGTAGCATGCAGTTTCAACGAAACTACTAGCAATGCTTCCTTTTTTCAACTCACGAAACTAGCAATGGTTAGTATATCTCTCCCTTCTCTAGCTGCTCTTCGCCGAGAGATGCCTGCTGCTTGCGCGTCAACGACCGGCCGTGTTACACTTGCCACCATGTGCGGAAACTATTCTCCAACCTGGTGATGGTCATTTACTTCGTTTTGCAACTCGGTATCCATCAGTAGCCACCTATCCAGCCCCGCCACGCGCTGACCACCTTCCGGTTGACAAGGAACTCCATTCTTGTTCTCCTTCGTCCTGAGGCTTGCAGTGGCGCCGCACTGCCGCCTCTGGAAACTAGGCGGCGAGTTCGCCGAGCTGGTCAAGAATCCCCGTTGCCCTGACTGCCTTCAGCAGCGCCTCGAGAGGAGGGAAGAAGAACTCCCGTTCCACCTGCACCTCCTCCTCCCTCTCTTCTGCTCGGTCTGATATGTGTCATTACTACTACTCTGAAGCCAGGCGCTGCAGTGCCACCAAGGCCTAAGATAGAAGGCACGAATTAACAGACGAAAGGGAGATTGAATAGCGGGCCGTGGGCCAGGATGGGTCGACTGCGTGGGCCAAGCTCACAAGCACCAGGGTGCACAATGACTTTTTAAAAAAGAAGCAGAAAAAAAACTATGAATTAGTTTGGCAACAAACATTTTGCAAAAGTTCATGTTAAAATGACATTTGTGGTGCATTCTGCAGAAAGAAGTCCTAAAAAACCTAAGAGTAGCGGAAATTCAATTCGGCTCCCGGATGCGTATGCTCCCTCTACTAAAAATATATATTTAAAAACGTCGAAAAATTTGGACAAAAAATTCTACATGTACATCTTTATAATATACGTGTGTTCGTCAAGTTTCACGAAAAACCAATATTTTGTGTGGTCTATATAAAAAAGAGAAAATTTATCTTGTGAAAAGCATTATTTTTAGCACTGAATTTTGTCTTTTTACACACGTCACATGATAAGTCGATTTTTTATGAAACGACTTTGTGAGCATGTAACACGTGAAGATGTACGTGCGAACTTTTAGTTTCAATTTTTTCTAAAATTTAAAATGTATGTAAGATGCATTTCAAAATATAGAGAGCATATGGACCCATGTTCCAAAACACCGCTCCCCTAAGAGTAGCCGTTTCAGTGAATGTAATTTCTTAACGACTTCTGCATGCAGGTTAGAACTCTCTGTAAACCTAGATGGGTTTTGGAGAAGAGAGGTATGAGAGACAATGACCGGTACCCAACAGGGCCGGCGTACATGACATATATATATCGATGACAGAGTTACAAACAACCTCAGCCTAATTACAAGGGATTCTATCTATATATGGTTAGCCCTAAACTAGGTAACCATATATTCTATCAGCCACCCTCAATCTCAACTATCGACAGCATATTGAGATTGCGCTTACATTCCTGGAATAGGGGCAGTGGTAATGGTTTTGTAAAGATATCTGCTAGCTGATCCCTTGAGGAAATAAACTGAATCCGAAGCAATTTCCGTGCAACTCGCTCACGGACAAAGTGATAATCAATCTCTATGTGCTTGGTGCGAGCATGAAATACTGGATTGGAGGACAAATATGTGGCTCCAATGTTATCACACCACAATACCGGAGTAGAGACAGTCGGAACGCCTATTTCCTTCAGAAGCCCTTCGACCCAGATAAGCTCAGCAGTAGCATTTGCAACAGCTTTATATTCTGCTTCAGTACTCGAACGAGAGACAGTATCCTGCTTCTTGGCACTCCAAGCAACCAAGCAACTGCCATGAAAGAGGGCAAATCCCCCCGTAGACCGCCGATCATCGAGACTGCCAGCCCAGTCAGCATCCGAATAGGCGGAGAGAGCATCAGAACGAGACGGCTGAACAAGTAGACCATGAGCAACAGTGCCGTGAACATAGCGAAGAATCCTCTTGACAGCCGACCAATGAGAGCTACGCGGAGCATGAAGATACTGACACACTCGATTAACTGAGAAGGACAAATCAGGGCGAGTAAGCGTCAAGTACTGAAGACCACCTACCAAGCTGCGGTACAGGGTAGCATCCTCATCACTCAGGAGATCTCCATCTTCAGCACATAGGCGCTCATTGGCAGCCATAGGAGTGGACGCCGAACTGCACTTGAGCATACCAGCCCGAGCAAGAATATCCTGAGCATACTTACGCTGAGTAAGAGACAGCCCTGTCTTGAGAGTATGCACTTCAACTCCAAGGAAGTAATGAAGTGTACCAAGATCCTTAATAGCAAACTGTTGACTCAGTCTAGAGACAAGCCGATCCACAGTTGTTGGAGAGGAGCTGATCACAATGATATCATCAACATATACCAACAAGAACATAGTAATAGTGGGCCTCTGAAGAATAAACAGGGAAGTGTCTGCTTTAGATGGAACAAAACCAAGTGCAGCAAGAGCAGATCCCAGTCGATGGTGCCAAGCGCGCGGGGCCTGTTTCAGCCCATAAAGCGCTTTATCAAGACGACAGATGTGTTGTGGACATGTAGGATCCTCAAAGCCTGGTGGTTGCCTCATGAATACCTCTTCCTCAAGAACACCATGAAGAAAGGCATTTTGCACATCCAACTGACGAAGGGCCCAACGTCGATTAACAGCAAGTGACAACAGCAAACGAATAGTGGTAGGCTTAACAACCGGACTGAACGTGTCTTCATAATCAAGGCCATACCTTTGCTTAAAACCTTTGGCAACCAATCGTGCTTTATATCGTTCAATGGAACCATCAGAATGACGCTTGACTTTAAACACCCATTTAGAATCAATAACATTTGCACCAGGAACTGGAGGAACAAGATGCCAAGTATTATTCTTCTGAAGAGCATCAAACTCCTGTTCCATGGCAGCCCGCCAATGTGGTATTCCGAGAGCTGCTCGAAAATGACGGGGCTCAGCACACGGATCAGCAACAGACTGAGCAATACAGGCAGCGAGCCAGGCCACGGTACCATCTGTACGCTGCTTGGGACGATGAATGCCATGCATCGAGCGAGTGACTGGACGCTGTGTGGGAGCCGAAGAGGAGCTCGGCTCGCCAGGTGAGTCCACTCCAGAACCAGGGGACGGTGGCACCACAGGATCAGGTTCAGGAACCGAGTCTGGCTCAGCCGAGCCAGCCACCAAGCTGGGAACGTTCGGCACAGCGACCGAGGGCATGCAAGGGCCAGCGCCATGCAGCTGCCCATGAGCGACGTGGGGAGGCTGCAGCGCTGCATCCGCTGTATCCGGGAGAAGATGGAGGCGCACGCCCCGACCTGTACCTGCACTGTGAGTAGGGAGCAAAGCAGGTGCATGCACAGTATCAACAAATTGGTCAGCCGAAGGTGATGAATGCGAGGTGGATGACTCGGACGGTGTGGGAGATGAATGAGAGAACGGAAAAACATTCTCATCGAAGATCACATCGCGACTAATATAGACTCTATTGGATGGGACATGGAGACATTTGTATCCTTTGTGAAGAGGGCTATACCCAAGAAACACACATTTTTTCGAACGATACTGAAGCTTGTGATTATTATAAGGACGGAGGTTGGGCCAACAGGCACACCCAAACACCTTAAAAAAGGTATAGTCGGGCACCTCTCCTAGTAGACGCTGAAGTGGAGTCTGCATAGCGATGACTTTAGTGGGCATACGATTAATCAGAAAGCAAGCCGTGAAGAAAGAATCACTTCAATATGGAAAAGGAACAGACGCATGAGCAAGCAAAGTAAGCCCAGTTTCAACAATATGACGGTGTTTGCGTTCTGCAGTTCCGTTTTGCTGGTGAGTGTGTGGGCATGAGACACGGTGCATGATTCCAAGCTTATCAAAGAATGCATTTAGCTTAATATATTCACCACCCCAATCAGATTGGACACGAAGAATTTTGTGGCCAAGAAGTCGCTCAACATGGGCTTGAAATTTGAGAAAGATATCAAAGACATCATTTTTACGCTTGAGTAAATAAAGCCATGTAAAACGACTGTATGCATCGACAAAACTAACATAGTAATTGTGACCACTAACTGATGTCTGGGCAGGACCCCAAACATCTGAATAAATAAGTTCCAAAGGAGCATGAGTTACATGATCTGAAAGGGAAAAAGGCAATTGATGACTTTTTCCTTGCTGACACGCATCACATACTGTATCTAATTTATTTGGGACTGATGGAAGTTCATGACTACGCAAAATATGTTGCACCACTTGCGACGTTGGATGTCCTAGCCGAGCATGCCACTGAGCAGAAGACACACGGAGAGTGCTGAAAACTTGCTTGATATGAGGATCATCAAGAGAATAAAGGCCACCATGATAGCGACCCCTAAGAAGAACCTCCCTGGTAGCCAGATCCTTGACAAAAAACAAGTGTGGGTGAAACTCAATAAGGACACGATTATCTCTAGTAAAACGAGGAACTGACAAGAGATTTTTAGTGAGAGTTGGAACATGAAGGACATTTTTAAGGTGGAGTGGACGTGAGGAGGGAGTCGGCAAAACAGCATGACCAATATGTGATATATGCATACCTGACCCATCGGCTGTATAGACCTTCTCCTTCCCATGATATGGCTCCTTCACTTGGAGCTTACCCAGTTCGTTGGTGAGATGATCTGTTGCCCCGGTATCCATGTACCAGGCCGTGTCCACAGGAGGAGTCTGCGGGCGTCCTCCAGAGACATGGTTCGCCATGGACAGCTGACGAGCAGTGAAGCGACCATCATTGCCGATCCCGAGGTACCCCTTCTGGAACCGTTTGAAGCAGGTGGATGAAACGTGACCAAGCTCACCACAGAGCTGGCAGAGGGGACGATTGCCATTGCCACCAGAACGCCCACCACCACTGCCACCCGTGGGAGACGGGGAGTAGTTCGGGCGCGGAGCTGAAGAAGGCGAGAATCCAGAGGGGCTAGATGGAGGCTGATAGGCCGTCCCACCAGGACGGGAGCCACGGCCGGTCTTGACAGCATGGGCAGAGTGCACGCCATCGCCAAGTTCACTGCGTCGATTCGACATGCGCTGCTCAGTTTGCAGCACCCTTGCAAAAAGATCATGAACAGGCATTGGAGGATCATGGCCGCGCACCGCCTCGACGAGCCCATCGTATTCCTCATCAAGTCCATCGAGGACATAGTCCTGGAACTCCTCAGGGCGGAGTGGACGGCCGATGGACGTGAGAGTGTCAGAGAGCGACTTGAGTTTGTTGAAGAAGACCTGGGCAGATGAGTCAAGCTTCTTCGTCTTGGACATCAAGGAACGGATCTGTCCAGCCCGCGCCGATGACTGCGACGCAAAGCTGCCTTCAAGGGCAGTCCAGGCTTCATAGGAGGTGCCGGCGAACATCACCATGCCGGAGACCTCAATCGCCATGGAGGAGAGGATCGCAGACAAGATAGCCTGATCCTGTTGTTTCCACGCACCATATGCGGGATTAGGAACCTCCGTAGACGGATCATCAGGCTTCGCGTCCTTGGCACGAAACGGCACCGTCTGGGAGGGGCACGGGAACGTGCCATCGACATACCCAAACAGCAGATTGCTGTGGAGGAGGGAGACCACCTGAGCCCGCCAAAACATGTAGGTCTCGGGCTTGAGCTCGACCTTGATCAGATGGCCGATGTGGATGGGACCGGACGAAGACAGCTGCGACGACGAGGACACGCCGACGGACATGGAGGACATCGAGGATGTGGTGAGGGCGAGGGAGGTGCCGGCGGCGGAGAGCTGTGCGGAAGTCATGTTGATCGAACTAGTCTGATACCATGTAAACCTAGATGGGTTTTGGAGAAGAGAGGTATGAGAGACAATGACCGGTACCCAACAGGGCCGGCGTACATGACATATATATATCGATGACAGAGTTACAAACAACCTCAGCCTAATTACAAGGGATTCTATCTATATATGGTTAGCCCTAAACTAGGTAACCATATATTCTATCACTCTCGAACTTATTTGTTCCCAAAAAGTTTCATTTTTTTACTGGTCAGTTTCATTTGTTTTTAAACATTTCATTATCATTTAAGCTACTATTCCACCCAGGTGCATGTGAGCTTGGTAGTCTGGTACTTGGTAAAGATGTTCGTGCAAGCTGCAGTAAGCATATTTTTCTGCTAAGGACGTTCAGACAGGACATTAGGATGCATTATCGGGATTTCGGACCCCACTTCGCTGACATAGATAAAAACATATGAAAGGCTAAAAGAAAACCTGATTTTTTTTACAATATAGGTGTCTTTTATGTGACATATGTTGTGTCCTTAAGATAGGCAATAAAAAAAAAAGGTTGCATCATTTTTTTTGGCACAGTCCACAAATCTTATGTTTTTCTTGTAAAGAATCAGTGTACACTTACGGCAGTGACATGTATACATGTATGTTTTTTAGATTTTTGTTACTACATTAAAAACATCATTTGTTTCACCTGGGAGCCTATGCCATTGGGAGCGATTTGAATATTTTTTTTTTGAAACAAGGCAAAAGATTTGCCATTTTCATTGATTAAGAAGAAGTTTTAGAGTTGTTACAAACCAAGACTTGACACAAGGTCAAGTCCAAAACATAAGCCTACTCTCGCGGCATTACAACACTCAAGGCCTTAGCCCCGGCTAGGCTCCAAATGGCGGCGTCATCTTTTATCTTGATCACCAACATACTTAAAGTGGAGGCATTGTTCCGAAAAACACGAGCATTTCTTTCCTTCCAAATTTCCCATGAGACCAACATTGCAAGGGACGCAATGGCCTTCTTTGATTGCCCTTGCTTGTGGATCGCCTCATTCCACCACTCCTTTACATTCCTCATAGTACGCCAAGTTGCGGGATTAACGTCTTGTAGTCCTAGCCAATTCTTCACCCTTGAACACACACAAATGGTGAACCGGCATTTGAAAAGAAGATGAGAGGCGGATTCTTGTGCTTGATTACAAAGCTTGCATGTTCCACAATTTGGCCATCATCTCTTTTGGAGCCTATCCACCGTCCAAACTCTATTTTGGATGATCAACCAAGCAAAGATTTTGCACTTCGGTGGAGCCCATGGCTTCCAAACCAAGGAAGGCATACAAGATTTCGGGTGTCCAAAGAATTGCATGGTGTAAGCCGACTTGGAGGAGTAGCAACCATCCTTGGTTAGCTTCCATAGGATTGAATCCGTTGTGCTAGGGTCCAAGTGTATGCCATGAGTCATCTCCCAAAGATTGGTAAATTGTATAATGTGGTCTAGTGAGAGGCCATCTTGAGTGTTGATATTAGTGGTCCAAGAGTCATTGTCTAGAGCTTTGTTGACGGTGCATTTTCTTCTTTTCGATCCTTTATAAATGAGTGGGGCTATGTCTTTCGGCCGCCTTCCATTTAGCCAAGGGTCCTCCCAAAAGCTAGCCTTCTTCCCATCACCAACAGTGACCTTTGTAGCCGCCGCAAAAAGATCCTTGTCAAGCATGGTGCAAGGGGTGCCAAGGCCGGCCAAGGTTTTGCCTCATCTTTCCACTCATGCCATAACCATCTCATACGAAGGGCCGAAGCAAATTTTGTGAGGTTGAGGATCCCAAGCCCTCCACAATCCTTAGGCGTGCACACCATTTCCCAGTTAACTTTGCATTTCCCCCCGGTGACCTTATCGCAAGCCGTCCATAGAAAGGCCCTTCTAATGCTATCAATCTTCATGAGAACCTCAATTGGGACATTGAGGACGGTGATGTAGTAGATGACAATGCTAGTAAGAACCGACTTCACAAGAGTTGCACG
This sequence comes from Lolium rigidum, assembly GCF_022539505.1. NCBI lineage: Eukaryota > Viridiplantae > Streptophyta > Magnoliopsida > Poales > Poaceae > Lolium > Lolium rigidum. The sequence continues at coordinate 294,771,437 of NC_061510.1, read as the reverse complement.
ACCGGCCATAGTAGCATGCTTCCCAAGCCAGGGGACAAGCTTGGCGGCAACCTTATCTTCCAAGGGTTGAAAGTGAATTCTCTTAAGCCTTGTGATCGAGAGTGGGAGCCCTAAATATTTCATTGGGAAATTTGTGCGGTTGGCCGGAAAAGCATGGAGGATGTGATCAAGATCAAGTCCCATACATCTAATGGGAGCCACTTGGCTTTTTGAGCAATTGGTAACAAGCCCGGTAACATCCCCAAATTGGTGCAAAGTGGATGCAAGGAAGTTGATATCGTCCTTAATTGGGGCCATGAAGATAGCGGCGTCATCAGCATATAAGGATGTGCGGATTGTAGGGACTCTTCCATGGATCCTTTGAATGTGACCTTGATCGGTTGCTTTGAGGAGAATATGATGTAGAGGATCAATGGCCAAAACAAAGAGAAGAGGTGAGAGAGGGTCCCCTTGCCTTAGACCCCGTCCATGCTTTATTGGGTCACCGGCAACACCATTGAGAAGCACTCTAGAGGAGGAGGTGCAAAGGAGAGCCATAATCCATTCTCGGAACTTGCTTGGGAAGCCCAAATGTTGAAGCATATCCATCAAGTAATCCCATCTAACGGAGTCAAAAGCTTTCTTTATGTCGAGCTTGAAGAGAAGGGTTGGCGTTTTTGACTTGTGAAGCTTTCTTGCTAAGTTCCTCACATACAAGAAATTATCGTGGATACTTCTTTTCTTTATGAAGGCACTTTGGGCGTTGGAGACAAGCTTGTTCATGTGAGGCGCGAGTCTAGTGGCCATCATTTTGGAGATTAATTTTGCAATTGCATGAATGAGGCTAATTGGGCGAAAATCGGTCACTTCCTCGGCCCCCTCTTTCTTGGCCGATTTGAATATCAATATATGTATCATAACTTAGGAATCACATGCAATTACAGATTTGTTATGCCAGATAGATTCCTGGAACACTTAAATGTAACATTTATAGGCCTAAATTAAAGCAGGTCAGTTCAGACTTGATACCCAGGTACTTATGCTAAGGCTGCTCATAGTGGGGAGTAACTTAGATTAGTAACATATGCTATGTTACTAGTCTAGGTTACTACCTTCATAGTGAGTAGTAACTTATATGTGGTGTCATGCATTGTGTCATTTATTATGTTGTAGACTCATTTTGCCTTGGGGTGTGTGATGTTATGGTAACATAGCTAGTTACCACCTCACTCTCTTTCTTCATTTATTCGCATGCCATGTCACCAAAATGCCTTGAGATGTGTGATGTTACTAGCTATGTTACTCCCACTATGAGCAGTCTAAAAGGCACAATTGTAACTGGACTAGGCTAGGTTTTAGACAAACTCCATATTGCTGCGATCATGCAAATCATACATATTAATTCTCGACAAAACAAGTCATACATAGAACCAATAGAAGAATTCCGCACTGGTTATTACGAATGGAGCCACTCTGGTAGACAATCTGCAGCAAGCTCATGGCAATATATTCAGCGATGAAGTCTAAAGATTCAAGAGACCATAGACCCATCAACAGCTGAACTACTCTGCCCTCCGCTGGAAACTGAAACCTGTTATAAACAAGAAAAGACAGAGTAAGCACGGGAAGAAGCCAGACTACAAGAAATGAGAAGGTTCAATTGATTTGTGATAGAACGGAGGGAGTAATTTTTAAAACATTATGCGTCAGAACATATCACCGTTGGTCCTGAACATGGTGCATAAGTAGGCAATGCTGCTAGGCCTCACATTTGTATTGACACAAGTTACGTCAATGCAGTGTAAATATCTGGGTTTCGTTCTTTTCTTCATTAAGAATGTCTAGTTCTCCATTTAAACCAACTTAAAATTTCCAGCCTTCCCATTGTCTGAACAATCTGAGAAGTTTTTGCATTCCGAGATTTTACAAGACACAAAGAGACGATATAGATATAAGGACCAATGAAGAATCCTAATAGTTAACTTACTTCCGGAAGTCCACGAGATGATTCGCTCAATGACAACTTTCTCAGAAGGTACTCCACCAGTAATTAGAATCTTCCAAATTTTCTTGAGCGCAAGCACCCTGTCCTTGTGATATTTTACTTGAACCACCTGAAGGCGTTTAGATGCTATGGGTTGTTGGCCAGGGTTGCAGTGTCCATCTGTTTCAAACACAGATGTTGGTGTCTGTAGCAATCAAAAACATTATTTATCTACAGTATACAATCAGCTGCACAAGATTTTATATAAATTGTAAATTAGAAGATGTCATATTAGGAAATATATTTCTACCTTGTCCAATTCAATAGTAAGCTTTTCCAGAATTGGTGAGTGTTGGAGAAAGTAAACCAGTGCAGCGAAGTTAGCAGCCACACACCATTCATTGAGCAACAATATTTTTAGCTTGGTAAAGGATGGTCTTCTCTTCAAATCCTTTCTGAAAATGAACTGGTGAAAACAGTACAAAGGACAAGTAATTATAAGTAAGCATATACATATGTTTATATCGCATGCTAGGGTTTGCATATTTATGGTTTACTCAAAAGTATATATAGATCAGCCAAACAAGCTAAACTCATGCATAAATCAATATAGCTCGCCTATTAATCACATTATTATGCTTTTGAATAGTACAATATCAGCAGTATCAACAGTCCAAAGTATTGACCATATATATGCACAATTCAGTGCCATTCTCATGAAGCACCTACAGGGACACTGCATAGAAACAGTATAAGTGAATTGGGTTCACTGGTGACAAACAAACTCTGAACTGATGAGGGTTGTTATTCTGACTTTATATGTTTCTACTGATGGATTGAGATAACAAGATGTAGTAGGTAACAAACAACTATCTGAGCGGGAGTTAACATAAAAGTGCAAGCATACCACTTGAGGACGAGATACCAACTTTAAATCTGTGGCCTGTGACAAAGCAGCAAGGAGCACAGGGTGATCGCTGTGAAGTGATTCGTCACACTTGCATCGACCAGAAAAGCCACCGCAATTCCCATAATAACTTTCAAAGCAATGATCGTCGCAGAATTCACCAAGCCTGACAAATGCTGTCACCAACGATGGCACGCGCTCAAGCACAGGAGTCCAGCCAAGAAAGTCATCAAGTTCCAACGAAATTAGACCCGGGGCAGAAATCCGAGTGCGGGACTTTATATCGAAAGTGCAGCCAGTGATGCTCAAATGTGTTAATGATCGGGACACGATCTTCTTCGCGTTGATTGTGCAATCGTTGATGTTTACCACCTCCAACTTGGGACAGCTCGAGAAATCAAGGGAGCGTGGCCTCAGTTCCACAGCAGCAAGTTGTAGCCTAACCAACTGCTGGGAGATGAAATTCCTATCGGACAGCTGCCAGGGCTCGATTACGTCGAGGAGATCGACTCGGAGCACGCGAGCTTGGCGTGATAGAGCGTACCGGATCCACCGCCAGATGTCACCTTCGGTGGCAACGATGTCGCACAGATGTACAGGAGCACGGCCACGGAAGAGGAGGAGCTGGTTGGCAAACTCTGATAGGTGCTGGTCGGTCGCGAAGTGGTCTTGATGGAGGCGCAGGGCGGGCACGGACTTCCACTGGTCGCGCCAGCGCTGGGCGAGCACGCACGTCCGCACGGCCTGGCACGAGGGCAGGAACGACAGCACGTGCTGGAGGATCTCGTCCGGGAGGGCGCCGAGGCGGTCCTCCCCGTCGGCTGTGGTCACTCTCTTGTTCTTGGACCCGCCAGGCATTTCGTCGAACAGGCGTCGGGCCGGTGCCAGACGGAGCTGCGTTGCTGCACGGCGCGGGAAATGAGAGACTGTGAGGGCTTGAGGGGGTACCCGAGGAGGGAATAATGATTCTCACCGCGACACCGCGTCACCTCAGCTGCCGGAAGCTCCAGCCGCACCGCCGGCCGCGGAGATGGAGGAGTAGACGCTTCGGACGGTGCGCGGTTACGCTCAGCCAAAGCTCCTTTGTCCGAGCAAACTAGGCAGCAATTTAGCCCTTTTTTTTTAGGGGTAAAGCTCTCTTTATTACTCAATAAACATAGGTACAATCATAATGTATGGAGATTGTAGCAGCCACACCCGGCGCCCATGTGATAAATCTAGAGAGCTCTTAGCTAAATCATGAGCATGAATATTAGAATTTCTCCGCTCATGTATAAAACTAGGGAAAATTTGCTACATGATACTGTTATTTTCTAGCATTTGATGAAACACACCACTCGATTGTATCTTTATCCGGTACCATTACAATTTTGTGATACATTTGTCAGAACTCACCACATGGCTGAAAACGGAAAGTTTAGCTTTTGTCTTCAAAACCAGCCATCCACGTAAAAGTGCAAAACTTTTCATTTTTAGTCAGGTGGTGTGTTTCGGCAAAAATATCACAAAATTGTAATGGTACCTAGCAAAGACATAATCGAACGGTGTGTTTGAACAAATGCCAAAAAATAACGGTATCTTGCAGCAAATTTTTCTATGAAACTAATATCTATAAAATTTCCTTTACGTGTATTTATTTCTCTCAAAACCGAAACATATCTCAGTAAGCTTCCATTCAGAGAATTGATCACTTCCAAACAATCAGTACCTATCACACTTTTAGTTATATGGAGATCAGCAGCCAGAGACATGGATTGTCTACATGCAATTATGCAATTGCTTCCAAAGTTGCAGGATCCGAGATATCAGGACACACCAAGACCGAAGATCCTAGATATTTACCATTCAGGGAGCGACAGATAGCTGCTACAACACCCATGTTTTCCGTTCTGCTGCATCGACATTGATTTTCATATAGTCTTCAGTTGAGGGAATCCAGTTTGGAACCACTGGTCGACTAGCATGAGCAGCAACAATATTCCTGTGTGGTATAGAAATCAAATTCAAACCCTCCCTGATTTTTTCAATGAATTTGAAGATGGCAAGCGGACTTTGAAAAATCTCTTCGTGGATAGCTTTACGTCTCGCTGACCATATCGCCCATAATGTGATGACTGTTGTGATTAGCTGATCATGAGGAAGAGATTCTAGCCGTGAAAATATCCACTCCTTTGTATTACTACAAAGAGAAGCAGTTATATGCTCAACCATCTATTCATCTAGCAAATCCCAAACACTCCGTACCATCGCACAATCCATTAACGAATGCATCCAATCATCACTCGATGCATGGAAGAAACAACACTAGATGTGACTGCTATATTCCTATGATGCCGAACTATACCAGTAGGGATACTCAGGGTGTATTTGGTAGTCCGGGACTACTCCCAACCGAGATGTTGAGGAGATCCAGTGTTTGTTTGCCCGGCTCGTGCCATCTCCACCCTGCCGAAGGGATACGAAAAAGAGCCCAGAGCCGGGACGAGGAGCGAAGCCCAAATCGGATATCGCTGCTCCTCCGGGATGAGCCAATCCCGCAAAACACTGTAGTAGTGGCCCGTCACCCCCAGACCCCATCCCGCACTCCATTCCCCCACATCTCCTCTCCTCACGCTGGCACCAGCCCCGCTCCTCACGCCGCCGCCAGCCACGCCCTCGCGCGCCGCCGCGGCCTCGCGCACCGCCACCACGGCCTCGCGCGCCGCCGCCGCTCCCCTGGCGCAGGCCGCCGCCTCTCCCGTGGCGCCCTCCACTGGTGCATGCCGCTCTTCCCCTGGCGGTCCTCCCCTGGACGGTAGTCGGCGAACGACTGCCCCGACGCGGATCTTCTTGACGCGGTCGACCGCCCACCGCCCATCCCCCGGCCGCCGAACTAGTGAGCTCGCCAGCAGAAAGCCCCAATGGCCCCTCCCCTGGCTCGCCGACATAGGCCTGCCTGGCCGCATCCTCGCCTTGCTCGCCGCCCCTACCCTAGCCGTTCTGGCCGCCGGCCTCGCCTGCCCCTCCGTTGATCGCCGACCGCCCCCGCCCCTTCGTTGGCCGCCGTCGGCTTGGCCGCCGCTGCTCCAGGGCTTGAAGTTGCAGATCGAGCTCTAGGATGCAGAGGATCCGATCGATTTTTTCACTCTGTTTTAGGGTATTTTTTGCAAAAAACTGCACCTTTTGAATATTGAATAAAAGTGTGTATTTTATGGAATATTGAATCAATGTGTATTTTGTAATGTGTGTATTTTATATTTAGATATAATCTCTATTTTGTCCAAATATTGAATTTGTGCTAAAATCTCATCTCAACTCATCCATGTGCTACCAAACAATATCTCACCTCAACTCATCCCAACTCATACATGTGATACCAAACAACATCTTGTCTCATTCTAACTTGGTTAGGGTCATCATGTACGAGAAAAGATAGTCATTCTCAGTTGACCCGGCTACCAAACACAGCAATTTAGCTGGGGCGGGTTATTGCATATCCGAAGCAGCCCGTTTAAACGCTTGGCTCGGCCCATAATTTCCTCACCATCTCTCTCTCTCCCGCCTTTTCGTCTCCGAAACTCCCCATTTCCCCGCCCCTTTCCCTCCCGAAATCCCCAATTCCCCAACCTCGGCGAACCTTCTCCGACCGGCCAAGCCGAGCCGCCCGATGGCGGCGCCCCCACCGTCCTACGCCCATGCCGTCGCCGTCGACGACGAAGAAGACGACGTAAGCTCGCGGCTCGCCCTTCCTCCCCCCTCTCCCGTTTACGTGCTCACGCCCCCTTTCTCCAAACCCTAACCGCAGGGCTTCGACTGGGAGGCGGCCGTGCGCGAGATCGACAGCGCCTGCGCCCTCGCCTCAACCTCCACGGCCGCCGTTTCGAACCCGTTCCCGCCGCCGCCGCCGCGCCAACCCTCGCCGTACCCACCTCCCTCGGCCGCGGCGCCCTTCCCCCACGGGCCGCCCGCGGGTGGCGCGCGGCAGTCGACGCTCGACCGTTTCGTCGACTCCTTCACCAAGAGACAGTTAGCGAAGGAGCGGCCGCCCCCAGCGCCGGCGGTTCCTGTGGCGGCACCGGTGCCACCTGCCAGCAGAGGGGCGCGCTTCGCGGCACGCCCGGACGAGGGGTGCTCGCGGGGTGCAGGCAGGGAGGAGATCGCGGAGGGGGCCTGCGCCGTCGCGCTGGACCACGAGGCAGTGCAGACATGGGTCTATCCAAGTGAGTGTGTAACTGTCTTGGATTTCTGTATGCATCTTTCGCCAGTGACTTGAGTTCTGCTGTAGTTATTTTCTTATTTAGCATAGCATGTTGGGCATGTGACTGTTTTGGTGATATAAATCCCTGCCTCCCTGGCGATGTATTTAGTGATGCACAGTACTAGAAATGTCGTTTTTGGTGATGCTGAGGACTACCGACTTGCTCAAAGACCTTATTTAGGCTGCCCTGGCTTATCTTTTCATCTGCCATTAACAGGATTCCTGGGTGAATTGTATGAAATGAGTGCGGTTCAGAGTCTATAAGACAAATAGTTTAATTGTTTTACATGTTTTACTAGTCGAGTAATCAGTTTATATGAAGTATAATGTGCATTTTGATTATCATATTCTTGATCCCAAGGCAAGGCAGGCTAATTTGCAGACCAGTTCAAGTGTGAGATAGTGTCTTTGAGATTTAGATCCAGAGAAGCAACACAAGCATAGCTAGGTATCAAATTACTTCAGTTGCTTGGTTCTGTTCCTAGCTTACGGAGCTGACAAATAAAGGCTAGTACATTTAACCCTCAAGTTTTTTTGTTGCTTGATTTTGCTTATGCAACTGGCTTATAGGGCGTATTCCTAAACAATAATTTTGTTTGGCATTATGATCATAGCGCTACTCTAGTATAGTCTGGATTAGGTCTATGCATTATAAATTATGGTGCATGAGTTGTGAATTCCTGCTCTGAAGTATTTTACTTGCCCATCTGGACCATGGGATATTTATCTCTGCCGGTAATTCCATAAATTCTCAGTAGTTAGATATCCACTAGCTCCTCATCTACACTACCGCAGATCCACGCTTGAACATGGATGTGCATAGGGGTGAAGTTAGAGTGGATAGTGCTTGGATACAAATACGGAATTGGAACTGTTGTTGATTGGTCACAAATACGGCTCAGCCGTTGATATATTTTTGTAGTGAATTCCATGTTTTACCCCTTAGTTGTGCGTTTGTGCCAGCAATTACCCTATTTACTGTCTACTGGAATACGTTATAGTATAAGAAACTTTGAACCCTGTTTTGCCACATTTTAGCATTTTGCACATTTTATTACATAGGGCCAGCATCAGAGAAAGAGGGTCCAACCGTCCAATGTTTCTTGAATGGAGTAGTTTTGACGAATGTTCACTAGATGGGGTAATTGGTGTCATGAACGTACAAGTAGGGGGTAAAAAGTGAATTCACTCTAATTTTTTTTTGAAGTTGCATTGAAATTAGGAATCGTATGTAACACACACATAATATAGGCAAACCTACCAGCGAAAAAAATATGTACATAATTACAAGAGCATGTGCTCGATGAGTCGAACCTTGTTACCTTGATGAATTACCGGTAAGAGAAATTCATAGCTGCACGGTACATAGATTTTTTGTGTGTGTAGTGAACATGGTTTTAAAGGCGTCCAAGTGCTCCCTGTCCGCCTTGGATAAACGGCCTCTTTAGGCGCCTAGGCGTCGCCTAAGCGTCAGAGGGCCCCTCCTCCGCCTTGAGACGCCTTAACGCCTTTAAAACCATGGTAGTGAATTCCAAGTTTTACCCCTTAGTTGTGCGTTTGTGACAGCAATTACCCTATTTACTGAAAATTCTACTGGAATACGTCATATAAGAAACTTTGAACCCTGTTTTGCCAATTTTAGCATTTTGCACTTATACATAGGGCTGGCATGTTAGGTCATTGTGGCGCCAAAGTTCAGTAAAGTTTGGAGGGCGTCATCTGTGGTCATGTCAGCTTTCTATCCTCCAGCTGTTTCACTCTTCGTTGTCCTCCTCATATCCTCTAACCTCGATTATCACCTCATGCCTAGGTAGCCTAGCCGGCACGCATCAGAGAAAGAGGGTCCAACGTTTCTTGAATGGAGTAATTTCGACGAATGTTCACTAGATGGGTAATTGGTGTCATGAACATACAAGTGGGGGGTAAAAAGTGGAATTCACTCTAATTATTTTTTGGGCGTTGCATTGAAATTAGGAATCATATGTAACACACACATAATATAGGCAAACCTACCAGCGAAAAAAATATGTACATAATTACAAGAGCATGTGCTCGATGAGTCGAACCTTGTTACCTTGATGAATTACCGGTAAGAGAAATTCATAGCTGCACGGTACATAGAATATTTTTAATTGCCTGAAGTATAAGAGTTTGGTTGGTTGGTGTCTTTGGCCTGGTCCTGTGTTAGATTAGTTTAGCGCGTAAAGGACTCCGCAGACCACAGTCCACGTCCATCATAGTGCAGGGAAAATTGAGGCAAAAGTATAAAGCTCTATCTCCATCAATGTTGTACCAGATCCATCTCATCCACAACCAAGTGGCGTAGAGCCAAATCTCATCTCATCACCAACTCTCTCTCTCTCTCTCTCTCTCTCTCTCTCTCTCTCTCTCTTGGAGCTCATGACCTAAAGTGGCTTCCATGGAGGTCCTTTGTCAAGTGGGGAGAACATTGGTTTGGTCAAGCATCTGAATAGTGAGGAGGGCAATAGCCACAGGGGCAGGCAATGCATCCTTCCCAGCACCCTTGCGAACAGCAGCAAACCCATGTGCCGCAGGAGTGTACACTTTGGCACTAGTTCCCACTAGTCAAGGCAGCAGATCTGTCTGCGTTTGCTCCCTTCGATCATGGTGGCAGATACAACAGAGCCGGCCGCCAAGCAGGCCATCACACACGAGACAAGAGGATTGACAGCTGGCTACCAACGGACGTAGCTACAGTGACATCGGAGAAGGCTACTTGTGGCAATATGAACAAATACATGGTGTGGGCAATTGCTTGATTCCTCCCAGTTGCTGGATAATTGACTGGTTAGTTACCAAATATGACCGCAGAAAATCGGATATTCTCGGATTGTAGTGAAACCGTGCTAAGGTGGAGAAGGAAGAGGACATGAAAGAAGGAAGGCAGCGGCAGTGTGGTATTAGAGATAATCTCTTCCTTGTGCGTTAGGCTTAGGGTCACCCTTTCAACAGACCAGAATACTAAGCTGCAGATCAGCCTTATGTTTGCTCTCCTGTTCTTTCTTTTTCAGTTTTTCTTCTTCCCCGGTTCGCCTGCTGTTAGTTGCTCCTTGTGGCCTTAGCTTCTACTTGTGGACGTTCGCTTGGCACTAATCGGCATGCTACCTTGCGTCTCCTCAAACACTACGTGGAACTCCTGTCAAAGATTCTGTTTTTTAAATGGTTCAATACTGCTATAAAGTATAGACATGTTTTTGTAAGTATTTCTAGGGTTCACACTTTGTAAATATGATGTTTGTAACTTCCTTACCTTTTGTTCAAATGCTGCAGCTAATATAGAAGTCCGAGAATACCAGCTATATATTGTCCAGAAGGCCTTGTTTACAAATACACTAGTGGCTTTGCCAACTGGACTTGGCAAAACATTTATCGCTGCAGTAGTGATGTATAACTATTTTAGATGGTTTCCTGAAGGTAAGGTCTGGGCCCAAAACTGGTACCAAAGGTACTTACTGACAAATTGCTCTCGTTAACTGATACATTTGAAAACCTCAGGTAAAATAGTATTTACTGCCCCTTCACGTCCGCTTGTTACTCAGCAAATTGAGGCATGTCATAATACAGTGGGTATACCACAGGTACTAAAATTTATGTTGCATATTTCATGCTTGTCTGGTGTCTGATGAATATTAGCGTATTTTCTCTGGCAGTCCTGTAGGCTGTAGATTAATTAGATTTACTTGTTTGCAGGAGTGGACGATTGATATGAAAGGCAACCTAAGCCCTGAGAAGCGTTCAAGTTTTTGGAAGTCCAAAAGAGTATTTTTTGTCACTCCACAGATTCTTGAAAATGATATACATTCTGGTGATTTCCCTGAATGTTTCTGGTATTTCTTATTAATCTTTATTGGTATTTTTTTGTATTTATTTAAGTTGTCATTGTAGGATTCATTTGTTTATTTAGATTTAGAATGAACCAGGCATGAGCTAAATTTCGTGCAGATGGGAACATATACAAATGTCTACCCAGGAAAAACCATCCAACTCATAACTGGATAATTTATACAAATGTGTACACAGGAGACCAGGTCATAACTATATAATTGCCTCATTCCAAATCAATGTTATTCATTCTCTGCCACCTTCTCATCTAGTACATTAATGTTTGGATTGACTATTTCGATGCTAGATTACGTACAGTAAGCCTTTTAGTGTCTTGTCAACTTTGCTGTTACTGTATCCTCATTTCTTCTGTGATTTGATGTTATGAAGTTTTCTTTTAACAGGTATATGCGTGATGAAACAGCTAGTTTGCTTGGTGATAGATGAAGCTCATAGAGCTTCAGGAAATTATGCTTACTGCACTGCTGTTCGTAAGGCATGTTTGATGCTCAAGTACTTTATCCATCATATCATCTGATTTTACAATGCACATGTCTTGTGTTAGTATATCATCTTGTTTTTTTTTCTTCCATTATTAAACTCAGTTAATTGATGACATCAGTAAAATAAGTTAGTTGTATGTGTGCTACGGCTTCTGCATGTTCATTCTTTATTTTCTGCTATGTTGACAGTTGGTGGCATCACATGTACCATTAAGGATTTTAGCTCTGACTGCTACACCAGGATGTAAGTGTGCACATTATGATTGAATACTTGCTAAAAAATGAAATGCTTTATAATTTATCAATCTATCTTGATTGCCATTCAGCAAAGCATCCAGATATCCAAGGTGTTATCAACAATTTATGCATTTCAGAGTTGGTTCATCGTGATGAAAGTGATCCTGAAGTCCAACGATATGTTAACACACGTACAGTTGACCTTGTAAAGGTGTGGATGAACTGTGGTATATTCGTAATATGTCGTTTTTCAGTGCTGTGGAATTTACCTGTTTCGGTGCAGGTTCCTGTTGGCAGTGATACATTTCAAGTTTACGAGAAGCTTTTGGAAATTATACATCCATATATTGCCCAATTGCGTGCTGCTGGGGTGATTGACAATAGGGATGCTGAAAAGGTATGTTTCTTAGTCTCTTAAATACTTCAATCATCATGTTGACTATGATTTGCTGCACCCACTTCTAATTTGCTACACATGTACATTATTAATTGGTTACCTGTTGTTGCCAGTGGAGCTCACACCAACTGCACATTCTGAGGGAGAAATTCAATCAAGCACCCCCACCAAACATTCCTATTGAAAAGAAACATGAAATTCGCAGATCTTTTGCAGCTGCCTTCTCACTTTGTCGCATAAGTAAATTGCTTTTGAGCCATGGAATCATGCCGGCATATCAGGCGATTGAAGCTAATTTGAATGAAGGGTATTGTTTACACCCATTTCCACTACATGATTTTACTTGTATGTGAATAGTAGTGCATAATTAAGCCCCTAAGGATTTTGTGGACAACATTCTCTTTGGCATCTAATAATATCCTTGCTGAGTCTTATTTTTCTTCATCTCAGAAGTAATCTTAGTAATATCTCGATATATTCAGACTTCAAGATGGGTCAGTGGAGTGTAGTTCCCTTTGAGCTGTTCCATTCCCTTCTGAGATGAACCAACTGGACTAAGAAGTCTATGGATCTGGAGCACAGTTTTTTTACAGCACGAGCATGCAGAACTTAATACCAAATTGCTATTGGAGTTGACTAGGATTATAGTTTGTACCTTTGTATTGTTCTGTGATTATGTCATATTAATAAAACAATACTTTGAGAGTTTATAAAAATTTGGTTTCTTGATTGTGTGTACCCTCTACGTATTTTCACGAGTAAGCCTTTTGTGCCTCACACCATGGTTCTTCTTTATTGAAGGGCGTGGAATATGTTCTCAAGGATTGAGGCCTTTGCCAGAGCAAAGGAAATGATGCAGAGCTTCTTAAACAAGGGCGTGTCCAGTCCAAAAGTGCAGAAATTGGTAGAAGTGTTAATAGATCATTTCCGTAAGCAACTTTCTACTTATGTAGTAATGGCATATAATTTGTCGATTTAACTCGACTATCTATATCATAATGTACTCTGTTTAGTGTAGTAAAATTTGCCGATTTTTTAGCACAACTCCATCTATCATCATAAACTTTGTAATCTCACGCTGGACCTGGCTCTCAGTCTAGCATTATGTCTGAGAATGGCACTCTTCTGTTAGCTTGCACCTGCTCCCCCTAAACTGTAACAGGTCCCATCTCTCCAAATTTAACGTAATTTGTAAGAATAGTAGCTCTTGTGTGGCTTAGTAGTCAGTTGTCCTAAATTGTGAAACTTGGTTGCCCAGTTATTGCTTGTTATCAGAACACTTGATACTACCCACACTACTATGCGGGCAAATGTGGCACTATTGTAATATGCTTTGTGTAGGAACACATGACTTTATCAAAATTCATATGTGCATGTCATGTGGAAAGAGTCTTCTGTATCAATTGGCTTCAACTGTTTATGTTCTTATTAACTAAAACTTAGTAAACTTTACACTGATGTTTTCGTGACTGGTAATTTTTATGCAGAAAAAAACAATCCAAAGGACTCAAGGGTGATTATATTTTCACATTACCGTGAAAGTGTCAAGTAAGAACCTTACCTTTTACTAGCTGTATCTATTATGTAGCACTTCATAGTTTATGTATCTATTTCTAGATTGAAAAGCTCGTCTCTATACAGTTTCTTTTGTCATTGTGTGTGTTGTGATAAAAAACGAAAGTCATATGTCACCAACTCACCATTATCTACTCACACGTCTGGAAAGTGTCAAGAGCCAAACCTTGTAAGATTCTTTACAGCTATTGTGAAGCTTTGAGCACACTTGAGACATCATTTGTTCTTATTGTAAAATTGGTCAACAATTTTGTGCAGAGTTTTTGTGTGGGATCATGTCCAAGGATCAAACCTAGGGGCTCTGTTTTTAGTCACTACTGCTCATTGCATGGGACCTATATTTCATCACACAGCCCTGTCCTGCAAATTTACAGTAGAAGTTAGCCATGCATGGATTAAACAGTTTTTTCACCATGCGGAACATGTACCGCTTACTAGCGTATGTAAGATGGACTCTTTTTGTTGGAATTCACTTGCTACTGTTTTGTTAACCTTACACCCAGACAAGCTGTGCCTTGTTTTCTTGGCTAGCAATCAGAAAAACGTCTGTAATTTTTCTTAGAGAACGTAAACAATATTTATAGTAGTAAAGTATTTGTGTTTTGCTTGAATATCATATTAGAAGTCTGAACGTTGTATTGGTTGCTTTGAATCACAGAGAAATACTAGGTGCATTAGGAGGCAGTTGTACCAATTTTTTCAGACCTGCTCAATTCATCGGTCAGAGCTCTGCAGGTATGATGATGGATCAGTGATCTCGAATATGCCATGTATTTAGGTTTATTAATATTAATATATTAATCTGTAGAAAATATGGCGCCTTAAAAAGATGAACACATATCGTGGGTTCTGCAATCACATGGCTTACTTTAAACGTTTTGTGCTTTACAGGCGACAGGCTGAAGGGGCAGACACAGAAAATGCAACAAGCTATTTTGCAGGTATTAAAACAAACCTAACTATTGCAGTCCCCACCCCCGCCCCCCCTCTCAACTCATCATGTAAACTGCTTGCAGAAATTTCGATCTGGGGAATACAACATTCTAGTGGCAACATCAATTGGCGAGGAAGGACTAGATATTGTGGAGGTTGATCTTGTGATCTGTTTCGATGCCAATGTCTCTCCATTAAGAATGATTCAACGCATGGGAAGAACTGGGCGGAAAAATGATGGGCGAGTTGATATCCTTTCGTGATGATGAAAAAAAACTTATCATGTCCAGCAAAGATAAAGATATCGAGTTGCATTTTTTTTATACAACATGTTTTTCCTCTCTTAGTCATTGGTCACCTTAACTGTCCAAACTGGTGTTGGCTTGTGAAGGACATGAGTTGCAAGGGTACAAAAAGAAACAAGGAAGTACTCGGACAATGAAAAATCTATTGCGCAAACAGGATAACTTTGATTTCCATGCTAGTCCTAGGATGGTAATACCGTTTGGTCTGTTTGTTGATATAACCATTTCATCACTCTGGAGGTTTTCTAATTGTGCTATCCATTGGAACAGGTTCCGCATATCTATAAACCGGAAGTTAAATATGTCAAATTGTCAATAGAGAAGTATGTTCCTTGTTTAAAGAAAAGAAAAGTTGATGTTAGTTGCGCATCACCAATTTTGAACAAGATGTCAGTGGAAGATGACCAACTGATTGCTCGGTACTTTAGTGCATGCAAAGAGGATATTTGGAAGCCATCTCTTGTTGCATTTCCTAGTTTCCAGGTTTCTCCCTGTGATATCTATAAAGTACCTCATTCTTTCCGAACAACAGATATGCTAATTGATGCTATGCAACGGCTTCAAGATCTTTCTTTCTCTAGGACAAAGGTAGATTTATTGTACATGCGAGAGTTCATTTTATTTTCCTTTTTAATTTTATGAATGAACTAGAAGTTCTAATGCTGATCCTGAACACTTGCTCAGTGTGGAACCCCCTTGCGAGAACCTGCTGATGTAGCAGCTCTGAAGGATCAGCCACTGGAAGGTCATTACTATCCAACTGGACAAGTGGCATGTAGTAAAAGTGTTTGTGTGACAAGTTCTCCAGTAAAAAAATATCCTTTACACTCTTTCTTCTGTGGAGATTATGTAGCTGTGGATATTAAAGGTTACGTTTCAATCACCTTTGTACCTGCCGTGCTGAGAACATCTGAATTCCATAAGGACACACAGAATGTGAATTGGCAATATAAAGTCCAGAACAAGATGGCTCCTTACAATTTGACAACAGAAGTCAGTGGTCCAAGAACAGATGGTGCTTATTCAAGCAAACCGATATTTGCAGATAATGCATCAAATTTGGATCCCCATTCCCCGGATTATTCTGAACAATATGACCCTGGCAGGCATGTACTTTTTCGTACAACACCATCTAAATCATTTTCAAGCCCAACAGAAAAATGGGGCACACCATGCAATACTAAATTAGCGAGCCCAGCTTTGTCAGTTCAGGAAGACACGGAACTTAGTCCCAGGCTAACACATTATATTGAAGAAGGAATTGTTCCCGAGTCTCCAGTCCTTGAAGCTAGCCACCAGAGACTTGAAACAGAAAGAGCTTCTGATGTTTGTTTTGTTCCTAAGGTTGATTATTCAAAAGCACACACTCAGGGCAATGGGCCAGGATGCCATGATGGATCATTGAGCTTCGGGGAAAAGGGCCAATTTCCCGCTGGGGTAACTGAAGTTCTTGGATTAACCAGGGATAATGTATTAGGTCAGACTCAAGTAGAGGCAGAAGAGCCTTCAAATGTGAAAATATGTAGTCCTGCTGCTCGCACTCCTACAGCAAATCTGCTCTGTGATAGCTTGTCTGATGATTGGCAGGTTAAGTCAGTAGCAGGGGATACATCAGGGTCAGTACAGCAAGCACCCAAGTATAGAAGACTCTGCAAATATGGTGAAAAGATCAAGAGGGTTCCCTCAATGTCTTTGAATGACAGATATGATGGATGTGGCGGAAGACAATGTGATGTTACAAATAAAAGTATGCCGAACCAAATGGGGCATGCTAGGGGTGAGTTACTTTTTTCTCTTTCTAACTGTTTGATTCCGAAACTGTCTCTGGCCTTATTAGTTTGTATAAGTTTGTTGCATCACAACCTCAAGGCTTTACACTGTTTGTACTGTAATAATGTAGGAAACAAAGGGAAAGCCAAGAGGCGTCTGGATATATATATTGATGAGCAAGCCGAGTAAGAGTACTGCGACCTTTGTGTTGAGAACTTGATATTAGCAGACAAACTAATGCTAAACTCTTTTGCAATTATAATAGCCTGTCAATGCATATCAGTGTTTTAATTATTATAATAAAAAATACTATTTATTGATTATAACTACCTTTCATTTATTGCTTTAGGGTGTCTGAAGATACTTATATTTCAGCGGATGAGGATGATGATCAGAGTGAGGACAAATACGAAGATAGCTTTATTGATGACCAGGCAACTCCTAGTGGCCAATTTACTCAGAGTGTACAAGGTGGTGAACATACTGGCGACAGAATGGCTTTCTATAGGTATTACAAGATGATGATGGAACTCTTTACTCTAGTGTTTAATGGTGTTCCTGCCTATGTTATTTTTTTAGACCATCCTGTTTTCTCTCATTTCTTTTGCCATCAATCAGCACAACTGAATACATGTGCTCTTACAGTCTGATTTGCAGTGTTGTTTTACGACTGAATGGCTCTAAGTCAGACCTTCTGGTTCTAACTTGCAGTGTACAACTGAATGGCTGTACAACTGGATGTGTGTGCGTCAGTTTAACTTGATTAAGATAGTGTATATAATGTGAATAACTAGAACATTATGAGTACACACTTTACATTACCAGTTCTGAGTTTGTGATTCCAGTTGAGGGTTTACTGTCAGTTTTGTACATGGGATGGATTATGAGAAGCTGAGTATTATTGCGACTCATACTTTTTCCTTGCATAAGAAGCATGTTTGCCATCAGCATTCTGCTTTTCTTGTTCATGACTAGCCTAGTTCTGAGCAGAAGCATTCATGTTCATGTTTTTCGTCTTGGAAAAAGTTATAGAAAGAAACTGTGGTACTGAGTATTCATTTGACGTTTTCGCAGGCGGTCACTACTTACTCAGTCCACAGTAGTTCTTCCCTCAAGATACCAAGATCTCTCTGACAATTCTGTCTCTATAGCCGGAAGTGCGAGCTGTTCATCAGGAAACTCGCACAATCCTATCGAGACTCCACAAGGGATTCTTCAAAAACATGGTACCACTGGCCCAAGTCCTCTAGGTCCCCAGCAAAGCTCCCTGGAGAGAGCGAGTTTTATAAAGGAGCATGGTCAAGCTAGTGTTGTCAACTGCGAATCAACCAGCAAACCAGATAGCATAAAGAGAAAGCTAAGCTTCCAGCAAGCTGCCTCGATCCCTATCATAAACCTTGATCTGGAACCAGCACCACCTTCCTCACACCTTGCTACTGAAGCCGGCAATGATATATACTGGGATGATGCTTTCTTTGAGGGCCTCGATCTTGATGCAATTGAAGCACAGGCGACCGAGCAATTGAGACTGCAGAAGGCACAATCACAGAAGCCAGCAGAAACTAAGCGAGCATCTGATGTGAGCTTCACGCCTCCATCGTTTGATCTTGGGTTCTGATAACCCATTTTGGTGAATTTCACTTCAAAAACCCATTCTGGTGAATAGCCATCCAGAATATGCTTATGTGCTGTTCCACCAGATTATCTGGGATCAAGCTTCAGATATGTGCGATTAGCAACATCCTGGTCTATCAGTCTGTTATCAATGACCTCTTTCCCCACAAGGTCTGAACTTGGGTGGTACATGACAGACGGGGTTCAAGATGTTTCAGATGAGCCCTGCTGTGTTGCTGCCACGACTGCTTCTGTGAGAATATTTATAGGAAGCCCAGAAGATCAGGAGGTGATGTCGAGAGATACGTGGCAGCTATTTAGCATTCAGTACATAATTACACCTTGTATAACAACAGGTCAACAGCCCCTAGCTGTAAATATTGTATTATGTAAGTGCCTAGCTGTGGGTGTGTACAAACGAAATTTGCAGTTCCTTGAAAGGTTAACCATGCAGTAAGGGTTAGCTTGTGATGTGGTACCAAGTGATCTGCATGGGTGGATGTATGGTTACAAGGCCCATTTGCTAAGTGGATAGATAGTGGTGAGGGAGTGACTGCTTCATCTTCATTGGTGCCTTGCCCGGTTGCTTTCTCCAAGCAAGGAAATTATTCCAAACATGTCAATTCATTTTGTCAGTAGATAGTGTGTTTGCTTCAGTACAGCAGTGTGAACTTGGAGATGCCTGCCACGGGTATTAATTCTGAGCTCACGTTCTCCTGAACATCTCGCTATCTCGAGAAAGATACAGCATGGATAAGTGCGATCTATGCTCATTACAATGCTTCTTTTTCTACTCGTTGCGTGTAATTTGGTCTGATTGGCAGTAAGTGTACTTGTAAACTCCAAGGAGTAAAAACGCATGCAACTTGGGCTGATTTTAAATTATAACAAACTGCTAGACAGTATTATGAAAAAGAATTCAAGATAATTTTGATAGCAATATTATTTCCATAAAAAATTTCGCCACCACAATAATAACTATCCAACCTAATTGCATCATCAAGGTGATTGCTGAATCAACAATTACATATGCTCGGGCATCTTGTCGATAAGAAACACTCGCTTGATGAATGATGCAGGAGTGTAAGAAAGAACACACCTTTAACTAATCAGTCACTTGCGCATTCAAACGTAGGCCCGCTTTGTTTAGATGGAAACGTAGACCTTAAGAAACGAAACACAGGACAAGCATGCAGAACAAATATATAGTACTAGCATGAAGGAGTAATAATTGAGTGTTTCAGTGATCAGTATGAACACAAAGATTCTAGGGCACACCACACAGCAGGTGAATAAAAAGAACATTTTTGATGGCGTAGTCTGGAGAAAGTTCTTCCCAATGTATGCAGTGGCTGCAAGGAACAGACACGTCAGGCACTAGAGATGACGATCGGACGGATCCGCGCGCTGTACATGCTACTATCAGGGACGGGCCGGAGCCGAGCTGATTCTCCTTTTGTATCTTCCGTCTTCGTTCCTAGCTAGGTCTGAGTGGTTAATTGGGACGGTCGGCCCGTGGATTGTTTTTTTTTTTGGGATGGGTCTTGACCCCTAGAACTTATGCTTGTACCAACATTGCTGCTCTGTGGATGGTGTTGTATGCTGAATCATGTACTCTGCACTGTTGTAGCTTCATTAAGTTAAAGTCGTGCCCATCTTGAACCTACCGTTTAAAAGGAATAGACACGTACATCCGGCGTTACTTTCACTTTCTTAATTTTCAGATTTGAACAGATCAGTGTTCAAGAGCCGACGGTGCGCCGTCGTCCTGGGCCCTTCATCGCCGGAGCCAGACAAAGCTTGTCATAATAGAGTTTCTTGCGGTAGAAAAATATGAAGTCGTCATGCTAATGCCCCAAAAGATTAGCACACCACAATACCAACCATCGCCAAAGATGAGACCAGTAGATCGGAAGAGGCAGACCTGAAATCACACGAACGAACGAACACGAAAACCGACTAGATCCTAGAAAATCCATGGGACACACAACTCCAGACACCCTCTGCTGGCGCTAGACGCACCACCAGAGCAAGGATATGACGGGATGACCTTATTCTGACTTCAAGATGTAGCCGTCGCCTCACCATATCGAAGAGAACACTAAATAAAGCCTAAACAAAGAACAAGACCGTACTGCCGGCAAGGGACCATGGTCCGCCACGCCTGCAAGGCTACCGGAAACGGGACGGACGGGCAGCGCTACTGGCGCCGCCGGCAAGGGGGGCGGAACCCTAGATGAGCTTATATAATATACTACCTCCGTCCCAAGGAATAAGACGCACGCGTGTTCCAAGACGAACTTTGACCATAAAAATTAATTAGCAAAATCTTAGTTATATTATATGTAATTAGTATCGTTGGATTCGTATTGAAAAACACTTTCTAATGATGTTAATTTTATACAAACAATCTTTATATATTTAAAGTAATACTTAGTCAAACGAAAAGCACGTAAAACGAGGACACCTTATTCCTTGAATCGGAGGTAGTATTAACTTAACAAAACTATCAACACGTGCAAACTTAAAGGAATAATAAAATCAAGAAACGTGCATGCACATATAAAATCAGGTGCAAATCAAGCCATCTAGTACCACAGGTTGCCAAATGGATGATGCACACAAGCTTTGCTCCAATCTAGCTAGCTACTGTATTATTAGTCTATAATCCTAATAGTGGTAGGTGGGTAGGAAGGCCTTCTAGAAGCCAACAAACCAACATGACCACTCTAGGACTTGCAAACGTGCCAGAAAAAAAACAAAGGCATCTCAAGGAGTAGATTGGATTGTGTGCACTATTAGGTGAGCCATCGGTGTTAGGCTGCAGGCAATTTATTCTATTATGTCACATGGAAACTACCTTTTGCTTGTCCATTTCGGTAGGAATTGCTGTCATGCATGTATTAATACATGCATGAAACTTCTCCCGGCATACTACGTACGTACGGTTCTTGTGATTCAATAAATGTGTATATGTGTGTACACGTACGCGTAGTAGACATCTCTCTTCCTAATTTTTTCCTTTCGTCATGCCTCCATTTCTCCTAGCTTCCTGAAACAGGTAGTAACAAATCTTAAACTAAATTGCATTTGCTATCACGATGCTGGACCTTGATATTATTTGATTTTGTCTATAGAAGCGTGGTTGGTAGGACGTTGTGCCGTTGTGGCGTTGTGGACCTTGATATTCTGCTTCTTTTAGAGTTTCAATAAGGTATGGGCTGAGCTACGGTATGACATTAAGTAACTCGATCGTCACGTTGGATTGGCATAAAGTCGACTCTTCCCAAAATGTTGAAGCTAGAGTCTACCAGAACACGTTTGCACGACAATGGTTTGTTAGCTTGGCTCTCGTAGACACTTGATAAGTGCTCTTGGGTTAACCTCCTTAGCTTGTCTTCCTTTGTTTTTGCAACGTAATGGCTTTGTCAATTCAAAAAAGAATGCAACCAAGCAATTCTTAAATCCTAGTGATATTTTGGGACATCCTAGTGCATGCACATGACAACAAGCATATTCTGGGTGAGCTGAGCCGTCGTGGGAACATACAGGATCCGACAGCAGTTAATATGTCACTCGTTGATAAGTGCCATCCATCCGTCCGTATCCATGACGTACTCGTACAGTGATCGATCGAGGTTTTGGTGTTCGATACGGCCGTGTCGTTTATCTTTTGGACCAGAATCTTAATCTCAAGTCGATGATCATCCGTCGTTTCAACCAAAAACGTGCTGTACAAAACGAACGGAAAATAGAAAGAAGAAAGCTTGTTCTTTTCGATACCGTACGGTTCAGTTGGTACGGGGTACACTGACAATGTCTCGAGGTGTCCTTGACTAGAGTGGCTTTTTAGCTCATTTCTCTTTTCATTTGAGAGGTACACCTGATTTATCATTAAAGGAAGCGGAGTACAAGCACCAAAAAATGGGCACTGCCCTAAGAAATTGCGAAAATCCCAGTAAAGTAAATAATACAATGAGATATCTCTAGAGTCGTCTTCGCTTGCTAACTCTTGTACCTTTAATTTGGAGGGCCGACTAGAAGAAAGAGATGAGTAGACGTCTATCATATTTATTTCTGTTGAATTTTTAGTAATGTTTGTAATGTTGTAAAGGTTCAAAAATGCAGTTTCTAGGTTTGCAACCTATGGCTAACTCGCCTCTCCATGCAAGATGGCGGTTGTCTCGGACCTCCCTCCGGGGACCGTGACGCTGATCCTTACGTTGGTCGATCGTTTGTTGCAACCCCCTCTGGCACCCACCTACCTGGCATGTTCCTCCACGTCCTCCACCAGTTCCGCCACCGTTTCGTCGGCGGCACGCGTGCCACTAAGACCGGTGGCGCCAAGAATCATGGGAGGTGGCCCTTGTGGTTCCGGAGCGTGGAGGCCTGGGTACCTTGTGGTGGGCTCGATCGGGAGCCCAACTTCTAGGGTGGTGGCCTCTAATTGCACTAAGCCGAATTCGAGCACGTATAACAATAAGCTTTCTCGCGGTAGGGTCTACAATGAGTTTTTTCTAGGAGCAGCTATTCTGGGCGCGGACCCAGGAATTTGTGGAAGCCTGGACACGGCATAAAACAACTAAAAAATTTCCATGACGATATAAGAATGGGATTTCTATTTTCGTGCCCTCGGTTCCTTAGTTGTGCTCAGTTTTCCCCAGCTCCTTAGTTTTTCCTCAGTTTTCCCCAAGTGCTTGTTTGAAACCCGCAGAAGGCAGCTCAGACGGCAGGATTCCCGTTAAGTTGACCGCTCCGTGCCGACGTGTGGGGCCGCATCGTGTGGGCCCGCGTCGCGTGGGGCTGGTAGAAAGGGACCGCGTGGGACAGGACGAGATAGCGTTTGGTTGCACGTGAGCCGGAGGCTGGGTTTTGTCTCTCTCGGCCATTGGCATTTCCCTTTTAAGAGTACCTTTTCTGCCTCCTTCTCTCTCGCCTTTTTTCACCTAATTAGTATCAAATCTAGAGAAGCTTGCATTTCTGTCTTTCTTCAATTATTATTTGTGCCTTTTGGCCCTCGTTGTTTGCCCAATATGGCAGTAAATCTAGTAGGGAGCCCAATCTAGTACTCCATCTGATCCATATGTATGTAGTTAAATCTAGAAGCAAATCTACAGGGAATGTACGATAAAATTCACAAGGTCATATAGTAGAATAGGGATAGATAATATAGATAATAAGCTGCATTCAGCAGCCAAACATAGTAGGGTTCGAGGTTCTTCACAGCAGTACAACACCATCATACTAACAACATAACAACGAGGAATCCCTAGCTAACAACAAAGGGATCCCAACAACAAAATGGAGGAGGCAGCAGCAGCACACGTCCAGGACTCCGCCTACCCCATCTGCCTCTGCCTCCACTTGTTGCTCCCCTTGGGAGCCTTGGGCTTGAGCGGAGGCATGCGCCCGCCGGAGATCTCCACCCGCTGGATGCTGTGGAGGTGCATGCCGAGCGCCAAGTGCTTGGCGCGGAAGGAGTTGGGGTTCACCGACGCGCCGACCTTGGGGTTGGTGTGGCCGATGTTCTCGGCATGCGTGAGGACGCAGTTGAAGTTAGTGCCGCCGAGCCTCCTAGTGTAGAAGGGGCACCTGTAGACACCCTTGGCGACGTCGAGGTAGGAGACGTACTGGCCGACCTGCAGCCTCCGCAGCACCTGGCGAGTCTTGACGTCATGGTGCTCGTCGTCGCTGCCGACGTCGCTGCCGCACAGCCGATCCATATCAAACGGGAATTTATTAGTGAATGAGTTGCAAACGTGCATGATAACAAAGTTAGGAAAAACAGAGGCAGCCTCGGTTAGAGTGGACACGATTATATGTCTACGGAGACGGTGTAAGCGAACCAAAGCTCATGCACAACAGATTTGTACACGTAAATGGTTCGCTGAACCCTCCCCGTAAAAATCTGTGCCCACCGATTCATCATAGGCAAAGAAACAGATTCCAGATCTGAACTTGAACACATTCCAGATTATTTGCAAAATTAAACGGTTGATATCTTTTGATTCATGCATAAAATAACTGATTGAGATCCTATGATTACTTGCATAAATTAACTGATTGAGATCCCATTATTAGTTGCATAAATTAACCGAACGGCCGAACCCCAAATCTTAAACGAAATCAAGGAGGGATCAAAGCAAAATGGAATAAAATCGGCGCAAATATTAGCCCAATACTCATCCATCCACGGATCCATCTACACCAAGCACAAATAGGGTTCAAAAAGGAATGGGGAACAAAAAAGGAAGCAAACCGTAGTTACCTCGTTCCATGGGTCCTCTATGGAGGTGTCGTAGCGGTTCGGGGCGGGACGTACGGCACCGGCTCGTAGGGGTCCCATCCCGGCGGGATCTGACCGCGACCGGCGGCAGCAGCCTCCGATGCACCGGCGGAGGCGGCGGCGACGTCCGTTGAGGGGACGACGGCGACGTCCGTTGAGGGGACGGCGTCGAAGAGGGAGGCGTCGCGCTTGGAGCCGACGGCGCCGTGGACGATGGGATTGGCATTCTCCTTGTCCATCTCGCCGGCAGAGGAGAGGGAGAGGGAGAGGGTTTTTTTGCTTTGGAGAAGATGATGGGACGTGAGAGAGGCGGCGTTGCGTAGGCGAGTGAGAGTGACAGAGATAGTGGGAGGAGGCGTCTATAAAGGCAAGGGGTGGTTAATGCGGCACGCGTCCTACGCGTCCACCGCTGCACGTCCGCACGTCTTGGACTTCGCAATGCGCCACGCGTCCACGATTGCACGTCTTCGACTTCCGCACCGCGACCGGCGTCTACGCGTCAACAATTGCACGTCTTTCATTTCTGCACCGCAACACGCGTCCTCGAGTCTAACCCTGGAAATTTAGATATACTCAGGTATAACCTCGAGCATTATACTAGCATTTTTTGTGTGCTCAGTTTTCCCCTTGAGTGCTAATACTGACTAGTGCAATATGCTCTGTTTTACCCTCAAGTAGCTGGTCAACAGACAGTCAACAAATGGGATTAACTAGTTAAATGAGTCATTTAATGTGCAAAAAATTCCGAAAAATAGTGGCACATACTCATGGAGTCTTTACCACAAATTGCCGGTTCTCAAAACATAGATAAGTCATAGATAAATCAAGTTTACCACAAATTGCCACTTCTCAAAGGCCTTCTCAAATCACCTAGTAGCTATGAAGGTGCATGGTTTTCCACAATAAGCCCTTCCCAAAACAGCTTTCCCCAAAACATACTTTGTCTAAATGAGGCCACAATTCTCACACTCCTGTATATTTGTATTGCAAATAGTTTGAGATAGGTCAAGATGGGTTTTATTGTACAAAACACGCATTTTCCATTTTTTAAATCTCATATTTGAATCCCTTAGTCTGTTTATTACATAGGTGCCCTTGGTTTCTTGATACTACTCAGTTTTGCCCTCTCCCTCCACAAATTCTCTCACACGTGCAACATTGCCCTGATTGGTCTAGCCCATGTCACGCGGATCGTGCCCGCCGACCGTTGATCGTATGATCTAACGGGCAGGATAACCCCTCTCTCTCTCTCTGTCGGCGGTTACCTTCCACTCTCTAAGTATGCTAAAGGGCGATTTTCTGTATTTGTTTTCACGCGCTAAAAATTATGAACTCTTTTAGGCATTACTTTTCACGCAAAAAATGATAAACCATCACCGATTTGTTGTAGCCATAAATTTTCACGCAAAAAATGATAAACCGTCACCGATTTGTTGTAGCCATTAATTTTCACGAAAATCCCAAATGATAAACCATCACCGATTTGTTGTAGCCATTAATTTTCACGCAAAAATGATAAACCATCACCGATTTGTTCTATCCATTACTTTTCACGCAAAAAATGATAGACCATCACCGATTTCTTGTAGCCATTACTATTCACGGTAGCCTAACTTGTTACAAAAGCTGGTTTCAGTGAGACCTAACCAAATTTGGCATACATTATGCCATATCTATAAGGGAATAACAACATGGAATATCTAAAAGGGAAAGTTTCACAAAATTTGAAATTTATGGCGAAAATGATGCCATACATGATGCTGTTTTTCGAGGTTTTGACCTGAAAATCAATTGGGTATTATAAAGGGAAATAAAAAGTTTGAAAATTATAAAAACGAAACAATCTATCTATCTATGTATAGAAGATCAGCTGTATGAAATTTGAGGTCATTTAGAGGAGGTAGAATAAATCACCTTGTTAGAAAAGCTGGTTTCAAGTGAGACGAAACGGCATGCGTTTAAGCAAAGTGATTTTTTCGAACATCTCCAAATGATCCCAAATTTGCCATACATGATGCCATACGTGTAACAACAAGGAACCCTATCTAAAAAGTGTCAAAAAAGTTTGCCCAACCGTATAGCTCTATCAAAAAGAACCTCACCATGGCGCTAGTATAATTTTGGGCTTAGTTACAAACTTTCGTTACCTAACCTTCAACACGAAACTTGTTTCAAATCACTTTTGGCGTACAAGAAACAAATCCCTCCTTGATTCGAGCACCACAGCCTCCAAACTTTGCCGATACCGATATCGGCATGGTCAGAACGGCTATGCTCGACGCCACTGCTAGGTCACCGTCGGGATGCACCTTCAATCCCGTCCCCTCATTCGATCACCGACACACCAGAGATACCGCCGAGGCCAATGCCGAACGTACATGCTGATGCCAATGCCGAACATGCATCCACGCCGATGTGGGCACGGCCACGCCTCCCTGCTATGCTGGACGCCACAGACCACCGCGAGGTCTTTCCCTTCGCCACCACACTCTTCTAGCACCCATCTATACACGCCGTAAAGGAGAGACACTAGTTTTCTCTACATTGCTCGCGTTCGTGTTCGGACACGGTCGATCAAAGTTTTGAGGTAGTCGTCGATGTCGTCGACCATTTCTTCTCTTCTTTGCATGGTTAAACGCGTCTAGTTCATATCTATCTAATGCGTCCGGTCTCGCCTCATGCAGTTCTTTGTGGACGTCGATCTCATCTCGGCACCCCGCAGGCCACCTCCTCCGTGCCATCACTGTAGAGCTCCGTTTAAAAATCTATTCCTACCCGTGTATTGCCCCTTGTATCAGCGCCATGGCCCACTTGTCATTCGATATACCGAAGCCCCACTCGTGCGTGTTTTGGTCAGGGATACAGCGATGCTTACGGTCAAACAAAGATGGATGGTCTGACGTGTCTTTGCGGGCTCTACGTGGCCCCACTAGTCAGAAGCAACCGTCGGGCAACCGGTCGTTACAGCATCTGTGATGGTTTCAGCCAAGGTCTTGGGGAAAACTGAGGAAAAACTAAGGAGCTGGGGAAAACTGAGCACAACTAAGGAACGGAGGGCACGAAAATAGAAATCCCTATAAGAATTGGAGGGTGCAAATCCCGTTTGCACAATAGTTTTAATGAAGAAACACGGATATATACAACGTTCACATCACATTTCAAAGTTCACAAAACGTTCAAATATTTGCAAGTTCACAACATACTCAGATGCTCATATGCGGTAAGCCGCTAATATTAGATATGACAGAAATTAGCTTGAAGTCCCAAAAAACTAATGAAACTTCATGAGTCAATGACAAAAGTTGACATGTTCAAATGTACCCACAAATAGACTCTACAAGATAAAAGAGAAAGATGGATTAGTAAATCATATGAACATACCTTCAAAATACAAACATCTTGATTCATGAGGCAAAGAAATATACCAAGATATTACCACGATGTGCTAATTAGCGCTAGTAGGACTTCGAGGTAGATGTTTCCTCCTCTTCTTCATGGCTTGAAATCATTGAGCAATAACACTGCTATCAAGTTGGCTTAATATCTCCCTCTCAGTGTAATATATCATCAAGTTATTGAACCATTCATTCTTCAGCTTGTTACGCAATTTGGACTTGATGATCTTCATTGCCGAATAATCCCTCTCAACCGATGTGGTTGACACCCGTGATATTAAGGCCAACTCAATAAGCTTGTAGACCAACGGGAAGACCAAATGTTTTCCTGTTTCAACCATCTTTGTAGCCAAATTTTCAAGATTAATGCATGTAGAAAAAGAGGAATGGATTCTCACATTGTGAATGTAGCTATCAAGTTGGCCTCTTATGGTTGCACGATCACCATTAGAGTAATCTGCATGATAGATTGAAGATAAGCGAGCAAGCTTGTCCACATTAAACATTAAGAAAGAGTTCTTTGGAATAAGGCATGAGAAGCACTCTAATATCCTCGTTGAAGCTTCACAGAAGCAATGATCCATCTCAACACATATCTTGTCAATGGCAACATAAAAGATCTCAACATTGTAGAAATGAAGGTTGGTGTAGGTTACTCCATCAAGCCTCGAACGATTGCGGACCGTTATTTGTTCATCCATATGTGGAATCAGAATGCCCTTCTCCATGCAAAAAATTTGGACCTCATGAAACAAGTCATCCCAACCACTTTCTCTCATAGAGGCCAATCGATCTTTCACATCACTAACTAATTCCATTGCATGAACAATATTAAGATCTTTGTTTTCCAAAACATGTGAAAGCTCATCCGTGATGGCAAGCAACTTTATCATTAGCTTTAAAATGAAAACAAATTTGTAGTCCTCCATTTTCTAGATCCAACCCACCGCTTGGGTCAATCCAAGACTCTCATCATTTACCTCACAGAGAATATACAGTGTTCCCGCCCACATTTGGTGAAAGTTGTATAATGTGAACCCCATCTAGTATCCCCGGACCTTGTGAGACTTGTTTCTTGATTCAAGCCCCTTCCACTAATATCTCACCCCTCTCAAGCATATCCAAAATATGTTGGTGATGTTGTTCCATAAGCACATCTCTTCTTTTGCAAGATGAACTTGATGTGTTCTCAATTCCGGAGATGCTCTCAAAGAAATTATGAATGGATGAACAACATCTAGCAACTGAGACAACTACCAATTGCAAACGATGGGAAAAGCAATGAACATAGAAGGCATAAGGGTTTGCATCTAAGATCTTTTTTTGCAAGCCATTGAATTCACCTCTCATATTGGAAACCCCATCATAACCTTGTCCTCGAATCCTTTGGATAGATAGCTTGTAACGATCTACAATGCGAAGAAGAGCCTCCTTTAGTGCTTCCGATGTAGTCTCACGGACATGATATAGAGAAAGAAATCGTTCCACAACTTTGCCTTCATTATTCACATACCTAGAACAAAACAATTACAAGAAGGTCAAATATTGAACAATTGGTCAAATATGGAACAATAGTTGCAAGACAACACTACGAACCTAAATATTACCGCCATTTGCTCTTTCACGGATATATCACGTGATTCATCAATAAGAACAGAGAAGTTCTTATCACCAATTTCTCCGATAATCACCATGGTGACTTCTTGTGCGCAACCACTACAAGAAAAGTTGCCATGGCCGACGAATTTCAAGTCGGTCCATGGTTGTTGATGCTCCATCCTCGATGATTTTTGCTCTCTCCCGGAGCATCTCAAAACATTTTTCCTTGTTTTTGAGGCCATCTAGCACCACGGAAATATGGAAAACTCTGCGTATGATGGCCGTGACGTGGTGCATGATGAATTCTCGGGTGCGCTGGCCAAGTCAACGCAAATCCGCACCACCCAGGGCTGTAGGGCCCATATGGCAGTGTCTCTAGCGATGTTTTTTTTTTCGATCGCGCCCACTCGTTCACGTTCTACGATCGAGCCGTTTATGCTGCTGGCTCATCTGTCCCGCATGTCATCCTTTCTGAACGATAAATGTTTCTTTTCTTGGATTTTTTTGACCCCCTGATTTTTGGCTACTTATTTTTTTTTGATCTCGAGCCGCCTTGGAAACGTTGAGACCGCTCCTGCAAAATGGGACCCATGTGTCATCCTCTGTGTACAATAAAAGTTTTTTTCTTGGATTATTTTTGGCACCTGATATTTGGCCACTTGCTTATTTCTTTCGATCTCATGCCTTTTTTGAAACATTGAGGACGCTGCTGGCTCATGGGTCCCATATATCATCCTCTATTTAGAATAAAAGTTTCCTTTCTTGGATTATTTTTGGCACCTGATATTTGGCCACTTGCTTTTTTTCTTTCGATCTCATGCCGCCTTTGAAACGGCGAGGACACTGCTGGCTCATGGGTCCCACATATCAGCCTCTATGAACAATAAAAGTTTCCTTTCTTGGATTTATTTTTGACCCCTAATTTCTGGCTACTTGCCTTTTTCTTTCAATTCTCTGCCTCCTTTGAAACGTTGAGGACGCTGCTGGCTCAATGGTCCCACATGTCAGCCTCTATGAATAATAAACTTGTCCTTTGTTGGATTTATTTTTGACCCATAATTTCTGACTATTTGCTTTTTTCTTTCTTTCGATCCCCTGCCGCCTTTGAAACATAGAGGGCGCTGCTGGATCATGGGTCCCACATGTCATCCTCTATGTACAATAAAAGTTTCATTTGTTGGATTTATTTTTGACCCCTAATTTCTGGCTATTTTCTTTTTTCGTTCGATTCCCTGCCGCATTTGAAACGTTGAGGATGCTCCTGGCTCATGGGTCGCACATCTCAGCCTCTATGAATAATAAAAGTTTCCTTTGTTGGTTTTAGTTTTGAACCCTAATTTCTAGCTATTTGCCTTTTTTGATCCCCCACGCTTTTGAAATGATGAGAACGCTGCTGGCAGATCGGTCCCACATGTCAGCCTCTATGAAGAATAAAAGTTTCATTTCTTGGGTTTACTTTTTACCCCTAATTTTATGCTATTTGCCTTTTTATGTCGATCCCCTGCCGCCTTTGAAACATTGAGACCGCTCCTGCAAAATGGGACCCATATGTCATCCTCTCAGAACGATAAATGTTGAGGCCGCTGCTGCAAAATGGGCCCCACATGTTAGCCTCTTTGTTCAATAAACGTTTCCGTTCTCAGACTTATTTTTGACCACTAATTTCTGGTTACTTTGCTTTTTTTTCTCTCGATCCCCTGCCACCTTTGTTAACGTTGAGGATGATGTTGCCAAATCTGTCCCACATGTCGGCCTATCTGAACAATAAATATTTCCTTTCTTGGATTTATTTTTGACCCCTAATTTTTGGCTACTTGCCTTTTTCTTTGGATCTCATGCCTCCTTTGAAACGTTAAGGATGCTCCTGGCTCATGGATCCCACATGTCATCATCTCTGATCGATAAACCTTTCATTTCTTGGATTTTTTTCACCATGATTTTTGGCTACTTGGTTTTTTTCTTTTGATCCACTATCTTAAGGTTAACATTGAGGACACTGCTGGAAAATGGGTCCCACATGTCATCCTCTCTAAACGATAATTGTTTCCTTTCTTGGATTTTTTTCCACTTCTGGATGATGGGTCCTCGATGTCAGCCTTTATGTACAAGAAACGTGTGATGTTTCAATTATTTTTTAGGGATTTCTATTTTCGTGCCCCTGCTTCGTTAGTTGTACTCAGTTTTCCCCAGCTCGTTAGTTTTTCCTCAGCTTTCCCCTCCCTCTAGTTTGAAACCCCTCGAAGACGCGGGTTGCCGTCGAGTCGAGGCCTTACCGTTACCGTCAGTGCCGGTTCCTCTCGACCGTCTCGTGCCGACGGGTAGCCATCCATCTACCGCTGACGCGTGGGCCGTTTTATTTCCTGATTGTATACGCGGTGCTGCCAATGACAAATGGGTCCGCTCTTAGCCATCCATGTACCGCTGACGCGTGGGCCATTTTATTTCCTGATTGTATACGCGGTGCTGCCAATGACAAATGGGGCCGCTCTATGGGGCTGCCGCAGCCAATGACCAGTGGGTCGTCTATTTATTTATAGAAAATTATATATTGCCGCTCTCGTGGGGCCTCCGCTAGCCAATGACCGCTGTGGCAGGTGACTATTTTCGCAGCTTAATCTAAAGTGACTCTTATGCTAAACATTGTGCATCCCGACGTTGACCTAGCAAGTGGCGGCGAGCATAGCCGTTCTGACCATGCCGATATTGGCATCGGCATCGGCATCGTTTGGAGGATGTGGTGCTCGAATAATAGTGGAAATGCGATATTATTTTTTACATAATATATAGAAAATAGCTAGATCTCTAAATCGATGCATATGAAGCTACATATATATTCTTGGTCATAATCCCCTTGTCTAAAGGGGATGGATGCATGGCTTCAAGTCGTCGTCGCTTTCATCGTCGCATCTTCGTCGTCCGAGTAGTAGTACCTCCCGCACATTGTTCCGTCGAACACCTTCACTGTGAGCACATCATCGCCTTCATATTTGAAGTGTACGTGGCAGCTGAAATCCACACCGTGCGCGATGGCGAATTTCTCCCAGCCCTTGTCGAGGTACATCCGGCCTTGTCCGTCAAATAGGACCTCCACGGTCCAGAGACGAGGACCACAGGTCGCCTGCTCGCGGATACACCTTAGCTGGCTCCTCGGCCGTCAAGATAGTCCGCAAACTTTTTGGGAGTTCCCGCAAAGAGATCGAGCGCCGATCGTTTGAAATTAAAGGTTTTTTTAGAACATGCCCATAATTAATCACATGCATCATATATGTGGGAACGCGTACGTACCTTCTTGACCAAAGGGTCTTCATAGACGACGATGAAGAACTCCTCTATGATCAATGGCAGTGTTGACGGTGGTGGTGGCAATGATGATGATCCCCTTCCCCTTCCCCTTCCGGTCCGCGTCCGAGACGTGGAAGCCATGGCAATGGATGATCAAGTGTATGTGAACGAAGAAGAGAGAGGCAGAACCTATTGACACAAGGGATGGCCGTGTGGGTGTTTATAAGGGAGAGATGACCGTTGTGGGGGTTTACACAATAAATTAAGGAGGAGACGACTGTTGTGGGGGTATATATCTCAACAAAAAAGTAATGCGGACTATCTTGACGGAAATGGAACTTCGTGATATAGTTTATCATTTTACCGTGAAAAGTAATGCCTAAAAGAAATGGTAATTCGTGATAGTTTATCATTTACCGTAATGGCTACAACAAATCGTTGATGGTTTATAATTTTTTGCGTGAAAAGTAATGGCTACAAGAAATGGGTGATGGTATATCATTTTTTGCGTGCAAAGTAATGGCTACAACAAAATCGGTGATGGTTTATCGTTTTTTGCGTGAAAAGTAATGGCTACAAGAAATGGGTGATGGTGTATCATTTTTTGCGTGAAAAGTAATGGCTACAACAAAATCGGTGATGATTTATCGTTTTTTGCGTGAAAAGTAATGGGTACAAGAAATGGGTGATGGTGTATCATTTTTGTGCGTGAAAAGTAATGGCTACAACAAATCGGTGATGGTTTATCGTTTTTTGCGTGAAAAGTAATGGCTACAAGAAATGGGTGATGGTGTATCATTTTTGCGTGAAAAGTAATGGCTACAACAAATCGGTGATGGTTTATCATTTTTTGCGTGAAAAGTAATGCCTAAAAAGAGTTTATAATTTAGCTCGTGAAAAATAATGCATAAAACCAAACTTTGCGTGAAGCTAACCGACGACAGAGAGAGAGAGAGGGTGGTGGCCCCGACCGGAGAGAGAGATATGGGTTATCCTCGCCCGTTAGATCATACGATCAACGGTCGGCGGGCACGATCCGCGTGACATGGGCTAGACCAATCGGGGCAATGTTGGGCGTCCGTGAGAGTTTGTGAAGGGAGAGGGCAAAACTGAGTAGTATCAAGAAACCAAGGGCAAGTGAGTAGTAAACTGACTAAGGGATTCAAATATGAGATTTAAAAAATGGAAAATGCGTGTTTTGTACAATGAAACCCATCTTGGCCTACCTCAAACTATTTGCAATACAAATCTACATGAGTGTGAAAATTATGGCCTCATTCAGACAAAGTATGTTTTGGGGAAAGCTGTTTTGGGTAGGGCTTATTATGGAAAACCATGCACCTTCATAGCTACTAGGTGATTTGAGAAGTGGCAATTTGTGGTGAAACTTGATTTATCTATGATTTATCTATGATTTGTGAAGTGGCAATTTGTGGTAAAGACTCCATGAGTAAGTGCCACTCTTTTTCGGAATTTTTTGCACATTAAATAACTAATTTAACTAGTTAATCCCATTTGTTGACTCTCTCGTTGACCAACCACTTGAGGGTAAAACTGAGTATATTACACTAGCCAGTATTAGCACTCAAGGAGAAAACTCGAGCACGCAAAAATGCTAGTACATGACTCGGGGGTATACCCGAGTATATCTAAATTTCCGTGGTTAGACCCGAGGACGCGTGTTGCGGTGCGAAGTGGAAGACGTGCCATTGTTGACGCGTGTCGCGGTGCAGACGTGCAAATAGTGGACGCGGGTCGCATTTAGGACGCGTAAGCCCCTCCCTCCCTCCCTCTGCACACAGTCGTCTCATTCTCGCTCATGCACGAAACCATCCCTCTCACGTCCCATCAACTTCTCCAAATCGAAAAAACCCCAACCGCCGTACGCACGCTACCCTGCCGGCGATGGAGAAGAAGAATGCGCCGGCGGCCGTCGCCTCCGAGCCTGTCGCCTCCGAGCCCGTCGCCTCCGCGCCCGTCGCCTCCGCGCCCGTCGCCGCCGAGCGCGTCGCCGCCGAGCGCGTCGCCTCCGAGGGCGGCGCATCCAAGCGCGGCGCCTCCGTGAACTCGGGCCTCTCTCTCGGCTGATGGACCACTTCACAAGATCGGCCAATGCTTATCGGCGAACGAGGAGTACGCCGACACCTACTCTGCTATGAGGCAAGTCCGTAGAAATTGGCGCTCGGGTTTGCTCGAGCCCGACGTGCACCCGGACGAATGGATCATGCTACACCACGCCCTTCCACGCATCGCTGAGTTCACCTTCCTCCAACTCGGCACATCACGCTACGTCACCATAGATCTATCGGACGTTCATACAAGGTTCAAATTCCTCCATATCTACCTTTTTATTTTCAATCTTAAACACATCTTAGTGCTGAATGTTATCTTCATCAATATATTTTAGATACTACTTCGTCGGCTTTTGCCGTGGTGTCATCGTGCTTGCCCGGAAGAACCCGCCGCACAAGATACGGCTGCTCGAACCCACTCACAAAGAAATCGAACACTATGTTTGAGGCGCAGATGCCATCTGTTTTTCTGAAATCAGTCGCTGTTATCAAATCCCCGACTATGGTCTTCGTTGCCGCACATTACCCGCCGGAAATTGGTTGGGTCGATGAGAGCACTCCAACTAAAGATATAAATGAAGATTGGGGAGAAGGAAGATTTTCGATCAAGAACCATTGTCTGCGTTGCATTACCCCGTTCAATGGTGAACTGTATGCAGTAGCTGCGGACAATTTTGAGATCGGAAGAATAGTGTGCACCAATGTACAGTTGCAGCAGCGCGCGAGCACTGTCAAGATGGAGACACTAATTTTATTTCCAGAACTTGGACGTCGAAGTTCTACCTTGTGAAGTCGGATGGTGATCTCGCTGCTTGTGTTGTTGGTCGGCGAGGCTTTGGCGGGGAAACCATTGGTGTACCGTGTGGACACTCGAGCCGCTCTCTCCATCCGGTCGGTAACATTGGCAGTAATGCCTTCTTCGTGAATTATATCCGGTGTATCTCCGTCGACACCGCAGTGTACCCGATACTTCGACCTGGCAGCATCTACTACACGGATTTGGGTTATATCAGAGAGTACTCTCATGATACAAAGGCCTGGGATGAGTGGCCACTACGTGTGGATAGAATAGGACTCTACGGTATGAGAAATGAACACAGGCCATACCGTTTGGAGAATGTATTGGCCTCACACTGCAGACGGAAGGAGTTCAATGAATATTTCCTTGGGGAAATGCACGAATGGAGGGAGGAAGAAATATATGGGGAGGAATGAAGAACAAATTCATTCATCCTAATCTTCTTGTTGTCCATACATTGCGTGCGTCTTGTATATTTTTCAGCTTAGTTTGTCGTGAACATTAACAACGTTATTGCCTGCTTTTGGCTGCTGTATGCAGTTTATGTATTATACTTAGTTTTGTGATTATGTTGTTGTGAATTTATCATATACTAGCTTCTAGATTTGCTACTAGATTTGCTGCCATATTGGGCAAAAAATGAGGGCCAAAAGGCATAAATAACCCCAGAGATTTGCTACAAGATTTGCTACTAGATTTGCTGCCATATTGAAGAAAGACAGAAATAGAAGCTTCTCTAGATTTGATACTAATTTGGTGAAAAAGACAGAGAGAGAAAGAGGGGAAAAGGTGCTCTTAAAAATGCCAATTTGGGCCGAGAGAGACAAAACCCAGCTCCTGCTCACGTGCAACCAAACGCTTCTCATCCTGTCTCACGCGGTCCCTTTCTACCAGCCCCACGCGACGCGGCCCCACACGACGCGGCCCCACACAACGCGGCCCCACAGACGACGCAGCGCAACACGTCAGCACAGAACGTCCAAATAAACGGATTCCTTTCGTCTGAGCTCCTTCTGCGGGTTTCAGACATAGGCTTGGGGAAAACTGAGGAAAAACTAAGGGGCTGGGGAAAACTGAGTACAACTAACGACCCGAGGGCACGAAAATAGAAATCCCTATTTTTTAATCCAAGATATTGCAGATAATTGTCTTTTTTCGGTCCCGTCCATTTGAATTTACCTTTTAAACTTATGGGTCTCACATGTCAGCCTCAGTATACTACAAGAAAGGTGTGACATCTCGATTATTTTTTACCTGTGATATTGCGGGATAATTGCCTTTTTTTATCCCTTCCGTTTGATATTACCTTAAACGTTGAGGGGCGATGCTAGCTAGTGGGTCCCTGATGTCGGTCTCTCTGTACAAGAAACTTGAGATATCTTGAATTTTCTACCCATGATATTGCAGGATGCTGCTTGCCTTTTTTCTCAATCCCTTTTGTTTGACTTACCTATAAATGTTGAGCAACGTTGTTGGATGATGGGTCCCCGATGTCAGCCTCCTTGTACAAAATACTTGTGATATCTTCGAAAAAAATGTATCCGTTATATTAGGACTACTTGCCTGCAACAACAATGTGCTGAAAGTTTCTGCTAAACATCTTCTTTAATACAGCATCTTCAGATATATTTGGTTCAAAACGCTGCACTTGTTCACAACAGGTTTATCTTCACTTGTTCACGATAGGTATGTAGCGATCAAAGATTTTCATATTCGGCATGATAAGTTTGAAAAATTGCAACCCAAGAATTCAAAAGAATGTAGAATCTCCATGTTTTTTGTTCCAATCATTGCCTTTTTTTTTCTTCTTTCGATCCCCTGCAGCCTTTAAAACGTTGAGGACGCTGCTGCAAAATGGGTCCCACATGTCATCCTCTCTGAACGATAAATGTTTCCTTTCTTGGATTTTTTTTACTCGTGATTTCTAACAAATTGACTTTTTCTTTGGATCCCCTGCCGTCTTGTTAACGTTGAGTATGCTGCTGCAAATGGGTCCCATATGTCAGCCTTAATGTACAATAAACGTTTCCATTATTGGATTATTTTTGGCCCCTGATATCTGGCTACTTGGATTTTTTCTTTGGATCCCCTGTCGCCTTTCAAACATCGAGGATGTTGTGGCCAAATGGGTCCCATATGTCATCCTCTCTGAATGATAAACATTTCCTTTCTTGGATTATTTTTGGCCCCCTAATTTTGGACTACTTGCCTTTTTCTTTGGACCCCGTGCCATCTTCAAAACATCGAGACCGATGCTACAAAATGGGTCCATATGCCATCCTCTCTGAGCTATGAACTTTTTCTTTCTTGGATATTTTTGACACCTGATTTCTGGCTACTTGATTTTTTTCTTTGGGTCTCATATGTTAGCATGCCTCCATGTACACGAAATGTGTCATATCTCGGATATATGGTTCGAAACGTTGCACTTGTTCACAACGAATTTATCTTTTTTTTTGCAGACTTCAATACAAACTCTATCGCTCTAAGATCTTCAAGTTGATATAATAAATCATGAAACTTTTCATAATTTTAAAAATTTCAAATCTACTTTTAGTTAATTATTAATACCTTGGGAATCAAATATGAACTAAAAATAAATCAGAACAAACGATGAAACTGGGTTGTACTAGATTAAATCAGAATGGAGGTAATGCTATTTCATGTTCTCATACTTATACTCGAGACCTTGAAGTACAATGTATCGTGCTGACATAGCAGTGCTTGGGCGCAGCCACATATTTTTGACACTGTAACAGAATATTCTGGACATAGGAGTACTCCTGAAAAAAATAGTAAACACAATCAGAAAATTATAAGTTAAATTTAGCATTTTGAGGATGTTTGCAGACATATGCGTAGCAAGTCTCAAACTTAAATCCAAAAGTATGCAACTTAGAGAAAAAGACAAATTTCTGATGAGTAGCACAAGCTAGTACGTACATAATCTCAATGGCATGTTCCAAATTTTTTGTGTGTCCTGTCCATGTGAATACATATTTCCAAAAAAAACTGGTACATCACAAGTACTAATTGTGCATTTACATGTATTATTTATTTGAGCATTTTTTTGATACTCCGAAATGTGATTATTTTGGACAGTGGGGGAAACGGGATCATGAGCATGCATTCATTAAGAGAGAGAATACACAAAACTACAGTTGTGAAGAAGGTACATAATTTGAGCTGAGCGCCAAAACCTCGCGCTCCAACTTTCAAAATTCAAACAATGGAAAATATTTTTTCCGGTATGGTGCTAAACCGACCCTTTCCTTCCTTCCCTTGTCCATATCCACTTCCTCCATCCTCCATCCCTAAAATCCTCAAAAACAAAATGCCAAGCTGCTCTCCCTCACCCCCGGGAGGAGAGGACCACCGAGCCGAAACATGCCCGCCGCACATCCCCTAGCAAGCCGCCACACCTTGAAACCAAATACTCTTCATCCACCACTGTATTCTAACTGTTGCAGCTGCGGTCTCGTTCACTATACCGGAGCCCCTTCACCGTTGGCCACCACATCAGATCTTCTTCACCCAGTGCCTCGTCTACAGCAAGCGAGCAGCTTCACCAACGCCACCGTGCACTGCAATGTATCCGCTACATCAACGCTCTCATACGCCGCGCCTAAGCCGTCATCGACCAGTCCAGATCGGCTTCGCTACCGCCCAAAGCTACGGCCACCGCACCGGAAACGCTTCACCGGCTTCCACCGCACGAGAACTAGTTCACTGAGTCCCTCATCCACCGCACCTGATGCGCTTAACCATCCTCGCCGTTCATGGCATAGGATCTGCATGTCCGACGCTCACGTCCACCGCACCTAGGTTGTCAAGCACCGCCTAGACCTGCTCCCCCGACGCGGACAATAAACGCAATATCAGCAACCTCGGCGATCTGAATGTGACCGGCATCCAAAACTACGACGCTTAGATGCCACACCCACTTAGGTAACTATATATCTCTCCCCGTTTTGTTCTGTTAGTAGTATAGCAGGTTCAAGCTTGTTGGAGCGAACTATACATCTGTATTCGTGCTACTTTCCAAGTCACAACGTATATTATCCTTCTTTGTAGTACATTGACACTGGACATGATAGTTTTTTTTGCTGTACATACCAAGTCTATGAACACATTTGTTTACATTCTGTGCTCTACAGGTTCACAAGTGATGCCATTATTTCCATCTGATTCATTCTTAGGTACGAAAGTAACAACCAACTATTATCTAGTTCATACCAAATTTTAAGTCATTGCACATATTGATTTGCATTTCTGCTCTACAAGTTCACAAGTGATGCCATTATTATTTTGATCTGGTTTGTTGCTAGTTACGACATAACTGCATGCTATTATCTACTTCATCAAAATTTTGAATTCACTGAACAAGTTGGTTTGCATTCCCTGCACTATAAGTGATACCATTATTATTTCTACCTGGTTTGTCGTAAGCTAATGAAGTAATCGCTGCCTCATATTAGTGCATGCATGCTACGTTCTGCAATCCGGCCTGTAGTACAAATTTAAAATTGTCATACTACTATGATAATAACTTTGTGTGCTATCAGATTCTTCTAAAGCTGCAACATTAACTGGTTTCTCTTACTTTGCATGTTACTCGCACATAGAATGCTGAACATATTGGTTTGCATTCCCTCTTCTACAAGTTCACAAGTGATTCTACTATATTCTGTATCTGGTCCAACCTAAGCTGAATCATTAACTATTCTTTATGTGTTGCTCATTATGACTTTTATATCCCAAAATATATTGACCTGCATTCCCTTATCTACAAGTTCAAGAGTGATGCCATTATCATTCCTATTTGGTTCATTCTTAACTACTGCTATTATTTAGTTTATGGACAATTTTAAGTAATTGTACATGTTGGTTCGCTTTCCTTGCTCTATAACTTTTACCATCGTAACTTCTATTTGGCTCATTGTTTGTTACAAAAATAACAATCTCCTGTTACGTAGTTCATGCCAATTTTGAACTTACCGAACATGTTACTATGCATTCCATGTACAAGTGATATCATTATTATTTGTACCTTGTTCGTCGTGAGCTACTAAATTAATTGCCTACTATTAGTTCATTCACTCCCCTCTATGTGTTGCTTGTTACGAATTTTAAGTCCCTGAACACGTTAATTAACATTCCCTGCACAACAAAGTTTAGACTATAATTCCTATTGTGTTTATTACTAGCTATCACACTAAAATGCTACTATTATTTAGTTCATGGCCAATTTAAGAAATTGAGCATGTTGGTTTGCATTCCCTGCTCTATAGTTGTTGTAATTATAACTTTTATCTTGTTTATTTTTGTTACACAAGTAAATTCCTGCTATTGTGGAGTAGTTCATGTCTTGGAAGTAACTGAACATGTTAGTCTGCTTTTGCTGCACTGGAAATGATACCATTATTGTATATATGTGGTTTGTCGTAAGCTACACTAGTAACTGCTGCTCTGGTCCAAGTACGTATACTTTTTTGTATTGCTATAGGAATGTAGGGTATGTTTGGTTTGTTGCCAACGCTAGCCTTGCTACATATTTGGTTGCCTATTGCATTTTGGTCTATGTTTGGTTTAATGCCAAAATTTTGGTTGCCAATGGGTGTCCCACCATATCTCTCACGGATTCTTGCCAAATAATTGGTCAAGTGTGGGTGGAGGATTTCTTATCCAAAAAATTGCCAAGACAATTCTTGCTAACATTTGGTAGGGCTGGGTATGGCACAAACCAAACATACCCATACCCCTTCTGTCCTGGTGGGTTAGGCCTAGTAAAAAACATTTGTCCCATTTTACCTCCTCTCTGAGGCCTACTTTGCATTTAATTAGGACTAAATATCTTTCTATAATTACTCTCCACATGTTGATTTTCCATTTTTTAGGTCAACTTAAGCATACGGTGAGGTTGGAACCAATCCAATTGCAATTCTTCATGTGTTTATGACTAGTCGTGTCTTGAAGTAGAGTAAGAAATGACTCCCTTTAGAAATAAGGGCAACATTGGACATCTTCAACGAGTGTACCAACAAGGTGAGATGCATGGGACATGACAGAGACGTACTGTAAGTCTGTTGTTTTATTGTGATGTGCTCGGTTATATAAGCCACAAAATAATTCAATTTCTTGTTGATCTTGCACTATCTCAGTTGCTTAATGTTAGAACGTCACATTTTTTTATGTTGGAGTATAGATCATACACATTAAAAGGAAGCTCACAGCTTCTTATTTGCCATCTGTGCACCTTAAAATGTCCTGGCTGTTGATATGCGGAATGCACTCTTCGTTTGCTTATTGGTAGTCTATATTAGCCTCATACCGGTAGGCTATCTATGCGCATTACAATTATCTTGTTATAATGAGGAAATGGTGAGTTCCAAATTCTTTGGTAAACAACATTCTAGTGTGTTTTCTTTGTAATTGTTGTTGTCTTAACTTGTAATGTCTTTCTTTCAAACATAGGTGGTGCACGAACAACATAAAAGATTGCCGAATCCCTTCATTGCGAAGTTGAATCCCTTCATTGTATTGCTACTTTTAATATTTTTCAAGGCCTTGGAGCTGATGTAATATTTAGTTAGTTTATATGAGTCATTGGCGCATTATTTCCTAACTGTAATTAGTTGGTGCTTGTGGTAAGTGAGGCTATCAGGCTGAAATCATGTGTTGCGTAATTACGCTCAGAATACAATGGGCCATTGTTGGGCCAAACTAAATGACAAATTTCCAGCCCGGCTTTGGCCCAATTAAGTAAATCACATATGGGTCTGCACTCAAAATCCTAAAGCGCCTTACAGGCTGGCATGTTCACGTAGCAAACCGCGGATGGATGGCGCAGTAAATCACAATGGGCCTCATGGATCTCGGCCCAACAAGGTTATTGGGCCTTAGTGGGCCTATAGATTTTATGTAGTGGGCTTACCAACAAACTTTTAATGGGCCGTCCAATAAACTCACTGGACATACAAATAGTTATGGGCCGGCCCATCTACTAAACGGGCCGGCCCAGTCAATGTGTTGACTAGACAAAAGATTAGACTACGCCGACCCATTAACTAAATGGCTCGTTAGAAATTTTCAGTTGACTGGTCAAACAAATAAATTTGGCCCAGCCCACCACCTAAGTGGGTCGTCCCAATTTTCCTATTGACCGGTCAAACAAAGAAATTTGGCTCGGCCCACCACCTAAGCGTGTCGGCCCAGGTATCTTGTCGACCGGTCAAACGAAGACATTCGGCCCGGCCCCCATGCTTAGTGGGCCGGCCCATCTAGATGATTGACAGGTCAAACCAACTCTGATGGACCGGCCCGTGAGCTGAATGGGCCGGACTGTGAGCTGAATGGGCTAGCCCATTTAGGCTTTGTCCAGACAAACTTAGAAATTAGGCCCGACCCTCGTACCTAATGGACCAGCCCAGTTATATAGTTGACCGGTCAAACCAAGTCAACTAGCCCGGCCCGCAAAGTAAATGGGCTGGCCTACTTAAGGCGTGGAAGACCTTGTGTGGGCCTACCATCTACCACGGGTTTTCAGTCGGTTAACGGCGTTACCCGACAGTTAATGGTGTCTGCCACGTGTCAGTTTGCATGACGTCAGCAGTCAACGACCTCCCGAAAACGCTTCTGCAACGATCCAATTTTTCGTGGTCAGATGGCAACCAAACGTGATGCACCGAAAAATTCATGGTAAATCCTTAGGTGACGCGATATGCACCACATAACCCATATCGTCGGCTTAGGCTCATAGGCGACGAAAAACACCCATTAGTTGACGAAAATTTGACATTGTAGATAAGAAATTTTCTTGTAGTGAACACTTGGTGAGATCCTTTTGAATTTTGGGAGAGATCATCTTGGAATTTCCACCATGCTGATAAGCATGCTTCACTTCTTCATCCTTTTCTTTATACCAATTTACCATCTCCTTGAAGTTTCCCTTGTTCAATGAACTGAGAGATTCATTATGTCCACGAAATTCCAAGCCTTGACCAATGAGAAATCTTGGACAATGAAAGGAAGAAGTCAAACAGATTTCATATAGTTCTTTGGATTCCTTGGTTGCACGAGCAAGGTTACTAGACACACTTTGTCTTTGATTGCGAAAATCATCACAATGCAACCTAGCATTGGTGTGGTCACTATTTGTGCCACCAATATGGATGTGCAAAGCTTTATAACCATGCTTCCAATCACAAAAGCCGGTTTTGGTGAAGATATCATTACCAAACCGGTGTGCACTTCCAAGTGGCTTAAAAAGAAAGCAATAGAAACAATAAGCCCTGTCTTGAGACTCGCTATATTCTATCCAATCATACTTATCATACCGTGCTTTTGAAAAGCCTATAGGTCTACTTCCCATCACCATTTTCTTAGAGAAGTTCACGATAGGTTGGGTTGGACCCTTCAAAAGATATGCTCTTTTTACTTCTTGTACATTTGGACGGTATTCGTTGATTTGCTTCCTAAGAGCAGGATCACACACTATTTCATCCAGATTAAACACATTCTCTACCGCATGCTCCCCTTCATCCTCATTTGCCACATTTGGTTGTGGTGGTAATTGTGGCAAGCTTCTTCTATCAACCAAAAAGCTCCCAAATTCCTTAAATTTGTATAATTTTATCAATGATTAATCACTAATACATGGCATGGACGTACCGTGAAATTCAAAAATTAATAATACCAACTCTCTGGATAGACTAAAAAAATTTGAGCCACATGGTGGAACAGTGGATGACATGTCTGCCTAGCTCTCGTGGAAGTGGAGGCCAATGAGCCAGAAGCGCCAAGCTCGCCTCGCTGGTGCTTTCGGCCGGCAGATGCAGCCGGTAGGTCTCCGCTGATGCCTACCATGCCCGCCGTTGTCGTTGCCTACATCAGTTGTTCCATCTCCCGGACCTGGTGGGACTCCATCCTCCTCCTCCATGAGCTGCCGCCGGGTTAGGCGAGGTTGTGGACTGGGGGAATCGTGGAATCGAAGCTGCCGCCGGCCGAACGAGAGGGTTTGGAGGCGAGCTCGATTGAGGACTTGGGAATTGACCGATTCGTTCAATTCTTCGTGGCCTCTAGCTACCTCCCTTCGTATGTTTTCCTGTACGCGCAACAGTGATGGTGCTCGTCGTAACGCAGACTTCA
Organism: Lolium rigidum; assembly: GCF_022539505.1. NCBI lineage: Eukaryota > Viridiplantae > Streptophyta > Magnoliopsida > Poales > Poaceae > Lolium > Lolium rigidum. Next base: position 294,726,573 of record NC_061510.1, on the reverse strand, counting down.
CAATGTTGGGGAACCCCAAGAGGAAGGTATGATGAGCACAACAACAAGTTTTCCCTCAGTAAGAAACCAAGGTTTAATCGACCAGTAGGAGAAACGCCTGACTTCTGAAGGTGTTTCTAGCTAACTAGTGGCAGGGCGCACTACCAGCGTCAGCAACAATGTGGAACCCGCACACAACACAACCAAAATACTTTGCCCCAACTTACATTGAGGTTGTCAATCTCACCGGTTTCGCTGAACACAAAGAATTAAATGTATCGAGTGGAAGGAGATGTTTGCAGTAATTAAAGAGAACAGAGCTTACAGTAAGTAAACATAGCAGGATTGCAGTGGTTGAATTTATCAGTGTAAAGGAAAGGACCGGGGTCCATAGTTCACTAGTGGTGTCTCTCCATAAAGATAAATAACATGCTAGGTGAACAAATTACAGCTGAGCAATTGACAGAATATCGACCATACATGACAAGATGATTACTATGAGATTCGTTTGGGCATTACAATACATGGACCGTAATCCAACTGCGTCTATGACTAATAATCCACCTTTCGGTTATCATCCGAACCCCTTCCAGTATTAAGTTACAAGCAACAAATTATCGCATTAAGCAATGTGTGTAAAGTAAACAATAGAATTACCCTTGGATAAAACATTGTTGTTTTCTCCCTAGTAGCAACAACACATCTACAATCTTAGAAGTTATTGTCACTCTTCCAGAAAACTAGAGGCATGAACCTACTATCGAGCATAAATACCCCCTCTTGGAGTCACAAGCATTTACTTGGTCAGATCAACTAATAGCAACGGAGAGCATGCAAGATCACAAATAACATATGACAATAATATATATTCGATCTCAACATAGTATTCAATATTCATAGGATCCCAGCAAACACAACATGTAGCATTACATTAAGATGATCTTGATCATGTAGGGCAGCTCACAAGATCTAAACATGAGGCACAAATTGGAGAAGACAACCATCTAGCTACTGCTATGGACCCATAGTTCAGGGATAAACTACTCACGCATCACTTCGGAGGCAGACATGGCGATGTAGATGCCTCCAGCGATGATTACCCCCTCCGGCAGGGTGCTGGGAAGAGCTTCAGAACCCTCCCAAGATGGGTTATGCAATGGCGGCCGCGACGGAACTTTTCGTGGATGGAAGCTCGGCTGTTCAGGGTTTTCCCGAGATCGTGATTAAATAGGCGGAGGGGCAATGTCGGTGGAGGCCAGGGTGGCCCACACCACCCCTAGGCGCGGGCCAGGGTTAGGCCGCGCCTAGGGCTGGTGTGGCCGCCCTGCTACCCCCTTCGACTCCCCTCTGGACTCTATCTTCGTTACGGAAAAATATTGACTTCGGCTTTTGTTTCGTCCAATTCCGAGAATATTTCCCGTACAACTTTTCTGAAATACAAAACAACACAAAATAGGGAACTGGCACTGTGGCATCTTGTTAATAGGTTAGTGCCAGAAAATGTATAAAAGTGCAACGAAGCATGAGCAAAACATATATAAATTAGTGTAGAACAAGCATGGAGCATCAAAAATTATACATACGTTTGAGACCTATCAAACAGCACGAACGACGGAGCGAGTTCCCTGCTCAAGCAGCCAAGGCCCATCGCCTCAAGGCCCACCAGATGCGTGAACACATTGTGCCCCTCGCTGGATTGGTTTTTGTTGTTAAAAACACACTCGAGTATGAAGCCAGCACGAGCGAAGGCCGGGCATGCGCCTAGGCTGCAGGGGCGCTGTGTCCGCCGTTGATTCATTGTGAGCGCTTGATGCATGTAAAATGCATGCATGAACTTTGTAGTTTGTTGACACATTCCACATATTTGCAACATATATGATGATATATCCATGTTTTATATTGATTGTTGGGGATTTACCAATGACCCCCTTTATTTTGGTTATAACCCCGCATGACAGGAAAACCATGTTTTGTGTATTTTAGCTTTCAGGGACCTAAACAAAGTCAAATGGAGCTACGACTTTGGGGATGTCAATATTTCATCAAGAGAAGCATTTGGAGTACTTGTACCTCACAAGATGGGCCAGGAGAGCCAAAAAGGGCAGGTGTTTCTCCTAGTTAGGGTGGGTGCAGCACTGAACCTGTTTTTGTCCTCGGCCATCCGATTCGCTTGATTCTTTCGCACACGGACTCCATCTAACCTAAAAACCTCTATATAAAGGACTTCCGAGGGTTCCTCGAAGAGGGCGCTGCAGAAACACTGAAACACAAAAAACAGAGCCAGGACCAGCGAAGATTGTAGGGGGGAAACTCCGCCGGAGCCGCCGTCAGAGGGATGTCTAACTTCTCCAAAGTTTCCACCATAATCACCATGATGAAGAGGGAGTATTCCACCTCTGTACTATGGGTTTGTGGCAGTAGATTAATCTATTTGTCTCTTGGTCTTCATGGATCTAGTACCATATGAGCTGCCCAACATGATTATGGTCATATATTAATTCCTATGTGGTGGATCTTTATTCAATAATTTGATATATGAGATTGGAACCTATTATGTGTATGATGTATTGATAGATGCATATTATGTACCCTGTTCTTAAGTACTTGTTCTGATCCAACTTTATGCAAGAGCATGTGTGCGGAGAAGTGTGCATTAGATGGAGTAGCATGGTGGTAGTGATTGAATAGTGACAACAAATTAAATATATACTATGGTATTTACCTTTGTTTTGATGCCTCGCTAAGGATAAAGTGAATTCATGTGCTATAATTATCTTGTGATAGTTCGATAATCTTGTTTGGTCAAGGTAACATATTTGTGATTCAAACATCATGTCAATTTACATAAGGATACACTCTATTGATTCTTAATTCAAGATTTCTTGGAGTTTTCCCTTTCGTGAGGAGTATAAGAGAGATATGTTGCATCATCTCTATGTTAGGATGTGATGTCCATATGAATGCTTGTCAAACACATGTTGAAGTTCCTCGAATATTATGTCTTTGATGAATTGTTTGTGTCCACTACGACTTGAAAAGAGAGTAGACAAGTGAACCCATGAATCCCGATCCATTTTAAACCATAAGAAACACCTTTTCCAACACAACTATCACACTCCATATTTTCTGCAATTTATTAATCGAAAATACAAAAAATATTTTCTTCACTTGAAAACACACACAAAACCCCAAAAAAAACTATCCTTTCATTGCTTTTATTTTGATTGCCTAGTTTACTTGCTTTACTTTACTTTTATTTATATTTAAATTTATATTTCAAATTAATAATAAGAAACTTTGTGCTTGACAACCATACGGTGGAGTTGGGGAGACAAGACAAAAAGTTGTCTTTACAGGTTGCTAGAAGAGGAGAAGAAGAAATCAGCCTCCAGCCAATTCCCCGAGAGTTTGATATAAACCCTCGAGTCACCCTTGTGGGTAAAAGACGTTTTCTAAAACACTATATACAGAGTTGTTGCCAGCAAGAACATTTTTTGGCTACGTTGGTGGGGAATTGCAAGAGGGCTACATCATAGTGGTTGCTTCGTGGTGAAACACAAGTCAATTGCCAATGCAACTGCTAGAGCCTTTTCTGGCGCAATGGAATTGCAAGAGGGATATCACAACTACATATTCATCAAGTTTGAGTGAGCACATATTCTTGCACCATCAACACCAACCTTGTGCAAACAACTAAGCTTGGGGAGGTTGCACCACTATGAGCTTTTCTTTCTCCTTTAGATTTTCAAAGTAATTTTCTTTGTCTTGTTTGTAGTATTATTTAGTTTTCCTTTAAAACACAAAACAAATGAAAATTAGTATCAACCTTTTGATTACAAACATGGGAGTAAGAGGTACAACAATTTGTGACTACACAAACACTCCTAATGACCAATTCATTGCTAGGCCTATCACAACACCTGAAATAAATTGTTAAAGCTTTGAAGTAAGTCCTGGTCTACTAACATCCAAGCCCAAAAGAACCATGATGAAACTATTATATATGTGCAAGAAGTAATAGACAAGTCTTGGGAGACCCTTGTTGTGATGGAAGAAAGAGAAAAATAAACAATAATGATCGCAAATGATAAACAAGTAGAAGAAGTTAAAATGCTAAGTGAAACAAAAGAACCTCTACTTGACCTTGATAAATGCAGCTTGAATGAACTTATTAATATCCTACAAAAGTTTTCTAATGAACCATTGATACGTCCCAAACGTATCTATAATTTCTTATGTTCCATGCTACTTTTATGATGATACTCACATGTTTTATACACATTATATGTCATATTTATGCATTTTCCGGCACTAACCTATTGACGAGATGCCGAAGAGCCAGTTGTTGTTTTCTGCTGTTTTTGGTTTCAGAAATCCTAGTAAGGAAATATTCTCGGAATTGGACGAAATCAACGCCCAGGGTCCTATTTTTTCACGAAGCTTCCAGAAGTCTGAGGGAGAGACGAAGTGGGGCCACGAGGCGCCGCCACAACAAGGCGGCGCGGCCAGCAAGGGGCCCGCGCGGCCCTGTTGTGTGGGGCCCCCGTGGCGCCTCTTGACCTGCCCTTTCACCTACTTAAAGCCTTCGTCGCGAAACCCCCAGTACCGAGAGCCACGATACGGAAAACCTTCCAGAGACGCCGCCGCCGCCAAACCCATCTCGGGGGATTCAGGATATCGCCTCCGGCACCCTGCCGGAGAGGGGAATCATCTCCCGGAGGTCTCTTCATCGCCATGATCGCATCCGGATCGATGTGTGAGTAGTCCACCCCTGGACTATGGGTCCATAGAAGTAGCTAGATGGTTGTCTTCTCCTCATTGTGCTATCATGTTAGATCTTGTGAGCTGCCTATCATGATCAAGATCATCTATTTGTAATCCTTCATGTTGTGTTTGTTGGGATCCGATGAATATTGAATACTATGCCAAGTTGATTATCAATCTATCATATATGTTATTTATGTTCTTGCATGCTCTCCGTTGCTAGTAGAGGCTCCGGCCACGTTGATACTTGTGACTCCAAGAGGGAGTATTTATGCTCGATAGTGGGTTCATGCCTCCATTAAATGCGGGACGAGTGACGGAAAGTTCTAAGGTTGTGGATGTGTCTGTTGCCACTAGGGATAAAACATCGATGCTTTGTCTAAGGATATTTGTGTTGATTACATTACGCACCATACTTAATGCAATTGTCTGTTGTTTACAACTTAATACTGGAGGGGGTTCGGATGATAACTTGAAGGTGGACTTTTTAGGCATAGATGCATGCTGGATAGCGGTCTATGTACTTTGTCGTAATCCCCTGATTAAATCTCATAGTACTCATCATGATATATGTATGTGCATTGTTATGCCTTCTTTATTTGTCAATTGCCCAAGTCGTAATTTGTTCACCCAACATCTGCTATCTTATGGGAGAGACACCGCTAGTGAACTGTGGACCCCGGTCCTATTCTTTACATCTGAAATACAAACTGCGGCAATTGTTTTTACTGTTCTTCGCAAACAACCATCATCATCCACACTATACATCTAATCCTTTGTTTATAGCAAGCCGGTGAGATCGACAACCTCGCTGTTACGTTGGGGCAAAGTTCTGTGATTGTGTTGTGCAGGTTCCACGTTGGCGCCGGAATCCCTGGTGTTGCGCCGCACTACACTCCTCCGCCATCAACCTTCAACGTGCTTCTTGGCTCCTCCTGGTTCGATAAACCTTGGTTTCTTTCTGAGGGAAAACTTGCTATTGTGCGCATCACACCTTCCTCTTGGGGTTCCCAACGGACGTGTCAACTACACGCATCAACCATCCATTAATGTTCATCAAGTATGTTTTGGCTCCTACATAGCAAACTATGTCATGAAAGAAAAAATATAGAAAGATATAATAATGAAGCCATGGCACCACCAAATCTTGGGAATGCTTGGCTCACTAAAATATTAATCACTATTGACAAAGAAACCCTGGATCTAGTGCCTCGATCTATATTATCCAAAGAACTATATGATCTACTAGAACTCAAAACCATGAAAAATGTTCAATAGATCTTTTTCTTGGTGATGACTCAACCAAACATGATTTGGGAAAAGTAAATGATATTATGGTTAAGTTACATCTGTCTTTTTTGCCCTCTAACTATGTTATCATGGACATGGAGAGTAAAACCTCTAGTCCTATAAGTCTTGGAAGACCTTTTTTTAGAACTACATGTGCAATTATTGACTCAAAGGAATGAAGTGTGAAGTTTCAATTACCACGTAAGAAATGTATGGAACACTTTCCAAGGAAGAAGGAGATAGCACCAAGATACAAGCTACCACATGAACTCACTATCACATGAATCAAGTAAGTACATCCTAGCTATATAGCTATAAAAAAGCGGTTTACGGGAGGCAACCCGAGTTGTTTTTGGTTTTTGTTTTTCTTTTGCACTCTTTCTATTGCAAGAGAGTCTATTTTTCATTTTCTCTCTGGATTTTCTAATAAAACACCAAGTTTTACCCATTTGGATGTTTTAAAGTTGTAATATACATATGAGGAGTTGCTGAATTCTACACGCTGCTGTTTAGTGCGTGATTTTTCTAATTTTTCTTATAGATCCTAAAATCACGAATAATTTACTAAATCTACAACTTTTCATCCTCCATGTGCACAAAGAAATTCAAAAATTCCTGACATGTCTAGGTGGTCGATATTTTTTGTTTTGTTTTGCTGCTGCTGAAAATCTGGACAGATTCTCCCCACTTGTGTTTAAGCCATTCCTTTTGGTTTCAAAATGATCTGCCTTGAGTCTGTTCGTATGCTAGGAATGTTTAGGACACAATATGCTTGTTGGAATACTAAGGATTTTTTTGTCTTTGATATATATGGCAGCCACTATCATATTATTGTACCACTAATGTCACCCCACAGAAAATAAAATGGGAGAAAGTTTTGTGGTAAAGTGTTTTGACAGGGAATGGAGGAACACCACACCAAGAGCTATCCAAAAATGGTGAAGAGGATAATATTGGGGATGCCCAAGCCACCCCACTGTACCTATTAAACTCTCGGTTTGCAAACCCCTAAACTTTGTTTTTTGTGCAACATAGAATGATCGCAGAAACTTGGACCATCTTTGTCTAGTGTTATGTCTAGTTTTGCTTGGAAATAAATGAGACCACCATGATAGATATTTTCCATTCTTAGGAAAGAGATACTAAAATAAAATATCCGATGATTGAATGCCTTGATTATAATAAGTTGTATGCTATGAAAAGAAAAGGGAATGAAAGCAAAAAAAGGTGAAATTCAAAATTATGCTTAGTGTTGCTAGTTTCAAATACTTTGATGAAATATAATTTTGTAGTGCCTTATTTAGTGATACCTTTTCTCATATACATGGATGCTTAATACTAAGGAGCCTTATTTTATAATCAATGATTAGCACTATATATGGACACTATGGCATGATTTTAGATCTTCTTGCTAGCTTAAAATTCTCAAACAATCTAAGACTTGTATCCAAACACCTCAAACCAAACACCCACCATACCTAACTATGTGACACTTGCTACTCAAAGTATAATATGTGTGCTATGCCTCCAAGTACTTCAAAATATCTCTTTTGTGTAGTTTAAAGCTCATGAGGAAGTAGGGCGTGAGGTGAAACCACTATGGAAAGTTATGTGTTTGACATTTTATAAGTTGTTTGTTAGCTTAACCATGTTATTCTAGAGAAAGCTTCCAAACAGTGCACTCTTAGTTGATATCATATTATTTTTTTGCTGTGGATGCTCATCGATATTATATGAAATGGAACACTATGGAGTATGAATATAATGAGAGAGACGCCTGGGCCGCTAACCAAAGCCATGCTGTGCATCATGGTGGAAGTTTACAACATGACCATTCTATGAAGCCTTTTTTATAAAAAGCTATGCAAATAGTAAATAAAATAAAGTTCTGAGGTAATTCATTTGTCTGTTGTCTTGTCTCTGTTGTCTTGTCTTCTGAATTATGGATAAGACCCACTAAAAACAGAACAAAACAAAAAGGGCTTTTCCTACCAAGGGTCAAGAGGTACCTCAGTTGACACTCTTGAGGAAATTAAATGTTTACAATGACACGCTTAAGTGATCCTAAGTTGATTAGCATGTGGTGTGGGTACTCATGGTGAAGGGGCATGAAATATTCAACTTGTAAGAGGTCAAGCACATAAACCATATGAATATTTGAAACAAAAGATGCTTGGAACCCCATCCTTATGATTACCGTTGAGATGAACTACATATCTCAAAACTTTATTTTATGCTCTGAAGTATCTTTTATTTTATTGGAGGACTAGCACATGTGTTCCCTACTTACTTTCTGTTATCCAAGAGTCGGAATATTCAAAACATCCAAAAAATAAAAATAGTCTTCCAACAATTCTATAGGTTCATCTAAGTATGCTTTATGGTATGTAATACTTTTCATTTGTTTGAACACAAGACCGCTAATTATTGAGCATGTTTTGTAGAGTGTAAAATATATCACTTTATTGCTCACTTGGTTGTTGTTATTCTTTAAAGATTCAAGCTTGTGAACTTTTTGTGCAATGGAAAGAAGCAGAGCAACAAACTCCAAAGTCCATGTTAGTTTTATCACCTATATGCTCAGGACGAGCATAGGTTAAGCTTGGGGACGTTGATGCATGTAAAATGCATGCATGAACTTTGTAGTTTATTGAAACATATTCCCACATATTTACAACATATATGATGTTATATCCATGTTTTATATTGATTTTTGGGGATTTCCCAATAATCCCCTTTATTTTGGTTATAACCCTGCAGGAAAACCCTGTTTTGTCTATGTTTAACTTTTAGGGACCTAAACGTAGTCAAATGGAGCTACGAGTTTGGGGATGCCAATATTTCATCAAGAGAAGCATTTGGAGCACTTGAATCTCACGAGATGGGCCAGGAGGGCCAAAAGAGGGCAGGCGGCGCACCCAGTTAGGGTGGGCGCACCACCCAACCTCCTTTTCTCCTCGGCCATTTCGCAAGAGAAGCATCTTTGGCCGACAAACTCCGTCTGACCTAAAAACCTCTATATGAAGGACTTCCCGAGGCTTCCTCAAAAAGGGCACCATAGAAACACCGAAACACCAAAACAGTGCTAGAGCCAGCGAAGATTGGAGGGGGAAACTCCACCAGAGCCACAACCGAAGGGATCTCTACCTTCTCCAACATCACCACCATCATCACTATGGTGAAGAGGGAGTAGTCCACCTCTGTACTACGGTTTTTTGGCAGTAGCTTGATCTATTTATCTCTTATTCTTCATATATCTAGTACCATATGAGCTGCCCAACATGATTATGGTCATACATGTAATTCCTATGTGGTGGATCTTTATTCTATGATTTGATATATGAGATTGGAACCTATTGTGTGTAAGATGTATTGATAGATGCATATCATGTACCCCGTTCTTAAGTAATTGTTCTGATCCAACTTGTATGCAAGAGCATGTGTGGGGAGTAGTGTGTATTAGATGGAGTAGCATAGTGGTACTGATTAAATAGTGACAACAAATTCAAGATCTACTATGGTATTTACCTTTTCTTTTGCTTCCTCACTAGGGATAAAGTGAATTCATGTGCTATAATTATATTGTGATAGTTAGATAATCTTGTTTGGTCAAGGTAGCATATTTGTGGTTCAAACATCATGTCAAATTACTTAAGGCTATACTCTATTCATTCTTAATTCAATATTGCTTGGATTTTTACCTTTCTTGAGGAGTATAACATAGATGTGTTGCATTATATCTATGTTTGGGTGTGATGCCCATATGAATGTTTATCAAACACATGTTGAAGTTCCACAAATATTATGTCTTTATTGAATTGTTTGTGGCCACAACAACTTAAAAAGAGATTAGACAAGTGAACCCATGAACCCCATTTTGAACCATAAAAACACCTTTCCAACACAACTATCAGACTTTATATTTTCTGCGATTTATTAATTCAAAAATACAAAAATACTTTCTTCACTTGCAAACACACACAAAACCCCAAAAAACAACTATCCTTTCATTTCTTTTATTTTTCTTTCCTAATTAACTTGTTTTACTTTACTTTTATTTATAATTATATTTCATATTACTTATATGAAACCTTGTGCTTGACAACCTGTTATCACCAGAATTTGACCGGATCAGAGGTGGGCCGTGATTGGAAATAGGCTTGAAGAATATACATAGAAGGAATACATGAATCGGCCTTGTGTACCAAGTTTGGGCTAATTGCCCGTGTATCTGTACCATAGTAGGATACGTGTCGGTCGAAGTTAGAGTTTAACCCGTGCACGGTTAGGTACACGCTCTGAATTAGAAAGTCCCCTGGACTATAAATATGTATCTAGGGTTTATGAAATAAACAACAACCAACGTTCAACACAAATCAATCTCGGCGCATCGCCAACTCCTTCGTCTCGAGGGTTTCTTCCGGTAAGCATCATGTCTGCCTAGATCGCATCTTGCGATCTAGGCAGCACAAGCTTATTACGTTGTTCATGCGTTGCTCGTATCGAAGCCTTTTGATGGCGAGCAACGTAGTTATCTTAGATGTGTTAGGGTTAGCATTGTTCTTCGTATCATATGTCGTCGAAGTGCAACCCTTATACATCTAGCCGCCCTTACACCTATCTTAGGTGTAGGGGCGGCACCCCACTTGATCATTGTTTAGTAGATCCGATCCGTTACGGTTGCTCCTTGTTCTTCAAGGATTAGTTTAATATCTGCAATAGTTAGGCCTTACAAAGGGTTGGAGGATCCAGCGGCGCGTAGGGTGTCGTTTGCTAGCCCTAGACATGACGTTCCGAGGATCAACCTCGTGTTGGTTTTTAGGCCCTGTCTAGGATCGGCTTACGATCACCGTACGCGAGCGCGAGGCCCAATCGTGAGTAGGATGATCCGATTATGCGGTGAAAACCCTAAATCGTCGTAGATCGCTTTAGCTTTATCTTGATCAAGCAGGACCACCATCCGATCGTACACCTCGTACGCATCATGGGTGGATCGGCTCTTTGAGCCGATTCACGGGACAACCCGAGAGCCGATCGAGGCTCGTATTTAACGTTTACGTGTATGTCATGCAGGAAACTAAGCGAGGCATCATCCAACACCTTCCCGACCAGGTATAGGTCAGGTGGCACGCCCTTGCATCAGCATCGGACGTGTGCGCGAAGGCTTTGCGGGCCGTCGCTCGGGAGGGACCAGGGCCAGCCGCAGTCCTGGGAGATTCCCGGCTCTACGGTGTTGCCCGTCGCTGCCCGCCGGTGGGTTTTTGACCGCAACACATTCTGGCACGCCCGGTGGGACGATCTTCGACATCCACCGCATCGCCATCTACATCTGAAATGGAGGAAGGCACTCCGGTCAAGTACGAGGATCTGACTGAGGAACTCAAGAAGAAGCATGACGAGATCAAAGCAGTCCTCGAAGCCGACCTCATCGGCTCTTTCCACAGAACCCGCTCCCATGGCATCAGGTGGAAGGGGTTCTCACCTGAAGGCGTGCTCGATGGAGTGGACCTGTCCTCCCCGTCAGAAGAACGCTCCAGGTCGCCGCGTCGGGAGATCAACTTCATGGTGGCTCATTCGCTGCACCGCCATTCCGAGAGCCTCGGTGAACACTTTGGAGCGTGTCGCTCTGCGCGTGATCCAGGAAATCATGAGCCATCAGTATTCTCCGTCAGGACCAGCTTTGGGGACTTACCAAGGAGAGATGCCACTCCAGTCCCGTCCACCGCTGCCGTTCGCGTTGGCAGCACCCGAAGTGCCGAATTCATCGGCATACGTCGTCTACAAGATTGGTGGTGACCCTAGTGACTACCAATTCTTACATGAGGCGCCCAAGGAGATCCCCCACGGATACACGTGCGCATACGTGCCAGACTGCAGTAACTGGGCACTCTCAAACCAGGCTGCAACAGCAGGGACTTCTGGAACAGCAGGAGGAACGTCGGGAACAGATCTTGAGAAGCAGGCGTGGCTAGCAAAGTACGCCACTCCGACAAACCTCCGCAGCTCAGCTCCTGCAAGTTGGCTCAGAGCTGGAAAAGCAAGCATGGCTGGCTAAGTATGCCACCCCGGCGAATCTTCAGGGTTCGACGCCTTCAGCCATCACCGCGGATCAGATTTGTACAATTCTGAAAGACCAGTTCGGCATGATGCCGAGAAGGAGGACGATCGGCTATACCAAGCCGTACCCCAACGAGTACGAATTGATCCCACTACCACCCAAATATCGGCTCCCGGACTTCACAAAGTTTAGTGGATCAGATGGTTCCAGCTCCATCGAGCATGTGAGCCGATATTTGGCACAGCTGGGCACGATCTCAGCATCAGACGAGCTGCGTGTGAGGTTCTTCGCGCAGTCCCTCACAGGATCGACTTTCGGGTGGTACACATCGCTGCCACCAAACTCAATCCGGACTTGGAAGCAGTTGGAAGAACAGTTCCATATACAGTATCACTCAGAGGCTTCCGAGGCTGGCATTGCCGATCTAGCACAAGTACGACAGAAGCGCGGGGAAACAGTGGCAAAATACGTCTAGCGCTTCAGGACCATTAGGAACCGATGCTATTCGGTTCATGTAAGTGAAAAAGAAGCAGTCGAGTTGGCGGTGGTGGGTCTCTCATCATCAATCAAGGACGTGGCCTCCCAAGCAGACTACCCTTCACTGGCGCACATGGTGCGAAGCTGTCGGCATATGAACAAGCGCCACCCAGATGTTTACCGAGGATAAATTCAAGCGCGCAGTGGTCCCGGTTGAGGCAGATGAAGATGAAGGTGCTGCGGGAGATCAAGAGGTAGCGAGTGGCTGAATGGACTCGGGGGCAAGCCCCGTGTCCTGTAAGTGGGTTAAGCCACAAGGTCCTCCAAAAGGGTTTGACTTCGACGTGACCAAAGCTGAGAAGATTTTCGACCTCTTACTCAAGGAGAAGCAGCTAAAGTTACCCGAAGGCCACAAGATCCCCACGGTGCAAGAGCTGAATGGAAAGCCATACTGCAAATGGCATAACACGTTCACCCACGCCACCAACGACCGCAGGGTGTGGCGTCAACAGGTCCAAATGGCGATAGAACAAGGACGGCTAATTTTCAGCCAGTACGCCATGAAGGTCGACACACACCCCTTCCCCGCCGTTAACATGGTGGAGTATACTTACCATGGAGGGTGCCAGCCAGATTTCTCGTGCAATATCAACATGGTAGGACCTGGACACCACTCTGGTAAGGACGGAGATGAGGGCAGCTGCTCTCATAGCAAGGACACGAGAGGAAGCCGCTCCACGCGATCGGCTCCGCCACGATGGCAAGCGCTACATCACAGAGGGAGAAGTGAGGAACGTAAGATATCGGCGACCTCTCTCGATCACCTCCTCAACAAGTATGTGGGTCAATACGACCAACGCCGGCGATACAACGACGATGATGAAAAAGATCGTCTGGCTAGGGACGACAAGAGACGTCGTCGGCATGATCGCGACGAGGAGCGATATGAGCGCCACGCCAAGGAAAAGTCGAGGGAGCAAGACGACGAGGATAGGCACCGGACTGCCCCTTCTTCGACACTGCTGGGATTCGAGGAATGAGCCGATTGCCTACAATCGGCAACTGCCCGTGAATGTAAACAAAAGAAGAAGGATGCAGCTAACGTGTCCGTGTTCAAACGTCTAGGGCCTCTCCCGCCTCGGAACAAGCATGCCGAGTCCGCTCGGGTGGAAGATCTCGAGGAACTAGAGGACGATGATGAAGAAGAAGACAAGTATCATCGGCCAAGGTGGTGCCCTGATGGGCTCAGCCGTTCCCAAAAGCGAAGGGTTCAGCGTCTACGTGGGTTGGAGGAAGCTGAAAGGTTATACCCGCACACGTTGAGGAAGGCGCGGCCTGATCCGGCCGCTAAAATTCAGCGAACCCCGGACGAAGAAGGTCGGCCACAAAGGAAAGAGTGGCGCCCAGTACAAAAGAAAGCCGATGATGAGACATCGGCTGGCACACACATGGTCTTCATCCTTCCAACGGAGTTTAGCGCTCCAGGATTAGACGAAGCACCTGTGGCACAACTTGACTGCAGCCCACGGCCGGTCATCTTCGAGAAGCCACGAGAGAGAAGCTACAGGCATCTGAAGGCCCTGTACTTACGAGGTTACATCAATGGGCAGCCTATCAACAAGATGTTGGTGGACACCGGAGCGGCAGTTAACATTATGCCATACTCCATGCTACGTCGGTTGGGACGCTCCAGCTCGGATCTGATCAAGACCAATGTGACACTGAGCGATTTCAACGGCCAAGCATCCGACGCACAAGGTGTTCCGAACGTGGATCCGACCGTAGGAAGGAAAACTGTCCCTACGACGTTCTTTATTGTCGACAGCAAGAGCTCCTATGCTGTCCTACTAGGGAGAGATTGGATCCACGCCAACCGTTGCATTCCATCCACGATGCACCAATGTCTAATACGGTGGGATGGAGATGAAGTAGAAGTCGTCCACGTGAGATGATTCAGCCGAGATTTCAACGGCCGGCATGAACGTTTGGGAGACATCAGGCCAAGAACCACTCTCGAGGCATCAATTTGGACGATCGCGAGCGCATCGACGTGACAAAGGACGGGGTGAGGCTGGTTTTATCCACCGGCCTGACCGTGTAACAAAAGCAACATCGATGGGCAAACGTGGCGATGCCGATCCAGGTGATCGGCCCCAAGGATTTATGGAAGAACATTGCAAAACCTTCATCAAGCAAGCAACATGGAGGCCGATTCCAGCAATCGGCCAAAATTATCCTCACCATTCATTCCGCTCGAGTTCAACGTCGATCTAATAGGCAATGGGTTTGCGTCGGCTGATGTACTGGAAGAAATCCACATTGTTCCTAACAGTGCCGACGTTCACATTTTAGTGCCTTGGCTAACCACAGAGCCGATATCAGCAGTCACCTGGCAGAATCGGCTCGGGGGGCACCTAATCAGATAAACATGTGCGATATATGTGCAGTGAGATATTGGGGGCCGATAGAAAAATCGGCCCGTAAAAAAAGTATCATATCACCGGAGCACAATATGACAATGATCGACTCTAGCACAATGACACAGGAGCTACCCGCTGCGTGTTCAGGGCACAAGGCAATGCTGTCAGAGGAGTTAAGCCGTTGGTGATTATCTACATATCGGCTTTCAACGGAAGGAAAGTGATCAGCTCTGGCTGGCTCTGCATGGTAGCTCTCTCAGACATGATCGAGCCCGGGTCTGTTTGTCTGAATTACGTGTCCTCATCACTGTTTTCACCTCGACTGAGGCTCGGGGGGCAGCTGGCCTCGTGGATGCTCTATTTTTAGAAGCCGATTGGAGAGTCATCGGCTGGTCCCGCAACGCAATTCCTCTCAAAGGCGACGAGTTCTTGCAAAAGAGGGATCCATCATCACCGATAGAGAATTGGCTCTGGGCTATCTGGTTGCTGTAAAGGAACAGAGCAGGGGATATCTGTACTACAGAAGTCTCGGCTTCAACGACAAGTTGTTTCAGCAGCGGTTTTAGGACTCTTTTGAAGGCATTGGTCTGCCTCATTGTCCACCAGAGCTCCAAGTCATCGGTCGAAAAGGTGAAGGATAGATCGTGAAGGATTGATACGTTGACATTGACTTATTGAGCATTGACCAAGTTCACGATCACTCCGACGTCAAAGGGATGAAGAGCGGATTATGGGGGACCGAGGCGTGGCAATCGGCTCATTAAACATTGATCGAGTTGACAATCGGCTAAATTAGCATAAAAAGGAATCGGCAAAATCAAATTGGAGAAATTCTTCATTGATAAACAAGATTTCTTACAAAGAAAGAGCCGATTGCTCAAGGGAGGAAGAACAAAAGAAGGGTCTGTTGACCAAACTGCTACTACTAGACCTACACTAGTAGATCCTATCTACGGGCCATCACTGCCCTCGTCGTCGTCCTCGGAGCTCTCATCGGCACTACCGCCGATGGGCTCCTCGTCGTCTGCTCCCGTAGCCCTCTACGGGAGCTTCATCCTCCTCTTCATCATCGCTGTCGTCGTTGTCCCACCACATGCGGAGGCGTTTCGCCGGCGGGTAGCCCTCGAGGGAGTCGTCGTCGTCTTCCCCCTCCTCTTCTTCAGAGGAGGGGCAGCCGTCCCAGGGGAACAAGTCATCCTCGCTTTCCGATTCCAGTTCCCCATCGGCGAGGAACTCGGAGATCTTCATCCCCGCTCGGTCAAGGACTGGTCGTCCTCGGACCAGATGGAGGAGGCGTGGTCTTCCTGGTCCCATTCTTCTGGTGCGCGTATGTCCTCCGGCGTCTCGCGGGAGGAGGAAGACCCATAGAAAAGACCGGAAGAGGAAGAGGAGGAAGAAGACATGGTGGCGCAGGAGGGTTTTTTGGGTGCTAATGCGAAGGGGATGAAGAAGCGAACTGTTTAGAACGGTTAAATAAAGGGGATATGAGGGAGATTCAATGCCACAGCAGTTTCGAGGAAGTTGTGCCCAACAGAAAAATTTCGCAGGCCACGCGGAGAAGTGGAAGAGGCAAGGCATCGTAATGAAGGATACTGCGGCAGTTCTGCTCCGCCACGACATGACCCGACGAAAGAAAAGCGTAATGATTTTGGAAATGTCATTTCCAAAACCAGGGGGGCATGTGTTATCACCAGAATTTGACCGGATCAGAGGTGGGCCGTGATTGGAAATAGGCTTGAAGAATATACATAGAAGGAATACATGAATCGGCCTTGTGTACCAAGTTTGGGCTAATTTCCCGTGTATCTGTACCATAGTAGGATACGTGTCGGTCAGAAGTTAGAGTTTAACCCGTGCACGGTTAGGTGCACGCCTGAATTAGAAAGTCCCCCGGACTATAAATATGTATCTGGGGTTTATGAAATAAACAACAACCAACGTTCAACACAAATCAATCTCGGCGCATTGCCAACTCCTTCGTCTCGAGGGTTTCTTCTGGTAAGCATCATGCTGCCTAGATCGCATCTTGCGATCTAGGCAGCACAAGCTTATTACGTTGTTCATGCGTTGCTCGTACTGAAGCCTTTTTGATGGCGAGCAACGTAGTTATCTTAGATGTGTTAGGGTTAGCATTGTTCTTCGTATCATATGCTGTCGAAGTGCAACCCTTATACATCTAGCCGCCCTTACACCTATCTTAGGTGTAGGGGCGGCACCCCGCTTGATCATTGTTTAGTAGATCCGATCCGTTACGGTTGCTCCTTGTTCTTCAAGGATTAGTTTAATATCTGCAATAGTTAGGCCTTGCAAAGGGTTGGAGGATCCAGCGGCGCGTAGGGTGTCGTTTGCTAGCCCTAGACAGGACGTTCCGAGGATCAACCTCGTGTTGGTTTTAGGCCCCGTCTAGGATCGGCTTACGATCACCGTACGCGAGCGCGAGGCCCAATCGTGAGTAGGATGATCCGATTATGCGGTGAAAACCCTAAATCGTCGTAGATCGCTTTAGCTTTATCTTGATCAAGCAGGACCACCATCTGATCGTACACCTCGTACGCATCATGGGTGGATCGGCTCTTTGAGCCGATTCACAGGACAACCTGAGAGCCGATCGAGGCTCGTATTTAACGTTTACGTGTATGCCATGCAGGAAACTAAGCGAGGCATCATGCAACACCTTCATGACCAGGTATAGGTCAGGTGGCACGCCCTTGCATCAGCATCGGACGTGTGCGCAGAAGGCTTTGCGGGCCGTCGCTCGGAGGGACCAGGGCCAGCCGCAGTCCTGGGAGATTCCCAGCTCTACGGTGTTGCCCGTCGCTGCCCGCCGGTGGGTTTCTGACCGCAACACAACCACACTGTGGAGGTTGGGACACAAGACAAAAACTTTACTATGCAAGTTGCTAGAAGAGGAGAAGAAGAAATCATCCTCTATCCAATTTCCCAAGAGTTCGATATAAACCCTCGAGTCACCCTTGTGGAGCAAAGATGCTTGCTACAACACTCTGCACTTGAAGTCCCAACTAGTTGGTACACATGTCATTGTTGCCATCAACACTGCAAAAAATCGGACATATTTCTGAAGTCTGTTAAGTTGTTTTACCCTAGGAGTGTGTGGCTCGATGTGTGTGCCTCTCAGGAACCTGAACATGATTTTTTCTTCATTCCTGATGATTATCTGTGAATCAGAGCAAATAAAGGGCTAGGAGTGTTGCTATATCAGTGGTTGAAGGGCAAACTAATGCATGGGATATTGAGCATGAGTTCAATTCTTTTTTTTGGGGTCCGGGATGGAGATGTATTGCTTGTCCTATTGGTCTAAGGCAATTCACTATGCGCTTGACGACTCCTAAAGAAGTGGAACATGCAGTGTACTATGGTGAGAGTATGAGGTTGAGAACCATAGATTATATGGTTAGTTTGGCTTGATGGACTGCTTCCGTGGGTGCAAAAATTGTTACGCAACAAGCTTGGGTGAAAGTTAGCAACATTCCTCTTGATAAGGACTAGGAAGATTATGTATTATGCTAGATCCTTGCCTGGAAGTTTCTTGGAGTTAGATCCAAGCACTCTTCATAAACCCAATTTTGTTAGATTTTTTATTGGGTGCAAGGATTTGGAATAGCTTCCTAAGAGTGCGATTCCTGGGTGCTCATTAGTATGATTTCTACTATGAGATTGATAGGATTATGGTTGGTGGGTCTCCTAAAAGTTCTCCTACTACTACTGTCTCTATTGATAGGTCTGGTGGTCCTTCACCTAAAAGTTCAAGAACTAGCATAGCTCCATTAGCTACTAAGGAGAATTGTGAGGAACAAGGTGTTAGCAGTCGAACTGACTTTGTTAGGCAGGTGAGGAATGTTCATGCTAGGGAAAAACCGGAGGAGATTCTGGGAGGGGGGATTTCCACCTCTATCTCACATATGTTGAATGATTTTTCTTTAGATTCCATTGGAATTCAAGAAACTATGAAGCAGGACCATGACATGATTTTTTTTAGAAAATTGGATGATGCTAATAAATATTTTTGGAAATGGGTCCCTTCGATTGGAAAATCATGTGGTATTAATAATGAAACTTAGAGGGGAATTATGTGAAAACTGGGAAATTTCTCTGGCATCTTGTTTTGTGGGATAACTTAAAATAAATGCTTATAGGGTGTCATTGTAGTGTATGGAGCTGCTCACGAAGATCTAAAAACTGATTTTCTAACAGAATTGGCTAATAGTTGTAGAAATATGCATTTTCCATATGTGGGTGCGGATTTTAATATCCTATTCATTATTTTGGATGAGACAAATTTTCATGCATGGAGGGAAATATAATTGGTTGAATAGTCGTACTATGGAGAAATTAGATAGAGTTGTGATGTCGCATGATTGGGAGGATTTTTTCTTGTCAGGTAACATGTCAGAGAAACGTCTGATCACAATGCTTTATTGTTGGATTATGGGGAGCAATCTCCAATGAATAATAAATCTAGAGAATTTCGTTTTGATATCTCTTAGCACCAAAATGATGAGTTTCTTCCTATTGTCAGTAAGATGTGGCAGAAACATGTGTACAACTATGATCCTATTGACATTTTGAATGTCACGTTGGAACATTTTAATTTTTTGTTGAATGGATGGGGTTGTAACTAGTTTGGGAATAATATAGGAAAAAGAACTACAAGAAGAGCTTGTTTATGCATGTAAAATACATACATGAACTTTGTAGTTTATTATGTTAAAATCATTATTATTATAAAAGTTTAAAATAATTATTGGTACTAACTTATTAATAGTTCAAAAAATTCACAAGTTCTTGTTTTACACTTTGTTGTGTAGGAAACACACAAATTTTGAAGGGAACCACTCATTATGGCGAAATTCGGAGTTTCCTGGAATCTATCCCTGCAGAACAATTTTCAAAGATTACCCCAAAGACCCCTGAAGACAGCGTCCAATGGAAAAGGTCAAAACATAAAAGTTGTTGTAGTTTTTCTTCCAATCATTCTAGACATAAAATTCGTCCCAAATGGACTCCGGAAGCCAACGGATTTGCCCAATTACTGCGGAGTCCAGAAGCGGTTTCGGGAACCCGAAAGATTATGACGTGATTGACTCCAACTCCTACCATATATGAGGATTTCGGCCAAGCCACGATTTTATGGGATCATAAAAAGACAGAGATGAGTCCTAGAAAAGTTCTCTAGGTGCCCAAGAGCCCTTGGATCAAAGGAGCATCCATCCCATGGCCTAGATTGCATCTCCTCTATATATTGAGTGAAACCCTACTTTTGGAGCCCCCATCCATTGTGACGAAAATCCTCCCTCTTGGTAGAAGCCAAGGAGGGGGAGGAGCTCCTCCACACCAGCACAAAGTTCAAGGAAGAAGAAGGGTCAAGGGGACACCACCCATATCGAGCTGCCGATGCCGCCTCCTCCTCACCGTGGCAGCCTCTCCCCCTTGGGGAAGCACCTATCCATCACCTCTTGCTGTAATCTTTTGGAAAACATGATATGTGATGCAATCTATTTCCCCCCATGATCTATTATGTCTCTATGTCTTTGTTTGAGTAGTGAGTTATTTATGGAAATCGTGAATCAGTTTGTTGATGGTTGCATACAAGTATATGTTATCTTGTATGATGATCTTATGTACTGATATATGAGTGCGCATATATGTTGGGGATGCATCAGGTTGTCACCATTACATGATGATAGGAGGAGGGGTAGCCGGAGAGTGACACAAACCGTGTCCCAAGTCTTAAATTTTCATTCTATATTATTTCATGGTTAATTAATGGGGGATATAACTACGAGGACCTTGAAACTGACAATGATGGTTGGAGTTTATGCATTAATAATACCCTTGTTTGCCCGGCTACAGCCTTGGGATCAATGGTGTAATTTCTCGTGTTTATGGTTGCACCTATCTTTGGCTCCTCTCTAGAAGAAAAAATAAAAAAACTATCCATGTGCTTCACTAATTGTGACAACCAAACAAATGAAATAACAATTTTTCTAAACAATTTCTCCCTTGAGTTACTTCATTTTACTTTACTTAGATTAACCTTTATAGTCTTTACTTTACGTGCAATAGTTTACTTCCTTTATTTACTTTCAGCACTTTTTAGTTTTCTTGTAATTAGTAAAAACAACCTTACACACTCTGCCACATTGCTTTGCACGAAGGGCAACAAAGGTGAGTTATAGGGCCTTAGAGAATAGATAGTTTACCTTCAGCTCCTCGTGTTTCGACACTCAAATACTTATCAAATTGTACTATAGTGATTTCCTGCACTTGAAGATTATCGAGATACTTTTCTAGCATCGTTTCCAGGGAGCATAGCGCTAAGCTTCTATTCTTGTCTGCATTACATTTAGCTTTACTTTCAACAACTAACTTATAAAATATATAACCCATAAAAATTGAAAATATAAAAATTAATAAGGTTTCCAATGATATCAAAGAGTTACTTTTTAGATATGTTAAAAGCTTGAATATTCCTATTGGTACTAATGCTTTGAATGCAAGAAATCATGTTTAGAGTGCCAAGGAAGAACAAAAGAAGCAGCATGATAAAAGCATAGGCTTGGGGATTCCCGTGCAACCCCAAGAAGAGGATGAAGAATAACACATGGAGGAAGAATGGAGTAGCTACCCATCTTCTATTCACAACAATTGTAATGCACAAATTCCTACTAAAACCCCTTCTTATACTATTAAAAATGATGAAGACCCTTTATTGCCTAGTACTCCTCCATGTGGAACAATTGTATCTAATATATGGGAGGATGGAAGTGATATAAAAGAAATAGGTGAGGCCATAAGCTCATTAGATGATCCGTCTTTATGTGGTGATTCTATTCAAAATTATGTGGTTACATTTTCTTTTGATGCTTGAAAATACTATGCAAGAGGAAGAGATAAGAGCCCTCTTTATGTTACCACCTTATTTAAAGTACAAGCTACTGATCATTATATGCATTGGATATCACAAATTTGAGGCTATTTATTCAAATATAAAAGACTAGTGTGCACATAGGAAGAGAGTTAGACTTAAAAGTTAATGGTTTAATGTTTTGTGGTGTGCTCCTTATGCTTTCATGTACTATTCAGTTTGAGCACACCTTTGTATCATTATAACATGTAAAATAAGTTTAGCTATTGTTACCTAATAATTAATTTTACTATTGCTGTTGGGATGTGGTGGAATTTGATATTATGCATATTTTCCAAGCTTTTTAAAATGGAAATTTGGATGTGAAAGGGTTGAATTATGGTATCATAACCCTGCTTCGGATTCTAAAACCTAGGGCTTCAGATTCTCCTATTTCTAGAAACACTATTAAGATCAAAGATATTTATATGGCCAGTAGGAAAGTTAAGTTGTAGAGTGGTAACATTTGCAAGTTTTGGCCGGGCCCATTGGTGTTTCTCCTCCTTTTTGAAAGTTTTCCTCTGGCCTTTGGGGTTGCAATGAGTAAGAGTGCAATGTGCAGTATGTTGTTGGAAAAAATGAGTTATCTTTTCGAAGGAATCTTGTTGGCGACTCCTTGAATTAGTGAAATTCTATCTTGGGGTTTGTGAGGAATGTTTCTTTATCTAGTTCATTTGATAAGAGTTTATAGGCATGCTATAGGAATGGAAAGTTTTCTATTGAATCATTGTATACATTCGAGGAGAAATCTATATCAGGGGAAAATTCAAAATGGATTTGTCTAGCTATAATGCCACTGAAAATCAAAATTTTCACGTGTCACGCAAAAATGGATGGGTTCTCCAGTTGTGCTCCCAGGTTGAATCGGCAAATCATTTTTTCTTCCAATGCAATGTTGCCAAATATATCTAGGGTGTAATTGGGAAAATCTTGGGGACTTCTCTCTGCCCAAATAACATTTGGCAGGCATGGACCAAGTTTCACGCTTTTATGCCATTTGGCGATCCTTATTTCATGGTTGGTATTGATGCTATTTGATGGGTAATGTGTAAAACAAGAAAAATTGACCTTAGATAAAAATAAGATTAGAACTCCATGTGAAATAATTTTGCTGGCTTCCTCTTTGTTTACATATTGGGTAGGTCTCCAACAAGATCAAGGCAAGGAGATGGTACAATTAAAAGCAACGAAGATGATGGAGATAGTAGGGACACTGATTCACCATTAGAGGCCTAGGGTTGGGGCAATGATGACCGTCTCTGGCGTGGTCACTTCCGGAGTATGCGTGCATCGTGTATGTCGAGTTGGTGGTTCCTCTAGGGTTGTCGAGGCTTATGCGTGCATCATGTATGTATTCTTATGTGATTTCTCGGAGGAATTGTTGTCACTATAGGTGGGAGCTCCAAGTGCAAAAAAATTGTTGAGGGTAGTGGACTTATCAAGGAGTTGGGCATCTGGGGACGCATGCAAGGTTTTTGTCCTTCCCAACTGTAAACTTTTAGTTGTTATCGCTCTATGTCAGAACCAGACACAGTCAAAGAGCGTTCACATGATGGAAGCACTTCGTGTGAATATTTGCGAGGCTGGTTGGGAAACTTAGCAACAAGCAACAGTATGAAAAAATATGAATTGCGCTGATGATTTAGGGAGAGAAATACAAATATCCCATAAAATTATGAATATGTACGTCTAGAAAACATCTAGAAATACGTGAGTTGGAAAGCTTTCCCATGGCTTCTGAAAATGATACCTGAAGTTGGTGTAGATACTACCTAGGTGACTCCATCGAAAATATAAACACACTATTATGTACGCGGCTAACATTTGAAAAAAAAAAACACCAATCACTAATAGCAATAATAGTGATAGCAGCAAACCGAAGTTGAGCTGAAAATCAACTTTTGATCTTTTGTGCATATGCTCCTGCCACCAGAAAATATATATTAAAATGTGCAAAAAATCAAACAAAAATTTCACGCGTACATCTTAATGTTCTATATGCGCATGCCATATTTCGTGAAAAAATAACAATTTTGTGTCATGTGTAAAATAGATAAACAAATGCCTATGAAGAGCTTTTTTTAGTACCAACTTTTGTCATTTCTACACACGTCACAAAAATTATCGATTTTTCTTAAAACGACTTTGCGGACCTATAAAACATTAAGATGTATGCACAAAAAAATTTATCAGAATTTTTTACTATTTTAAATTACGTTTGAAACTCATTTTAAAAAACTGGAGCATATGCATGCTCTGGGTGCCAAGATGCCATGTCAGCAAAGGCCAATGCAAAAGCAAAACAATAGGCGTGTTCCCTAACAAAATAGAAAGACAATGGACACTTGTTCTCGAGAACAGAGATAGAGACGGATGCTATGCACACTGTTGATCGGAGAAGCCCAGTGACCCAACTTAGAACTCCTGACAGCATCCGCACGTACCAAACACGAATTGAAGGTTCAATTCGATTCGACTTTGATTTGTCGAAGTCAAAGCTGTCATCCTTCTTCCACTGATCGGCTTCTCTCACTTTTCTTTCAGTTGTACGGACGACACGACCGTACACCAACGTCGTGTGGTCTGATCACAGTTGCTAATGTCACCAGTTTCTTCGAAGCTTCTATCTGACAAAACAAAGCAAAAGCTTCTATTTGACAAAACACAACAGAAAAAAAAAGCTTCCAATAGGATCGAATGCTTAGCACCATCATCTAGAGAAGAAAAAAAATCTAAAGAAACTATATCTGAGCACTTTTGGTTTATATTCAACCTTTGACGAATTTTGGCAACAGACGTTTGCGTTTATTGTTTAATTATTAATTCATCTCAGTGTCACAACGGTAATATGTCACGTGCATGTTCTTAGTAGAGCTCCTTGCCCGATTTGTCATAAAGTATTTCAAACTTAACTATATTGCTATGTATGCCAACTACCTTGCACACTTTTTGGTAGCTCTTGCCATAGCTTTAGGAAAAATGTGGCAAATTCGACTATGCACGGGATTTACTTACATGCATAAAACGGCAACAATTAGTTACATCAAGAAAGTGACGTGCTAATTGCATTGTACGAAGTCTCCATGGACTTAAATTGGTTGCATGCATCACTTACTTAACCTCCATTTCGATGCATATACTTTCCTTGACATTTCTACGCGTAGTCCATATCTTGTCCAGGGTGGCCACCTCACCGGCCTAGAGATCGACTGACATTTTCTTGCTGAAAAGAAGAGCAAACGTCTTAATATATAATACCGTATTGACCGCGACTGGCCGATCCTGTAAATTCAGCAACGGTCTTGTCGTCCTGATCGAGTGTCCAGCAGTTGTCTGGTTCCTGTGTGATCTTACATATCACCGTCATTACAATCTAAGGCTTGCAATTCTCTGACAAATAACATTCTGCTGGAAAAAAAATTCAATACAGATCCCTGGGGACGAGAATTGGTCCGTTTCGAATTAGTCGTTCCATGCTGCCAAGTTTCTCTTCTTGGACAGATTTGAATGTGTGAGTGCGAGAGAGAACCGGTGAGACAGCAGTATTCCATGCGAGCCAATTGAATGAAGCCTACGCTACCTACCTCCTGTTTTTCGAAACTTACCTACCTACCTGTCGATTTGGCCAAGCGTAGCAGCTCACATTCATTAGCGCCACCTTTACTTGCACCACCAGCCGCCTGCTTCTCCTCTCATCTCTTCTCTTCTCTTCTCGTATCTTCCTCCTAGAAATGCACATGGCCGGATGGACCGTGTCCACGACTCTACGAGCAATTCAAGTTATTACAGATTATAAGGATCACACCAAGGGGGAACTTAAGCAGAAAACAATAAGCAAATAATATATATCCATTGTGTTACCTGCTAGTGTGCCGCTAAGTTGCTTGGCTGTAAATATCCTCAGATGGTAGAATCAACGACCGATACGATCAAAGTTGTACGAAAAGGAACAAGCACCTTGATGTATATTTGTACAGTCTGTGCTGCCTCGTTGCCGGTCAGCACGGTGCAAATCGGTTGAATCACCACACTTCCTTCCAATCTGCGGTCCGCGAGCCCGGGCGGACCTAGAGCAAAATCAACCGGGTGTCACTTAGTAAGTCATAAATATTTTTCACCTAGAGTTGGGGGTGTCACACACACTAAATGGATGAAATTTATCAAAGAAATAAATATTTACCGATCTTTCTAGGGGTGCAAAGCTGAAACTGAACCAAGGGAGACAAGGACAAATCAACTTCATTTCACAGGACTTTGGTCATACGTACTTGGGCTACCAGAGTTACGCCAAAGTAATTTTCATTGGCTACACATAGCGTTTCGACATTGTAGTCCATGAAAAGTGGGTTCATGCACCATGCATGGCAGACGCAGGGAAGACGACGATGCCAACTGCCAAGTGCCATTACTATGGAGGAGGCCCTGCATGCTTCCATCTCAACCGAGCTAGCTGGTCGCTCATGTGCATGGGCGGTGTTGGTGTAAGCAGAGAACAGAGAGTGAGGTAGGTGATGGATGCATTCAAGGTGCCTTTCCTTAGACAGAGATACTACCGGCCAGATCTTTGCTGCGATGGGGAGACTGGCCACACATCTGCAGCCAACAAGGAGGAGGGCAAAACTAACCTAACCTCTGGGAGTTATTTCTCACCAATCAATTCCCTAGCTACCCTGTTCCACATGAATCTGGTCTCGTCTTATCTTGTTCTTCCTCTCGGTAGATCCCCATCTGCTTGGATCGATGGATCATCCTTATGTGCACCACAACTGGAGAAACATGGTCTAAAAGATAAGTATCCAACATCACTGTTCACATACTGTAAATATATTTGCTGCAAGATGAGAAAATAACTTAAATAATTGGAAAGACCTTATTTTCTGGAAGAGTTAGATAAGCTCTTTTAGTTGTTGAAATGTACATGTCTATTGTCACATGCCACGCAGCACGAAAAGAGCATCAGTGAGGTTTCCTAACACCAAATCAAAGGCTGGGAACGGTTTGCATGGATGGGACTCTGAGTACCGTGGATTATTTCTTTAAATAATCAGTATCACCACCAAACCCCTAATGAGTTCACAATTCTTAAGGATAATACGTACGACGTCCTTGGAGAATAAAGTGGACAGATGGCCTTTTGGTTAGAAAAGAAGAACCGCTAGCTGGGGCATAACCACGTACTATATACTAGTATGCCATAGCACTGTGTACAACATTGTGTGGAGTACGTATCAAGACTACAGGAGTATAATCATGGAAAGTCCAAACTTCTTCACTAGACTTCGAATGAGATTTTAATCATGATTACGCAAATTGAGCATGAATTCTCCCATCGTCATATTTATATTCCATAAATATAGAATAAGAATGTGTTGTCCATTAGACTACTGACTAAAACTCAATTTCACAAGCATCGTCTAACATTTTTAATTTGCATGATTATTCCATTTTGTAACCACATACTGTATGTGGTACGTACAATCTGCAATTCAGACCCAACACATTTTCAGTTAACCAGGCCATGCAACTCTAGTCTCTAGTACTACTCCTAGTTATTAGTGTTGTAATAATGCGTGGGATCTAGTGGGACTTCCGATGCAAGCATGTACGGAAACCTCCTCCACCTTACCAGAAGCATGCGCACCAACCACGCAGCAAGGGGGAGACAAAGTAGTGGATCCCATTAATCAAAACAAGCGGTAGCACAAGTTGGTCCGTGCATATCAAGAGGGAGGGAGGATGAGAGCCGGGTAGCTCACCAAACCGATGGACAAGATTCTTCTTTCCCTTTCCTTGCTTCTTTTCCTTTCTTTGCTTCCTTTCATGCCCAATCGCCCACACAAAGACATGCCGCTAGTGCTCGGGATGGGCTGGTTTTCTAGAATCTTAGAAAGGAGGAGCTAGCATGGGATGCGTGAAAAATGTCGGTGAATAACTTAGGAAAAACATATGCACACGTTAATAGAGGTCTAGATAGACGAAGAGAATAAAGACTTTATATGCACATCAGTCACCATGTGCTTCTGATTTAGCGCTCCCCAAAAAAAATATACTATGCAGTAATGTTAAAGTGTGATTGTGGAGGCATTAGATCTTGTTTCCAACTTGCTCTTTTGGTTAGATGAAGCAACAACACTTTTGGAACAAAAAAAAGGCGTTGTTTGGTGTTCCTCCTTTGCATAACTCTGAATATTTGGAAATTTTAGTTCATTATTGGACTAGTAAGCATGTTTAGTTTGAGTTCAGATGTTAAACGCTAATAATAGAGAAGGTAGGATCCCTTGTATTGCCCCCCTATATCTGCCTTATACGTGTGGCCTCAAATGCAATGTATAAATAATATTGATTTATATCTATGACTTGCATGGTTGCGTTGTCGTAATTTTATATTGTGAGACATATCACATATGCCAAGTCCAATAAAACCAATAATGCATATATATTATTTTAGAACTAATCAATATGTGCATGCCCTGTAAAGTCAATGCCATCAAAATCTACAACCAAGGTACCTACCCTCCTTGCTCTTCATGGCACATACCCGTCTGTAGATAGTGCATCACCATGAAGTACGAAAAGAAGGCGTGCAACAGATGCTACTCGGATTAAGAAATTCTTAGTCATTTGATGTTCAAGAAATGTACATCCAGATACAAAGAATCGAACCAGCACCCACCCGCAAATGCAATGTTTAAAATATAAAATATTGATTTATATATATGACTTGCACGGTTGCGATGTCACCATTTTATAAGGAACTCTCGTGAGACATATCAAGGCAAGTCCAATAAAATCGATAATGCATATATAATTCTAGAACGAATCAATATATAATGTATGCCATGCAAAGTCAATGCCATCAAAACCTACATCCAAGGTACCTACCCTCATTTGCTCTTCAGGACACATTCCCATTTCTAATTAGTGCATCACCATGAAGCATGAAAAACTGGAGGGTGTACAACCACATGTAAAAAAAAGGTATGCAACAGACGATATGTTCCGGGGTGTTGCTATTCGCAACAGAGGTAAAGAAACGGATTAAGAAATCAGATGGCAGATCGACTGATTGTTCCTCAAAAAAATTTGCTCCAATCAAAAAATACGGATCAATAGTGCTCCTTTTATGTTCTTCAGCTAATCTTTATAAAAAATACAAGTCAATCACCACCCAAAACCCCAAAGCGCCACAATCCAACCCCATTCCATTGGATGTGCTGCACCTACTAGCTAGCCAACTCCCCTCGTGTAGGCTCGCCGGGTACACCTACCAAGCATCTCCGCTCCAAAGAAAAACTAGTACTCGCAAAACAAACAGAACAAAACAAAACGAAAAATAAAGGGAGAAGGAATAAAAAAAACAAGAGAGGGAGGGGAGGGGAATAGGACAAGCGGCGGTGGATCGAGTAGAAGAAGCAGCAGCATGCCTACCTACCAAATCCAGGCCTAGGGCTTTGCAACCACTCGCCCCACCTCCCCCCTCTTCCTCTTCCCCTCTCATCGCACCAACTCGGTCAAATGGCCCTCAGGGATCCGCGTCAATGGGGGCCCTTCTGCCTCTCCTCTCTCCCCTCCTCGTATATAAAACCAACTACCCATCCACACACCCTCGCCTCTCCTCTCCTCTCTCCTCCGTGTTCACAGAAAGCTCGCTCCCACACACACCACCACCGCTACCAACAACACACCGCTCCTCCTTTTCCTCCACAACAACAACAACAACATATATCTGTTATTACTCGGGTGCGGCGGCGCGCGGCGGATTTCGTATACGTACGTCCTTGCCGACGGCGGCGGCGGCATGGGGAGGTCCCCGTGCTGCGAGAAGGCGCACACCAACAAGGGCGCCTGGACCAAGGAAGAGGACCAGCGCCTCATCGCCTACATCAAGGCCCATGGCGAAGGATGCTGGAGATCCCTACCCAAAGCCGCAGGTATATATCTTGTATGTATTTCTTGAGAGAGAGAACCCACCTCTATGTGCTCAACCTAAACGGCCTGCCGGCTATGGCGGCGTGACGATTGGGAGTGACGTGTACGAATGTCATGGTGGTGCAGGGCTGCTGCGGTGCGGGAAGAGCTGCAGGCTGCGGTGGATCAACTACCTCAGGCCGGACCTCAAGCGGGGCAACTTCACCGAGGAGGAGGACGAGCTCATCATCAAGCTACACGAGCTGCTCGGCAACAAGTAAGATTATATTCTCTCTTTTTTTTTCCTGATCTCCGGGATGGGTCGATCGACGCTGCTGTTTCTTATCATGCCGTGCCTGCACAGGTGGTCGCTGATCGCCGGGAGGCTGCCGGGGAGGACGGACAACGAGATCAAGAACTACTGGAACACGCACATCAAGCGCAAGCTCCTCGCACGGGGCATGGACCCGCACACCCACCGCCCGCTCAATGCCATCGCCATGCCCGGACAGCAGCTCCGGGCCGCGCACGAACGACAACACTTTGCCGCCGCTCCAGGCAGCAGCCACCACCACTTCCAGCAGCAGCCGCAGCAGGATCTCTCCAGCTCCGCCGAGCCAGCCTGCAGCCACAGCAGCGAAGACGACGAGCCGTCCGGGTCCGGCGCCACGCCGCCGCCGCCGCCGACAGGACGGCACCTCGGCATCGACCTCAACCTCTCCATCAGCCTCGCGCCCTACCAGGCGGATGACGAGCCAGCGGTGAAGCAGGAACCCGCGGGCCACAATGCCGCGGTGTGCCTGTGCCTGAACCGCCTCGGGCTCCAGGGCGCCGCCGAGGGGTGCAGCTGCGGGGGCGCCGCCGCCGCTTCTTCCTCCATGCAGCAGCAGCAGGCCAGCACGCAGCGCATGTTTAGATTCATCGCACCACTAGAGGGAGGCCAATAGTAGCACCAGTAACACTAGTAACAGTGACATCGGACATACTGCTTTTTAACTAAAGACACACATGCTTAATTAATTAACTACTCCAGCTTTTAGTAGTCTCTCTGTAACATGCATGTTCATGAGGAAATCTACTCTTCTCTCTGTTAAATTGCACCTAGCTAGCATATGGGCCAAAGCCGACCATGCATGCATGCATCATCATCTAGGTGACAGAGTTCATGAGACTAGCTAGTACTTTTTTTTTCCTTTATAACCTGCAATCTCTTTCTTTTTGTGCGTACTGTAGGAAGTTCATCATATCCCACTAGATGAGATCTAATTAAGCATACCCTTGATTTTGGGAAGTTTGGCTCATCATCTAGGGAGGGAGGGAGTGAGTGCTGCACACTGATGAAAGTGAGAGTGAGTGCTACTGGTGGTTATGGGAAGTTAGGCCCTTGAATGTCTGCGAGCACATGACATGACCATCCAGTCACCAGTGAACATGTTAGTTATTTATGCATAAAAAAAAAGTTGGTCCTGTGGAGAGGGAGAGTGGGGAGCATGTGTGAGATGCCCTTTCTTCCTGGTTAGGTAGGTAGGTAGAAGGTATGGGAGAGGTGTTAATGGAGAAGAGGGATAAAGCGGCATGGAGGAGCGAGAGAGGGGCATGGATTGAGGAGCTTTTTTGGTTTAGTTAATGGACTTAATGGTCAGAGCTCGGCGTGTCCTGTGTCTGGCCGTCTTGAGGGGTGGATGGTGGTGGTTGGTGGGCTAGTGTAGTTTACTTTATCCATGGATCAGTACTATAGTTAATCTAATCCAGCTTCCGAGTTTGGGCAGGGTGTGGGGTTAGTCAGGTGACCTCAGAGATTAAAGCACAGACAGGGTATCAGTAGTCTCTCTGATCTAGTATCTAATCTCGCAGCTATTTGCCCCTTCTCATCACATGACGGACATTTCAATTTCCAACAACATGGAGTATGACATATCCTTGAGCGATCAGAATCTCCGGAAGTTGCTTCGACCTAACACTTAGCGCATCAATGGCCGGTCCGCATTTCGGACAACAAAACCGTCGTAGGGCATCTCCACGGGCGCAACGTTTTTCCGGAGAAGTCCGTATAATTTCTCGCCGGCTGGGTTCAACCTGAGGGGAGTCAGCTACGGCTTTTGCCGGCCTATCGATGTCATGTTCGACAGGCAAGGTTAGATGTTTCTCGATTTTCAATGGGAGAAGTTCGCCCACAACCTGAAGATCAGCTACTTGTTGAGCTCAGGGTGAAAATGTTCAAGCAATAGTGGTGGCGGCAGCAACGACAGCGGCGATGAGTAGAAACCTATAGTTTAGGTTTTTAGATGTTCTTTCTTTGCAGCGAAGATGTCGAGGGCTAGCACCTAATGTAGATTTCCGGATGTTCTTCCTTCGCAACAACGGAGGAAAGGATCATCCGATATCCTCTAGTTTGGGTTACTGGGTGTTCTTCCTTTACAACAAAGAAGCCGAGGGCCAGCACAAGCCTCTAGTTTAGGTTTTCTCAATTTTTCACTGTCATGAACCATGTAAATGATGAAGCCTGTGTAATATTTCTAACTTACATTAAATTTGTTGGAAAAAAACGCATCCGACCGCTGGAGCGACCCCTAGCCCAAACAGACAAGCATGGCCGGAAGGCAGATTTTGGTATCCGCGACTGCTAGAGATGCCCAAACACTTAAGCATCTCCAACAACCATCAGCATTTTGTCTGTTCGGTCCGTTTGCGGTGACCCGCGGACTGGCCGGAGGCCCATGCCCACCGCATTTATGGGATCAGTGGCCCGTCATGCCGTTGTAAACAGCGTGTTAATGGCAGCCGACGTAGCTACCGACAGTTAATGGCAGCCGGCGTAGCTATCGAAAGTTAATGGCATCTGCCACTGTTTCATGCCCGCGCCACATCCTCTCACCGCGTTCTCCCGCCGGTGCATGCCATTTCCCTCCCGGCCTCGATTTTTCCCGCCCAAACCGCAGCTATAAACTAAGCCATCGAGGTCTTGCCCAGGCAACGCAGGCATAGCCATGACTCGTGCCATCCCACTACTTGGGCCGAGATTAGCCAGGCCACGGCCGAGCGGTATCCTCCTAGCCAGACAGCTAGCGACGATGAGGGCGCTGGGGACTGGGACGAGGAAGGAGTCAAGGAGGACGTCCTTCGGGCGCAGACGAGCGTGGAGCAGGCCATCCTCCTTGAGTCCTTCAAGGCCGCATCAGCCAACGCGCGCAACCGAGGAGGCCATCAACGAGCGCGTTGTTCAGTTGTCCTTCAAAATGGAAACCATGGAGGAACGCAGCCGACAGTTCATGGTGAAAGAGTGGCGCGCCTAGGCAAATCTGCAGGCACGCCAGGCGGCAGAAGCGGGTGACTGTCAGTGTGCTGCCCTCGAGTCCGCGCTAGAGGCAGAAGAGGCCGCAACCTCAAAGTTAAAATGCCAAATCTCTAATGTTGTAGTCTGCACTGGAGGCACTGAGGCAGAAGCGGGTGCCTGCAGCGTGCTGCCTTCCTTGACGTGCAAACGGCTAGGGCGTCAAAGTGGCTGCGGAAGGACACAACAATGTTGGCAGTGTGGCAGGCGGCTAGGGTCGCCAAAATCGACGCATCTGCCAAAGCGGAAGCAGCGGCCTTGACGAGGGCGACACAATGGGGGGCCATGATTGTCGCCAGGTCGAAGGGAGCCACCGCCGAGAGGATGCGCCAGGCCAACGGAGCCATTGCACTATGACGTGCAAGGGCAACAAAGACAAGGGCCAAGGAAGCTCTAGTGGTCCTCAACCTGTCGAGGGCCAAGGCAGCACCGGAGGCGCCGCGGGTAGCAAACGGCAAGGCAGCGAGGGCCAGACTAGCTAGCGTGTAGAAAATTAATTGTGCTTAACTTGTAATGCATACAAAGAAAATTAAATAAATTTCCTAGCACACTGACTTGTGGGCCATGGAAGGACACAACAACCTGTCCACGGGCAGACCGCAAAGCCAGCCCAAATTTAGCCAAAAAATGCACTAGGCCTTACTTTCGTTCCCGGTGAACAGCTTCGGACACGAGACGGCTGTTTGCGGATGCACTTAGTAGTGCTGTCCTTATGTGCTCTTTATCCAAGAATCGGCTGTTTTTATACCAGTGGTACTAGCTTTCTAGGATGTTCTTCCCGCACAAGTTTTAGTGACAACAGTCA
Source organism: Lolium rigidum (assembly GCF_022539505.1). Classification (NCBI taxonomy): domain Eukaryota; kingdom Viridiplantae; phylum Streptophyta; class Magnoliopsida; order Poales; family Poaceae; genus Lolium; species Lolium rigidum. Next base: position 294,692,616 of record NC_061510.1, on the reverse strand, counting down.
GAAGCGGGTCTTAACAGTTTGATTCTAGCGTAAGATGTCCAATGCGTCAAATCCCAACTAGTAAACTGATTGTGGGTATACTGCGGGAACATCAACACTGGATTTTTTATAGCGTTGGAAGTCAGTATAACTAGGCAGATGATAATACAAAAGGTGTAGTTCTAGCTAGACGTTCCTCAGGTGAAACTGTCATGAAAATAAGAAACTCATTTTGAAGTTACGTATTTAGAAATTCGTCCAGAGAAGCACTTCCCTTCAAGAAATGGGTTTTGGAAACAAAAAAAATGGTATTGTATCACAGTTCCCTTTTCTGTTGGCAGGCAAGGCACAATTAGTGTTGGTATTTGTTTTAAATTGCAGATTTTATTTTTATTTCTCATGTTTTTTTGGAAAGGAAGGTTAGTGGTAATACTAAATTACTGACGCTGCCTCAAAGTTAAATGTCAAAGATCTAATGCAACTGCTGACCACCAACTTGTTTTTTTGCATTTATATTCCATAATGCTAATCTTGAAACCAAAGCAAAGCATCAGCTGGTAAAAAATATTGTTGATTCTTCCTTTGTTGCCATATGTCACGCTACCCATCTTTTATTGGATTCACCACCTCTGAATTTGTTCGCACTAAAGTCAACAGAGAGGAGCAGCTAAGAAATTATGTTCCATAATAGTCCACCGCTCTCAGCCTTGAACAGTAAAGTTGAGAGTCTCCTCTCTCTAGCTGGGCCGCCGCCGGCCGCTCCGCCAGACTAGCTGGTCGGAGTTGGTAGTGGTGTGGCGCCGGAGTAGAATAGGGCTAGTTTAGGTTGTTTCGCTGTTTGTTCTGCGGCTTGATGCCGCCGTTTGGGGGTTCTCCCCGTAGTGAGGACGTCGACCGAGATCTTTGCCGCCGGATCTGGGCCTTCTAGGGCTGCTTCTCCTTCTTCCTCTACTCCGATGGCCGGAGGGAGGAGAAGTTGAGAGCAGCAGCGTCTTCTTCAATAAACTGGTGGCCGAGGGATCTTCTTCTCCCCTGGACCTCAGCGCTGGCGATGCCTTCCTGGCCGGCCATGGTGGCGAGGAGGAGAGGCAACCCGGTGCTGTTAGGCCTGCTATTTCTCTACTTCTGGCCGGCCATGGTGGCAAGGAGGAGCTGGAGAAAGGCCGGCTGCTTTTGTCTCTTGGGGAGGGATCTTTCCCTCTCTGCTGGTGGAGCTGCTCCTCCAACGACTCTCTCCGTTCATCTGCTCTGCCTCGCCGTGGTGGTGAGAGGAGAGGTGGCGGTTGGACGAGCAGGACCTCTGCTCATCAGCGCCTGCCTACAGGGTGCTATGGAGCTTCATCGACGAAGCTCTTCTGTGCGGAACACGCGCCGCTCCTCGTCGATGGCACGACCTTTGGCCGACATGGCGGCCCATCTGCAACCTCCATGATGGAGGCTCTTCTTCGCTCTGTTCGTCGGAGCTCGTCGTCTCTCCACCGCCAAGTGGTTCGTCCCCGGAGGAGGAGAAGCGGCCGGCGGATTTGTAGCATCGCCGGAAGTATGCTACCGAGCGTATCGGCATCGTATCTCGATGGCAGCGTCTCGAGGTCGCCGGCGAATAGTGGTGGTGGCGCCCAGGGACCCGATTGCTTTTTCAGTTTTTGTCTAGGGGTGTTTTATTTAATTTGGGAGGGCCTTTCTTCAAATTCAGGTTTTTCGGTGCAAGAGATGCCTGAGGACTTCCTTGTAAGATTGTACCCACCACGTGTGATGGAATGAAAGCTCCTGGGCCTTCTAGGCCTTTCCTTGTTAAAAAAATGTTCCATAATAGTAGATGTCTGTTCTTAATTCTGTAAGGACACTAACTAGGAAGACTAAAAGTAGAGCAATCAAGTGGCTGTACAGCCAAAATGTTCTGAATATTAACTTTAATTAAAAAAACGTTCTGAATATTGATATTTGGTTGTTGTTGTAGCTGCTTATCAGCATCACTAGCCAAATATAGAGAAAATGAAATAAAGTGGTGTATAAATAATAGCTGGGTGTGTCGGATGCATACCTCATTTTTCGCCAGAGCCTCTCTATGCAGATGTGGTATGCCAAAAATAACTAAGCTGAAACAAGAAATTGCAGAAATAAGTCTCCATCAGTAAATAAATACAATTAGATTATGCTGGAGTAGTTAGTATCAGCAGCACACGCATCTCATCAGATCTGTGTGCTAAAAAGCATATACATGTGACACCTGCGCCCCCATTACACCCTCACCATTTTGCTGACGCTCTTACTTGAGATCTCAATAGAACTTCCTTCGCGGAAGTTCGGTCACATGAGAGCAAGACCTCACAGATTGGACATCCAGCGAAATCATTTTAAAATTGGGATGCTTAGTCGAGTATCCTCCTTTCAAAAAGAAAAAAAAGGTCGAGTATCCGGAAAATGACAAAGCCAGCCGTTTGCTTAACCCAAGTACATCTGTGGAAAGAACAGGTTTGTCTTGTCTTGTCAAACTGCATGAGCTTATGGCCCCCACACAAAGCCGAGCTGAGTAGCTACATCTGGCAATACTTAAGAGCTCTCGGAATCTTTGAGATAGGTTTGTTGAGATATGCATGTGAAAACCTGCACAAAATCTCGGAGGTTGAAACGCGCCTGTGAAAACTTGCACCTTGTAAATAGACAGGCGCGACAAATTTTCCACAATCTGAGGCATGTAGCTCAACCGTTTATGCTCTTGCTCAGAGTTACAGTTAGTTTAAGTTTTCTTGCTGGAAAGAACAACCACCTAAATGACATGAACCTTGCACCCGATGTTTCTGTTTACCCATGGAAATGGTAAGTTCTAAACGTAAGCCTATAACGACTTGTGATCTACTGCCAGTGTGAGGATTTGTTTTGCATTGTGCCATATGCAAAGAGGTCCCCGTGGTTTCTAAGATTTATCTCATTTGACCACCTGAATCCCACATAGTGGGGCAAATATATTCTTAACCCTCACCCGTCAACCAAAAGCTCCATGGATGACAAAACAGTTGCACCCAAGTACTTTCTCCTGCCACTGCCCACCAATGCTGCAAACTATCTGTGCCCCACACATACATATTCCTAGCGGATTGATGATGATGATTCATTAGGTTCTTCCCGGATAGAGGCGAATTTCATTAGGTTCGTCCTACAGTGGCTGGCATTCAGAGGTGCTATATCCACGACGATCCGATCATATTTCGTCTGTCAGAGATTCATGCATTGCATAAGGCCGGGTTCCTTCTCATGCTTTTATTGATGCCTAGGAAGCTTCCTACTGAATTTGGCACGCGCCATGTCGACCGCTCAAAATCCATCGTAGCTCACATTCGCAAGAAATCTGAATCTTAGGAGAGTGGTCTTCCACTAGCACCAACTTGGGAGAAGACGATGGTGGCAATGGATGGACAGGGAGAGGAGGTTTTGGGGGATACATTGGGCGCGTGGGCGGTGGTAGCTGGTGGTTGGTAGCTCGCATGACGTCACCCCCAAAAGACAGCAGCATGGAGGAGCCAGTGCGCACCCTCCAATTGCTCCCTTCCCGTCATCTCCTGCATTTCCCTTTCAAACGTCATTTTCCATTAGCCCGGGCGAGCTTTTGATGGCTTTCTGGAAAAGCGTTGGCTTTTGTGGCTTCTAGAAGCCCAGGTGACCACTCCCCACCCCCAATGACTTCCCCACGAATGGTCAGTGGATGCAGCGTCCGTTTGCAATCCGTCTCTGTCAGAGGAGTGATCTCGTAGCTAGGCTCAACATCACCGGCAATAGTGCCGAATCGCCTGGTTCTTTTCTTTCCGGAAAGAAAGCTACATCTGGTCCTATTATGCTCTAATGGGAAGTTGAGAATGATAACAGCCGGCCATTTCCTAGTCTTAGCCGGAGCAAAAGTTCAACAGCGTATCGACTAACTTCCATCCAGCGTAGCAGCAGCTCCAGTTATGCAACTTTCGACTTTCTACTAGGTGGTTTGTGTCCGATCACTCTGACTGCACGCTGTTCAGTGAACGGTCAAGATCGAGGTGGGTAAACTTTTATCAGTGTCTAAAATCTTGTCACCCACCTTGTGTAATCGCTAGCGAACGGTGACTACTGGTGGTGAGTATGAAGAGAATGCAAAAGTAAGCTTTTATCCTTCTGCCTAACCATCGCAACATCATATTCATAGGCTCATCATGCTCATCCCCTTAAGATCTTGTCCCCTTGCCCATGTGTTTTAGTAGGTGGCGTATTCTGTACATACCTGGTTATGTAGGAGACACGGAGCGTGCTCGGGGTATGGATAGGCAGCCCAACCACACATATGAAAGCCATAAGTCAATAGTGCTCCAAGAAACCACGTCCAGTCTGCACCAACTCTTGTTCAAGGTACCGCCGGATAATTATTCGAGACCGTGCAGGAGCTTCTGAGGGTATGCGTTCTTCCAAGTTGTAGCTACTCACTCTTTCAGATTCAGAAGTCAATAGTTCCTCAATCGAGGCACCAAGCTATTGATTACAGATTGGTCTTCTTGAAATAGCAATCCCACCAGCCACAAGACGAACAAACATAGCATCCTGCAGACACAGGAAAGTCCAACTGAAATGCCAAGACTCAGACATCGAAAACAGCTTTTGCAGTATTAATCCAAATCACAACAAGAAAGAACTGTTCGGACTTGATGAATCTGTTGGATAGTGCAACAGAAAAGTGGTATATATAAATGCATTTATAGTTGTTTGAAAACTTAGGCTAAGATTAACCATAATCAGCTTGTACAGGTCCCTGTATCCATACCCAGAAAGGATTGCTTGCGGTTGAGCTTAGTCTTATACCTTTTGCTTTTGTGGTCTCTAAGATAAAGATGTGCAACCACCTTGAGAGTGTTAACTGATGCAAATAGTGCATGCTGTGTTTACAAAGTACAGAAGCAAGTAAGACTTGTATACTTAGTTTTGGTATTACTCCTTGCAATTTAAGATGAATGGGACCAATGATAATAGAGAACGGCCAGAGCCAAATGGATATCCTGCTGCAAGCTTTAGCTTCACACGCAGTTCAGGCCGTCTTTACATTATATTAGCAGGCAGCCCAGAGCGTTGCCGTAGCCTGTTTTCGTGTTTCAGTTTCTGGTTCTTGTGGACCTATTTTTCATGAGCTTCTCGTTGATAATTGAGTAAGTGTTGTTGTACTTACAAAGTTCAATTTATCTTGTTAATGATGCATGCTACCAAGAACAAACCTTTGTTTCAGTGTTACGCTTAACAATTAACATCCCTAAGTCAATGAATACTATGAATAACTTTTTTCACGATTCTTAAGCTAGTAATAGTGGTAGTATTCCTACAACAGGAGTCAACACAAAGAACGCATACTTACGTAATTAACAGAATCTGTCGTTCCAGGAAAGGGAAGTAAACATAATCAGGAAAGACCAGAACAGTATATAAGCACATCATACCTAGTATTGTTTGTAAGACTGGAACACTACTTTATCAGGGTTGCACGCCCGCACTCCTGGACATGGCATAAGTACTCTGTCATGGACATTAGAACAACTGGTGAGGGTCTCCCTGTCAACAAGGCGAAATGCGGAATTGGGTTTAGCTGCATGTTAAATTACACTCAACCTGTTCCGACATGCTGCGGGGATGACGTGGGTGGGCAGATAGGTGTGCAGCTTCTTTATTTTTATTTATTTTTGGCCTCTGAAAGTTGCCATCGCGCAACTTTTGGATAAATGTACTTACTGAAGCAAAAGAGATGAAACGAAGTGAAGATGTTTTCTAATTCGTACTATGTTGGATGAGTTAGGTCTATGGAAGGTTCTATTTCTACCCTTGAGAGGGACCCTGCACAACGCAAAAAAACTAAAGTAGGTGGGATATTGTGGAGGCATGCGGATATGATGCAAAGCCCAGTATGGCTTTACCTAACACCACAGTCTGAGCAACTGAAAGATGTTATGTGGTGTATTTGTAACATCAATGATGAGGAATGCATTAACCCCTTCTAGAATGAGGTAGGTCAGGTGCAAAATAGAAAAACTTGGGATCTTTGTCATTGCATCACAACCAGCACCCAACAAGAGAGGTCAAAAAAGATACTATTATAACCTCCAGTGCACCCACCAGGCCACTTTGGTATGACAAAAAGCATGAAGATATGGTAAGCTCAATCAATTCGAAGCTTCTATGGATCTTTGTCATTTCATCATCGAGTCTACCTAACATGCAGATAAAAAGAGGGGGTTTTATTCATACTTTGAGATGTGACATCATGACTGGAACAATTCTGTGATAATTAATTGCAGCACTGCTTCTTTCTAGCTCCTATTTCCAGCTGAAGTTACAGAAGAATATTAAAAACATAGCTGCTGGATTTCTGTTGTTCCACTTTCAAGCAATACCAACTAGTTAATAACTTAATATAGTGATTGATGTCACTCTGACCTTGGTGATAGCTCAACAATAAGGTGAATATCGAAATCATGTACGTAATAGCATGACTTGCACCCATGCGGTACCTAAATTTGCATGACATTATGGGCAACAGGAGCCTACGTAAAGGTTGAAAATGGGCCTTTTCATTGAATTATATAAAGAAATTTCCTTATTATAGCAAAATCATCTCATAGGTGACTGTTTATTGTGCTAGAAGCTTAGTTTGATGTGTTTGTTTTTAAAGGCACAGTTGAAAAGAAACCGGTTACAGAAAAAACCATATAAACATGGTATGTTCCAAATGTATAGTGAAGAGAAAAGACTAGGTAAACTAGACACTTTTCTAAAAGTGCAATGTTCTCTCAAGAATTGACCCTAGGAACAGGTATATGGTGGTAAATCTTAAAACATAGGAACATTATTTGCATTTTGGTTGAGCACTTGGAGCATCTAGAAAACGTTGAATGGAGTGGCCAGCAACAACAACAACATCAAAGTTGGGGTAGGCTAGATATGAAACCCAACAGAAGGAGTGGCCAATTCATGCAAAACATATTGACATAGGAGATAGAACCATATCATACTTAAGTATTTAGAAGGAAATAAGTATTAACATGACATTGTTAGGTCTTGGACCTGAATTTCCCGACCACCCTGAAACCACCGTAGATTCAGGCCGGCCGTTTGCCCGCTGGAGATTCCTAAAGAAAAAACCCTGATACCACATTTAAAATTCACTGCCCATACTAATCAAGAAAACTGTAAAACATGTCCCAATTGTCACGAGAAACAAAACAGTATAGAAAAAATGATCATTGTCACTCTAGAGTTCAAAAAAAAAAGTGGTTGAGGTTCTATTTGTTTTGAACCGCTTTTCCGTGGTTTGCCTCTTTATCTATTCTTATTCCTAACACCAACGGTAGTTTATCTGGGCCAAAGAGGTCTTATTACATGGCATGCACTTTGAGTTCCACAAAACAAGTGGGCCAAAGTGGGCTAGAATTGCCTTTACCAGAACTGTGAAGATGTTGGATATCTGTTGGTGTATCTGTTGGGCTGTCTTCTTGTTCTCTTTTGTGGCCCATCTGGCCCAGCCCAGTCATGACCTATATAAGGTGCTTCTATCTCTGTAACCCTAAGCTGAGAGAGTTCCTCCGTGCAGCCTCCTTCTACCTCAGGTTAGGCCCTCACCACTGTCCACATGGTATCAGAGCAAGGGGCAGTGAGGGCAACGACAGGAAGGACTGCCGATCTGGAAGCCTAGTCTGCTGTGGCAGCTAGGAGGAAGAGGAAGAGGAAGAGGAAGGAAGCAGGCTGCTGCGGCGGCTAGGAGGAAGAGGAAGAGGAAGGAAGCAGGCTGCTGCGGCGGCAAGGAGGGGAAGGCAGTGACGAGTAAGGAGACGAAGAGGGCATCCTGCGGGTAAGCCCTTTGGTGTTTCTGAGAGGTTAGTTTGGTGTCAAGCATGGGGGACAACGGGGATTTGGCCAAGGCTGCGGAGAAGCTGGCATAACTTATCACTACCAAAGGAGATGGAGGAGGAGGATCTGCTGGAGGGGGAGCAATCGTTCCCCATACCAACATCGGTCAGAAACTTGAGCTGCCGGCGAATGAAATCAAGTTGGAAGGAGTGACCAACTATCTCCGGTGGTCAAGGAGGGCGCTGTTGATTTTGAACTCGAAAGGGCTGGATGAACGTGTGAGTGGTGAAGCTGCAGAACCAGCAGACAAGGCCAGTCCTGAATGGAAACAGTGGAATGCCATAAATTCTCTGATTGTGGCATGGTTGCTTAACTCTTTGGTTCCTAACATTGCTGCTTCGTAGAGGCACTCACAAAAGCTTCAGAGGTATGGGACACCCTATCAAATCTATATTCTGGAAAGGGGAACATTATGTTGATTGCTGAGATTGAGGATAAAGTGCATGACTTGCAACAAGGAAACAAAACTGTGATGGCATATGTGGCTGAGTTGCAAGCATCTTTGGGGAGATTTAGATCATGTTGACCCTCCGGAACTTGCCCATGGGGAATGTGTGAGTGCTGCCGCAAGCTGGATTGAACGTCGGCGAGTCATGAAGTTCTTGAAAGGCCTTAGTCAAGATTTTGAGGGGAGAAGGGCTGCTTTACTGCATCAAACCACTACCCCTTCTCTCAAAGAAGCCATTGCAGCTATGTCCAGAGAGGAAGTGCGTCTGAATATGACAAAGGGAAGCGATTATGTCCCTCATCCGACCTTCTACACTACCGAGAGACAAGAGATGAGAGACTGCTATACTTGTGGACAGAAGGGACACTTGAAGCATCAGTGTACCTCCTTTGCTACACCCAGTAGGGGGAGAGGAGGATACACACATGGCAGAGGAAGCTACAGAGGAAGAGGTGATGGCAGAGGTGGTGGACAGCCATATGGACAGCAGTATGCAAGAGGTGGTGGACAGCAGTATGGAAGAGGTGGTGGACATTCATATGGACATCAGTATGGCAGGGGTGGTGGACAGCAGCACACTATATCACCCAAGGCACATATGGCAGCAGCTTCAGAGCCAACTACCAGTACCTCTCAGGGAAAATCAAAGGAAGAAGGACAAAATGAAGCAACCTTTGGGAACTTTGCTCACTTTGTCTACAAAGATGAAGGTAATATTGATCGAGTTTCTATAGCCACTCATAATGCTAATTCTGATTGGATTCTTGATTCTGGAGCATCCAAACATGTTACTGGGAATATTAGTGAGTTTGACTCTTATACTCAGTATCCTCCCACACATAGAGGCACTATCCAAACAGCAGATGGCACAGCACAATCTATAAAAGGGGAGGGGTCGGTGCAATGTACATCCAACATAAAATTGTCATCAGTTCTACATGTTCCTGCTTTTCCAGTAAATCTGCTATCTCTAAGTGCCCCGATCGATCAGCAGGACTACCGTATAATAGTTGATAGATATATGTGTTTAATTCAGAAAGGGAGAGCAGCAAGAAGATTGGGACTGCAACCAGGCATAGAGGTCTTTGGCACATAGATCGTGACAAGACGGGGCATGATGCTAGTTCCGTGTTTGCTGCGATTGTTGGAGGAAAGGAGAGTATGGCACTAGTTCATCATTGTCGAATGGGCCACATGGCGTTTGATAAAATGTTTCGAGTTTTTCCTGATGTAATGAATGGAGTGGACAAAACCAAATTATGTTGTGATGCTCGCGAATATGCTAAGCATACGAGAACCTCTTATGTTAGTAGAGGGATCGAAGTGTATCCCCATTTGTGTTAGTGCACTCGATGTATGGACGTGTCCTGTTGTGTCGATAAGTGGCATGAAGTACTTTGTGACTTTTATTGATCTGCTATTCCAGAATGACTTGGATTTATCTTATGCGTCACAAAGATGAAGTGTTCACTTGTTTTCGCAGTTTTTGTGCCTATGTGAAAAACCAATTCAATGTTCGAGTGCAAGTGATCGAACCGATAATGGTATCGAATATATCAACAAACCTTTTGTCTGCTTTCTTATCTTCGCAAGGTATACTGCACCGGACTTCATGTCCCGACACTCCTCCCCGAATGGAGTTGCTGAGCGGAAGAATAGGCACATTCTTGAAGTGGCTCGATCTCTTATGTTTACCATGAATGTTCCCAAATTCTTATGGAGTGAGAGCAGTTATGACCGCTACGTATTTGATCAATAGAATGCCTTCAAAGATTCTAGGTATGCGGTCTCCTTGCCAACTCCTTCTAAATAACAATGACTTTGTTGTACCACCCAAACTCTTTGGTCGTACATGTTTTGTAAGGGATCACGGACCATCCGTTGGCAAGCTAGATCATCGGGCTATCAAATGTATCTTTATTGGCTATTCCTCCGGATGTAAGGGTTACAAGTGTTGGAGTCCCACCGACAGGAGAACATTTGTAAGCATGGATGTTACGTTTCGCGAGTCAGAACCATTTTATGACGGTGAGAGTGATCTTAGTGGCTTGTTCCAGGGGCTTGACCATCTTGGTGATGCTCAAGAGGGGGAGCAACAACAATGTGGTGATCAAGAGCAGCAAGATGGTGATCAACATCAACATCAACATCAACAAATTCCTATTGTTGCGGAGATTCCTGCAATTCCTGGTACACCTACACCACCTAAACCCGTTCCGACACAAAGATGGCTGCAGAATCCACTTGTGTACTCTAGAAGACAAGTACAAAGGGAACAAGTAGATGCACTGGAGGAGCAACAAGACCAGAGGCGGGGAGGAACCCATTGGACCCGAAAATCAAGGAAGCACAAGTGTAGATTCTGTCGAGGAGAATCAATCTCAGATCGAGTCCAATAATAGCCTAGACTTGCCAATTGCAATAAGGAAAGGGGTAAGGAAAGTTGGGCCCCCAAAGCGGCTGAGTTATGATGACTATGACGTAGGAAATTATATTTCTTACGAGGCATTGTCACCCTCTTTTCGGGCTTTTGTTGCTTCACTACAAACCTGTATCCGTTCCTAAGGATTGGAAGGCAGCCGAGTTGGACCCAAGATGGTGCAATGCTATGGTGGAAGAATTAGAGGCCTTGAAGAAAAATAAAACATGGGAGTTGATGATCTCCCTAAAGGAAAGAATACGATGAGGTCTGTAAGTGGATCTATTCTGTAAAACAAAATGCAGAAGGAAAAGTGGAGAGATATAAGGCAAGACTTGTGGCAAGAGGATATAGTCAGACTTATGGCATTGACTATGATGAGACGTTTGCACCAGTGGCAAAAATGAGCACTGTCAGAATATTGATCTCTTGTGCAGCAAATTTCGGATGGCCCTTGCATCAACTTGATGTCAAAAATGCATTTCTGCATGGTGATCTTCAAGAGGAGGTGTATATGGAGATGCCACCAGGATTTGTCAGACCGGAAACTAAAGGGAAGGTATGTAGACTGAAGAAATCTCTATATGGCCTCAAACAATCTCCACGGGCTTGGTTTGATAGGTTTAGACAAGTGGTGTGTGGCATGGGATATGGTCAATGCAATGGAGACCATACCTTATTTTACAGACATTCTGAGAAGAAAATCACTATCCTTGTCGTGTATGTTGATGATATTATTATCACGGGAGATGATGATGTTGAAATCGCAAAACTGAAAGGATGCTTGAGTCAAGCCTTTGAGGTGAAAGATTTGGGAAAACTTAAATACTTCCTTGGAATAGAAGTTGCACGATCGTCAAAAGGGATATCACTATCTCAAAGAAAGTATACATTGGATCTCTTAGATGATATGGGCATGCTTGGGTTGCCGAGTGGCTTCAACCCCTATTGACCAAAATAATAAAATCACGAAGCAGAGTCTGGAGCACCCATAGACAAGGAGAAATATCAAAGACTCGTTGGAAGACTAATATACTTATGCCACACAAGACCAGATATATCATTTGCAGTGAGTGTAGTGAGTCGCTATATGCATGATCCGAGGGATGGACACTTGGAAGCAGCTCAAAGAATCTTGAGATACTTGAAGGGCACTCCGGGAAAAGGATTGTGGTTTAAAAGTAATGGACACCTAAATGTAGATGGATATTGTGATGCAGATTGGGCTAGCTGCTTAGATGATCGGAGATCCACCTCGAGGTATTGTGTTTTTGTTGGAGGAAATTTGGTGTCATGGAGAAGTAAGAAACAATCTGTTGTCTCGAAATCAACAGCTGAAGCAGAATACGAGCTATGTCACGAGGCCCGGGTGAAATGTTGTGGGTACGAAACCTTCTAAGAGAGCTAAAACTTTTAAGGCAAGGAAGCTTGAAAGTGTGGTGTGATAATATGTCTGCCATAAACATAGCAAACAACCCTGTCCAGCATGAGCGAACTAAACATGTGGAGATAGACAGATTCTTTATTAAAGAAAAGATTGATGCAGGGATTATCTCATTGGCTTATGTGAGATCAGGACAACAAGTGGCAGACTGTTTAACAAAAGGACTTGGATCAAAGGAGTGTGATCTTGCCTGTGCCAAGATGGGGATGATTGACATTTATCACCCATCTTGAGGGGGAGTGTTGGATATCTGTTGGTGTATCTGTTGGGCTGTCTTCTTGTTCTCTTTTGTGGCCCATCTGGCCCAGCCCAGTCATGACCTATATAAGGTGCTTCTATCTCTGTAACCCTAAGCTGAGAGAGTTCCTCCGTGCAGCCTCCTTCTACCTCAGGTTAGGCCCTCACCACTGTCCAGTGAATTATTTGCTATGTTACAAAAAAAAAACATATCCATACAGTGATAAGGAATGGACAACATACCTTGCAAAAATTGTTTCAACAATCATATTGGATCATACAGATGCCTTTCTTCCGATCAGCAGGCTTTCTAAAGAATGTGTCTTCTGTCCATGACTGCGGCAACAAATTTTCTCTTCCAACCTGACGATGTGTTGATGTCCACCCCTGAAATTTCGAAGAAATTATTTGTCAACAAGGTTTTAACTGAAGTTTAGGTTGATCAATTTTCAGCCTGACAAAAATTAACCATGTCAAATGAAGCTCTTGATGTATAAGAACTCATAGATTCAAACAGCAAGGAGAAAGAAAAGGTTGCATTGCATCTTTAGTTAGTATTCAACTTGGACAGACTAAAGGCCAGCATTAGTTAGTGGCCAAATGCACACGCTGGCTCAGAATGAAATAGCAAGCATGAAAATGCCTCTAAGAACAGAGCCTGTCTCGCAGGTACAACTTTTCATGACTGAGGACAACATGTAGTCCCACAGCGGGCCATCTGATCAAAGATTCAGGTGGCTGAGATCATGCCCAGAGCAAATTGGTCATTATGGACAAGCCAGCCACTCAGAATGTCAATCACTGATTTCAAAAACTAGAATGGCCAATTGCTGAGAGCACAAAAGTGATGCCCATCGCTGATTTCAAAAACTAGAAAGCCTGCAACTGATCCAATTCCCCCTGAACAACGCCCAAACTGATCAGGTGTTGATGTTTTTTTTTCTTTCCTTTTGGTGTTACATTCCTCAAGTGCTGTAGCCAGAGCTATTTAGATGTTGCACATGCGCACGCATACGGCAGTGCTCCAGGCAGCGCACCCGACGAAGGTACCGAACTACCGATCAGTCAATACACCGAGCAGGTGCTGGGCGCGGGAGGCAACATAGACACGCAGGGACGAAGTCACACAAGCAAATACACCAATGGGAAATGGCGAATAGCGAATCACATTGCAGCTACGTAAATTCCACTGATTATTATCGCTCCTGACAGTGCACACGACAAGCCAGGCACGGGAAAACTAACCCACGAAGTCGCAATCCGCGAGAATTACACGACCCCGGCCGGTACCACAGCCGAAACCCCCGAACTCGACAAGCAGCCTCGATCATCTTAGCTGCAGTCGGCGGGGAGCAGCTAGTAACGCGCATTAACACGATCAAACCCTAGAGACACAAAGGGAAACACACCGGGGCAACTGCAGGCGACCCATCGGACCAGCAGATGCGCTCGAGGAGGCGCTCACCCGGCCCGCGCGGTTCCGTCGCTGACTCGAGGCGTTCCTCCTCTCCGCCAGAGGTAAACCGGCGATCGGATCCGTCCCGTGGCGGCCGGCGTCGAGTCTGGTCTGGCGGCCAGGAGATTTTCAAATGGGGGAAGAAGCTAATATTTGCGGGTTTAGCGCGAACGCCGTGGACGATGGGATTCATCTCGCGCAGTGGCACTGGTCCCTGGGGCCCACTTGGAATCGACTTGCCTTTTACTTCCTTTGCTTTTATTTACTTTCTGTGTTTTAAGTTTAGACCTATTTTTTCGACTTTTTCGATAAAGAGTATATATATTAATATCGTGAAGATACCAATTACATCTAGCCTCAACAACAATGTATTATTCTAACGGCACTACGGATGCACACAGTTAAAAAAAGAGGAATTACAAAAAGGAAAGTCCTGCTACACTGATTCAATCCTTAAAACAACAACACTACCACCACCAAGACAACACCTGAAGTTGTTGGGGGGATGACCCCCGGTATGCCAAAGGCATGCCAAACCGAATGGTCTTATCCATCAAGATACCGGTTTAATATTTATACCGGAACTCAAAGTTAGGAATTTGGCTAAGTAAGCTAAGCCGGTATCCCCAAGAGGGTATACCGGAACCGGGAAAGAAAGACACCGAAGCACCGGAAGGAAGAGCATGTCGGCTGGCTGGTCAAAGATTCCGTCAGGAGCTAAAAGACAAGGATGAGCTAAGCAAAGTAGCTTTAAACGAAGGCACTGAAGACAAAGAAGAGGATGACGGCCAAAGAAGCCGGAGGACGTCGGCCTCCTGTTTAAAGAAGACCCCGGCGTCATCTATGATTAAAGTAGCTTTATAAAGTATCTTTGTAAAGTAGTTTGTCTAGTCAAAGATCCCATTAGGGTTTCTTGTCCTCTAAGCCACCCTCTCCCCTATATAAGGAGAGGGGGCAGCCTCTTTCATACGCGCGGAGCAATAGAGAAGATAGAGAGAGAACCTTGTAAGCTTGAACCTGTAACCTGTGGAGATCAATGAAGATAGTGATCTAGCGAGAGTTCTTCCTTGTGTCTTTCTTCTTCAACCTCTGGCCTTGGCAAGGTTCTCGAGGAAACCATCCGGAAGTTCGTCCCATATAGTCACAAACCCTCCCTCGAATCCTCTAGCGTCCATTCGGCCCCAAGATAAGCCATCCTATGGCATCTGTTTGTTCCCCACGACGACAGTTGGCGCCCACCGTGGGGCATGAAGTGGCGCTTGCTGGAGTTCATATTCGGGCGGGCATCCTCGACACCAACGGCGAACGCACGGTGTCCGCGCTCATGCAACGCATCTACAACATGGACTTCATCAACGACAACCCCGCGGGCTGCTTCGCCAACGGCGGCAAGTTCCCGCAGAACGGCCGCACCATCGAGTTCGGCAGCATCCGCGTCTATTTCGGCACCGTTCCTGTGCGCCAGCGCCTCTCGCCGGTGCTGGTGGCGCCGGATCCGCCAAGATGGATGTGCGCTGGCCGCGCCGCCGGCAGCGTGGAGGTCATCATGGCTGGTGCGGTCAACACCGGCAAGGGAGCTGTGGAGGAAGGAGATGAACGCGCGGCATCGACCCGCCCGGCAAAACCGCTGCTGGAGCGTGACGCCGGCGTCGCGGGAGCATCGTCAGCACCACCGGCAACACCTCTTCAAGCGGTGATGCACACGCTGGCCACGCCCATCGCGCAGAACATCGACCCGGCAAAGGCTCAGGAGGAGCTGGAGGCCACGCGCAAGGCCCTGCTTACCGGTGGCACCGACATCATCCGGGCGCAGCGCGAGCTGAACCTAACCCTACGTGAGTATAACGCAGCTCATGGCTTTGCTTCTGTTAGTGCACATGCCGCCAGGATACCGGAAAACCGGCTTAAGGCTCGCAATCTAGATCAGGATTTGCGCAAAGAAGTTCTTACCGGCAAAAGTGCATCTGTATCTGTAAGCATTGTGGAAAAGCCTAAGTACAGTAGCCCGGACAAAACTATAAAAGCCGCTAAAGCTGCAGTAGAACTATGTGAATCGCTTTCTGGAGACGAGCTGGCAAAGCAGCAAGAGCGTGTAAAAGAGCTGCTGAAAACTATTGAGCAGCAAAATGCTGAGCAGCTAGCCAAGCTGAACGAGGCAGTGGCCTCAAAATCCGCGCGTTCAACAAAGAATGCCGGAAGCAAGTCACAGGGGCAGGCATCGTCCCCCCATCCGGACAAAAGAAGGGAAAGAGAAAAGAATGCACGGCAGATGACTGTGTATGATCCGGTCCTTGCCGGAAAGCAAAAAGCCGGGCAACATGATGCCGGTAGAAAAAGCCAAGGGGCAGATCGGGGCTACGCCAAGGGAGGCTATGCCGGAAATAATCATGCCGGTAGATATAAAACCGGGCAAAATTATCGAGCCGCAAGAGTGGCATATGTGGATGAAGAAATGCCACCACCAGGGTACCGGCAGGCAAGAGCCGCGGAACCGGAAGGATATGACGAATCAGATTCCGAGGTGGAACGAACAAGAGTCCACCGAAACCCTTTGGGGAACGCCTGGGGGAAAGATGTTTGCCAGACCAGGATGCGAGGCACAGGTTGGACAGTGTACATCTTTCCGCAATAGTCGAATGTGAGGGACCTCCTGGCCCAAGGTGTTTTGGCCCACGGATCATGAGAGAAGAACCACCGGTGCGCAATTTCCAGCTGCCCCGGGACACAAGAACGTATGATGGTACGACCAAGCCGGAAGACTGGCAGGCAGATTATGTCACAGCTGTTTATGTGGCTGGTGGTGGAGTAAACCGGCGTTGGGCGGTGAGAATCATACCGTCCTACCTCGTAGGTCCTGCGAGGATTTGGCTTAACAATTTGCCAGCAGGAAGCATTAACGGATGGTTGGATTTTGAGGAAGCCTTTGTGAACAACTTCAATAGCACTTACAAGAGGCCAAACCGGCCCCAGCAACTCGCGCTGTGCCAACAGCGTACGGGAGAAACAGACCGGGATTATCTCACCCGGTGGAACTCAATGAGAAACACATGTGAAGGAGTGATTGAGGCACAAGCAATTGCTTGGTTCAGTCAAGGATGCCGGAGGGGATCACCTTTGTAGCAAAAGCTGCAGAGAAGCATGCCAACAACCTTGGCGGAAATGATACGTGTGGCAGATAGCTATGCATTGGGAGACCCAATGCAACCGGCAGTGCAAGCTGAGCCGGAGCAATTAAACCCGCCGCAGCAGCGACAAGAGCAGTACCGGGACAACCGGAATAACAAAAGAAGGGAAGATTTTCCGGATCGAAGATACGCACCACAGCAAGTTGCTGCCGTGCAAGAAAATTATGACGCCAGCGGCAGATCGGAGACGAAAAACCGGATCGCAACCATGGGCGGGTCCTAAGAAGCAGTGGGTCGAGAAGAAACCCTGGGGCCAGAAAAAGAATTGGCAAGAGCCTGTGAAATACACCATGGAAGCCGCCATGGACCAACCCTGCCGGTGGCACACGCCGAACCCGGACCACCCGTCACACCATCTGACGAAGGATTGTTCTTGGACCAAGTACTTAATGCAAAAGGGTGCAGTGAAGGACGCACAAGGACAAGGGTGCGCCACAATGTTGCCGCTGCCGCAAGATATGCTGCGCCAACAACAACTGCCACCACCACCACCACTCACTGGAGCAAATGCTCTACCGGTACAACCTCAGCCAAACAGGCATCAAAACCAGCAAGTTAACCGGGTGGAAGAGAATCGTGACCAACCACCTCCACCGGCACCTTTGGGCCGGAATGTTTACGAAGACCCACACTTGTGCATGGTTGTCTTTGTCACCGAGCCAACCGACAGGCAGAGCGTGCATCGCCGTTCCATGGAAGTGAACGCGGTGATGCCGGCAGTACCCAAGTACATGCTATGGTCAGATCAGGAAATAACATGGTCGTTCAAGGATCACCCTAAAATCATGCCGAATCCGGGCGGATACGCTCTTGTTGTGGACCCAATCATGAAGGGGCCGGAAACTCGAGTAAAATTCAGCAAGGTGCTGATAGACAATGGCAGCAGCATAAACATCATGTACAAGCACACCATGCGTACGCTGGGCATAACGGAAAATATGCTGCAGCCAACTCACACAACTTTCCATGGGATCGTTCCCGGTTTGTCTTGCGCCCCGATAGGAAAAGTTCGGGTGGATGTGTCGTTTGGAGGACGTGACAATTGCCGTGTTGAGAACATTGAGTTTGAGGTGGTGGACTTAGATAGTCCTTACCATGCATTGCTGGGGAGACCGGCACTGGCAGCTTTCATGGCATCAACCCATACGGCTTACCTCAAGATGAAGATGCCGACACCTCGTGGACCCTTGACTGTGGTAGGAAACTATAAAGTCTCAATGGAAATCGCTTCCGCCAGATCAAACCTGGCAGAATCACTGGTGATAGCGGAAGAAAAGAAAAGAATGCAAACTACTGTTGCGCTGGCTCAGTCCTCAAAGTTGAGCTTAGCGGCAATGAGCGGAAACTTGGCCTCACCGACATTCAAGCCGACAAACGAGACAAAGGACATTGTGCTGGACCCGGCTTACCCAGAGCGCACCGTTCGTATCGGTGCCGGCCTCAGTCAGGCATAGGAAAGCGCGCTCGTCAGCTTCCTCCGTGAGAATCGGAACATCTTTGCCTGGTCTACTGATGAATTGGTAGGAGTTCCGAGGGAGCTGGCTGAGCACTCTCTAAACGTCCGGAAAGATGCTAAACCGGTGCGTCAACCCTTGCGCCGGTTCGCAGAAGATAGGAGGAAAATCATTGGAGAAGAAGTGACAAAGCTGTTAGTTGCCGGTTTCATCGTGGAGGTCACGCACACAGAGTGGCTGGCTAATCCGGTGATGGTCGAGAATAAAAAAGATGAGAACCTGGAGGCACAAGCTCCAAAGGTGTGTGATACGTCTCCAACGTATCGATAATTTCTTATGTTCCATGCTACATTATTGATGATATCTACATGTTTTATGCACACTTTATGTCATATTCGTGCATTTTCTGGAACTAACCTATTAACAAGATGCCGAAGTGCCGCTTCTCGTTTTCTCGCTGTTTTTGGTTTCAGAAATCCTAGTAACGAAATATTCTCGGAATCGGACGAAATCACCGCCCAGGTTCCTATTTTTCCCGAAGCTTCCAGATCACCGAAGAGGGGCCAGAGATGGGCCAGGGGGGCCCACACCACACTTGGGCGCGGGCCAGGGCCTGGCCGCGCCACCTGGTGGTGAGGGCACCCTGGTGCCCCTCCGAGGCTCCCGTTTCGCATATTTAAAGGTCCTGACCTAAAAACCCTGACGGAGGAAGCCACGATACGCGAAACCTTCCAGAGCCGCCGCCATCGCGAAGACAAGATCTGGGGGACAGGAGTCTTTGTTCCGGCACCCTGCCGGAGCGGGGAAGTGCCCCCGGAAGGCTTCTCCATCGACACCGCTGCCATCTTCACCGCCATCTTCATCACCGCCGTCGCTCCCATGAGGAGGGAGTAGTTCTCCATCAAGGCTGGGGGCTGTACCGGTAGCTATGTGGTTCATCTCTCTCCTATGTACTTCAATACAATAATCTCATGAGCTGCCTTACATGATTGAGATTCATATGAGTTTTGTATCACTATTCATCTATGTGCTACTCTAGTGATGTTATTAAAGTACTCTATTCCTCCTCCACGTGTGTAAAGGTGACAGTGTGTGCACCGTGTGAGTACTTGGCGTAGGCTATGATTATGATCTCTTGTGGATTATGAAGTCAACTATTGCTATGATGGTATTGGTGTGATCTATTCCTCCTACATAAGCGTGAAGGTGACAGTGTGCATGCTATGTTAGTACTTGGTTTAGTCGTATCGATCTTTCTTACACTCTAAGGTTACTTAAATATGAACATTAATTGTGGAGCTTGTTAACTCCGGCATTGAGGGTTCGTGTAATCCTACGCAATGTGTTCATCATCCAACAAGAGTGTAGAGTATGCATTTATCTATCCTGTTATGTGATCAATGTTGAGAGTGTCCACTAGTGAAAGTCTATTCCCTAGGCCTTGTTCCTAAATACTGCTATCACTACTTGTTACTGTTTTACTGCGTTACTACTGCTGCCGTACTACTGCTCATATTCATTCATGCCACTTGTATTTCACTATCTCTTCGCCGAACTAGTGCACCTACTAGGTGTGTTGGGGACACAAGAGACTTCTTGCTTTGTGATTACAGGGTTGCATGAGAGGGATATCTTTGACCTCTTCCTCCCTGAGTTCGATAAACCTTGGGTAATCCACTTAAGGGAAACTTGCTGCTGTTCTACAAACCTCTGCTCTTGGAGGCCCAACACTGTCTACAAGAATAGAAGCACCCGTAGACATCAAGCACTTTTCCGGCGCCGTTGCCGGGGAGGAAAGGTAAAAGGCACTCATACTCCGGTTCCAGGGTAACGTACTTTTCGGCGCCATTGTGTGTGTGCTCGAAGCTATTTCCTTTAGACTCCGCAATTGCGACATTTGGTTTCTTGTTTACACTAGTTAGGCATAATGGACAACAATGACCTTTTTATTCTATTTCCTGATTTAAGACATGGATGGTTTGATGCGAAAATTAAAAAAACCGTGGAACATATTAATATGAATGCTTTGAACACCATTGTTGTTAATGATATGGAAAATTCTAAGCTTGGGGAAGCTGGTTTTGATGAGTATGATATTTTTAGTCCCCCAAGCATTGAGGAGAAAATTTTCTTTGATGATACTTTGCCTCCCATTTATGATGATTATAATGATAGTAGTCTTTTGTTACCACCTGTTATGGCGGATAAATTTGATTATGATTACAATATACCTCCTATATTTGATAGCTACTTTGTTGAATTTGCTCCCACTACAATTAATAAGAATGACTATGCTTATGTTGGGAGAAGTAATTATTTTATGCATGAGACTCATGATAAGAATGCTTTTAGTGATAGTTATATTGTTGAGTTTGCTCATGATGCTACTGAAAGTTATTATGAGAGAGGAAAATATGGTTGTAGAAATTTTCATGTTACTAAAACACCTCTCTATGTGCTGAAATTTTTGAAGCTACACTTGTTTTATCTTCCTATGCTTGTTACTTTGCTCTTCATGAACTTGTTTATTTACAAGATTCCTATGCATAGGAAGCATGTTAGACTTAAATGTGTTTTGAATTTGCCTCTTGATGCTCTCTTTTGCTTCAACTTCTATTTCTTACGAGTGCATCATTAAAACTGCTGAGCCCATCTTAATGGCTATAAAGAAAGAACTTCTTGGGAGATAACCCATGTGTTTATTTTGCTACAGTACTTTTATTTTGTATTTGTGTCTTGGAAGTTGTTACTACTGTAGCAACCTCTCCTTATCATGTTTTTGTGCCAAGTAAAGTTTCTATGTTAAAGTTGATGTTATATTTGGGATCGCTGCGCAGAAACAGCATTGCTGTCTGTCACGAATCTGGGCACAAGTCTCTGTAGAAAATTCGAAAAAATCTGCCAATTTACGAGCGTGATCCTCAGATATGTACGCAACTTTCATTAGTTTTGAGTTTTTCCATTTGAGCAAGTCTGGTGCCATCTTTAAATTCGTCTTTACGGACTGTTCTGTTTTTGACAGATTCTGCCTTTTATTTCGCATTGCCTCTTTTGCTATGTTGGATTCATTTCTTTGATTCATTAATGTCCAGTAGCTTTATGCAATGTCCAGAAGTGTAAACAATGTTTGTGTCACCTCTGAATGTGTGAATTATTAATTGTGCACTAACCCTCTAATGAGTTTGCTTGAAGTTTGGTGTGAAGGAAGTTTTCAAGGGTCAAGAGAGGAGTATGATATACTATGATCAAGAGGAGTGAAAGCTCTAAGCTTAGGGATGCCCCCGTGGTTCATCCCTGCATATTTTAAGAAGACTCAAGCGTCTAAGCTTGGGGATGCCCAAGGCATCCCCTTCTTCATCGACAAAGTATCAGGTTCCTTCTCTTGAAACTATATTTTTATTCGGTCACATCTTATGTACTTTACTTGGAGCGTCTCGTGTGTGCTTTTATTTTTGTTTTGTTATCTTAGTTCTCTGAATAAGTTCATCCTTGTGTGGGAGAGAGACACGCTCCGCTGGTTCGTATGAACACATGTGTTCTTAGCTCATAATATTCATGGCGAAGTTTCCTCTTCGTTAAATTGTTATATGGTTGGAATTGAAAAATGCTACATGTAGTAATTGGTAAAATGTCTTCGATAATGTGATACTTGGCAATTGTTGTGCTCATGTTTAAGCTCTTGCATCATATACTTTGCACCTATTAGTGAAGAAATACATAGAGCATGCTAAAATTTGGTTTGCATAATTGGTCTCTCTAAGGTCTAGATAATTTCTAGTATTGAGTTTGAACAACAAGGAAGACGGTGTAAAGTCTTATAATGTTTACAATATGTCTTTTATGTGAGTTTTGCTGCACCGGTTCATCCTTGTGTTTGTTTCAAACAACCTTGCTAGCCTAAGCCTTGTATCGAGAGGGAATACTTCTCATGCATCCAAATACTTGAGTCAATATTCATGCCATTTGTGTCCACCATACCTACCTACTACATGGTATTTCTCCGCCATTCCAAAGTAAATTGCTTGAGTGCTACCTTTAAACCATTCAAAATTTATCACCTCTGATTTGTGTCAATGTTTTATAGCTCATGAGGAAGTATGTGGTGTTTATCTTTCAATCTTGTTGGGCAACTTTCACCAATGGACTAGTGGCTTCATCCGCTTATCCAATAATTTTGCAAAAAGAGTCGGCAATGGGATTCCCGGTCCCAAATTAATTAACAAAAATAGACACTCCTCCATGGTATGTGATTGTTGGACTGGCACCCGAAGGATTCGGTTAGCCATGGCTTGAGAAAGCAAAGGTGGGGAGGAGTGTCAACATAATAAAACTAAAATAAAAAGGCACTCCTTCATGGTATGAGATTGTTGGCATGCACCCGAGGATTCGGTTAGCCATGGTTTGTGAAAGCAAAGGTTGGAAGGAGTGCCACCCAAAAATAAAATAAAATGGGAGCCGCTCTTTGAAGGTTTGTCTGGCAAAGGGGTTAGAGTACCCGCTACCATTCGTTGACAACAACAAACACCTCTCAAAACTTTATTTTTATGCTCTCTTTATGTTTTCAAAATAAAAGCTCTAGCACAAATATAGCAATCGATGCTTTCCTCTTTGAAGGACCATTCTTTTACCTTTATGTTGAGTCAGTTCACCTATTTCTCTCCATCCCAAGAAGCAAACACTTGTGTGAACTCGTGCATTGATTCCTACATACTTGCATATTGCACTTGTTATATTACTCTATGTTGACAATTATCCATGAGATATACATGTTACAAGTTGAAAGCAACCGCTGAAACTTAATCTTCCATTGTGTTGCTTCAATGTCTATACTTTAAATTATTGCTTTATGAGTTAACTCTTATGCAAGACTTATTGATGCTTGTCTTGAAGTACTATTCATGAAAAGTCTTTGCCTTATGATTCATTTGTTTACTCATGTCATTACTTTTGTTTTGATCGCTGCATTCATTACATATGTTTAAAAATAGTATGATCAAGATTATGATGGCATGTCACTTCAGAAATTATCTTTGTTATCGTTTTACCTGCTCGGGACGAGCAGAACTAAGCTTGGGGATGCTGATACGTCTCCAACGTATCGATAATTTCTTATGTTCCATGCTACATTATTGATGATATCTACATGTTTTATGCACACTTTATGTCATATTCGTGCATTTTCCGGAACTAACCTATTAACAAGATGCCGAAGTGCCGGCTCTCGTTTTCTGCTGTTTTTGGTTTCAGAAATCCTAGTAACGAAATATTCTCGGAATCGGACGAAATCACCGCCCAGGTTCCTATTTTTCCTGGAAGCTTCCAGATCACCGAAGAGGGGCCAGAGATGGACCAGGGGGCCCACACCACACTTGGGCGCGGGCCAGGGCCTGGCCGCGCCACCTGGTGGTGAGGGCACCCTGGTGCCCCTCCGAGGCTCCCCTTTCGCCTATTTAAAGGTCCTGGCCTAAAAACCCTGACGGAGGAAGCCACGATACGCGAAACCTTCCAGAGCCGCCGCCATCGCGAAGCCAAGATCTGGGGGACAGGAGTCTCTGTTCCGGCACCCTGCCGGAGCGGGGAAGTGCCCCGGAAGGCTTCTCCATCGACACCGCTGCCATCTTCACCGCCATCTTCATCACCGCTGCTGCTCCCATGAGGAGGGAGTAGTTCTCCATCAAGGCTCGGGGCTGTACCGGTAGCTATGTGGTTCATCTCTCTCCTATGTACTTCAATACAATAATCTCATGAGCTGCCTTACATGATTGAGATTCATATGAGTTTTGTATCACTATTCATCTATGTGCTACTCTAGTGATGTTATTAAAGTACTCTATTCCACCTCCACGTGTGTAAAGGTGACAGTGTGTGCACCGTGTGAGTACTTGGCGTAGGCTATGATTATGATCTCTTGTAGATTATGAAGTTAACTATTGCTATGATGGTATTGGTGTGATCTATTCCTCCTACATAAGCGTGAAGGTGAAAGTGTGCATGCTATGTTAGTACTTGGTTTAGTCGTATCGATCTTTCTTACACTCTAAGGTTACTTAAATATGAACATTAATTGTGGAGCTTGTTAACTCCGGCATTGAGGGTTCGTGTAATCCTACGCAATGTGTTCATCATCCAACAAGAGTGTAGAGTATGCATTTATCTATTCTGTTATGTGATCAATGTTGAGAGTGTCCACTAGTGAAAGTCTATTCCCTAGGCCTTGTTCCTAAATACCGCTATCACCGCTTGTTACCGTTTCTATCGCGTTACTACCGTCGCCGTACTACCGCTCATATTCATTCATGCCACTTGTATTTCACTATCTCTTCGCCGAACTAGTGCACCTACTAGGTGTGTTGGGGACACAAGAGACTTCTTGCTTTGTGATTACAGTGGTTGCATGAGAGGGATATCTTTGACCTCTTCCTCCCTGAGTTCGATAAACCTTGGGTAATCCACTTAAGGGAAACTTGCTGCTGTTCTACAAACCTCTGCTCTTGGAGGCCCAACACTGTCTACAAGAATAGAAGCACCCGTAGACATCAGTGTGGCGCATGTGCATCGACTACACCAACCTCAACAAAGCTTGCCCAAGAGATCCTTTCCCTTTGCCCCAAATCGATCAAGTGATTGATTCTACTGCTGGGTGTGAGTTGTTGTCGTTCCTGGATGCGTATTCCGGCTTCCACCAAATCCCTCTGAAAAAAGAAGATCAAATAAAAACTGCGTTCATTACCCCGCACGGGGCTTATTGCTATGTTACCATGCCTTTTGGTTTGCGCAACGCTGGTGCAACGTACCAGCGTTGTATGCAAAAATGCTTGTTTGATCAAATCGGAAAGAATGTGCAAGTTTATGTGGATGATATTGTGATAAAAACTAAAGTAAAAGATACCTTAATCGATGACATCCGGCAAACATTTGATAACCTAAGACGGTTCCGGATGAAACTCAATCCGGCAAAATGCACCTTCGGTGTCCCCGCCGGCAAGCTGCTTGGTTTCCTTGTGTCGAGCCGGGCATTGAGGTCAATCCGGTAAAAATCCGGGCAATAGAAAGAATGACTATCCCACGGGAACTGAAAGATGTGCAAAAGTTTACCGGAAGCTTGGCATCGCTAAGCCGGTTCATAAGCAGGCTAGGAGAAAAGGCCCTGCCACTCTATGCTTTGATGAAAAAATCGGATACTTTCGTCTGGACCACACAGGCAGACGCAGCGTTCAAAGAATTGAAGAACATGCTCGTAACGGCCCCGATCTTGGCCTCGCCCTTGGAAAGAGAACCTATGTTGCTTTATATAGCGGCAACGAACCGGGTGGTTAGTGTTGTGGTAGTGGTGGAAAGAGAAGAGGAAGGAAAAACCGTCCAGAGGCCGGTATACTACCTGAGCGAGGTGCTCTCCTCCTCAAAGCAAAACTACCCACACTTCCAAAAAATGACTTATGGCGTGTTCATGGCCGCCACGAAGCTCAAGCATTACTTTGAGGAGCACCCCATGAAGGTGGTGAGTGAGGCACCCATCTCCGATATCATGGGCAACAAGGACGCCAGCGGCCGGATTGCAAAATGGGCAATTCAGCTATCACCATATGTACCGGTGTATGAAAGAAGAGATGCCATAAAGTCGCAAGCTTTAGCTGATTTCTTGGTCGATTGGGCGGAGATACAATACAAGCCGCCAGAACACAAAATAGAATGCTGGAAGATGCACTTTGACGGATCCAAACTCAAGGAAGGTCTGGGTGCCGGTGTGGTGCTCACCTCACCTAAGGGAGATCACCTCCGGTATGTTTTACAAGTGCACTTCAGGGCATCAAACAATGTCGCTGAGTATGAAGCTCTGATACATGGGCTTAAGGTCGCAAAAGAAATCGGAGCGCTCCGGATCATTTGCTACGGCGATTCAGATCTGGTGGTGCAACAGTGTTCCGGAGATTGGGATGCAAAAGATGCCAACATGGCCTTATACCGGTTTTATGTGCAAAAGATTGCCGGCTTCTTCGAGGGATGTGAGTTTCACCATGTACCGCGGGCTGAAAATGAAGCCGCGGATGCTCTATCCAAGTTGGGCTCATCTAGGCAAGAAATTCCACCCGGAATAGCCTTGGCACATCTAAGAGTTCCATCAATCAAGCCAAGCCCGGAGTCGGAATCAATTTTCGTACCAGAGTCGCATGTGGTGCCAATGGAGATTGACGAAGGAAACCCGGGGACTGCTCCGGCAAACTCGGGGACCGTACCGGTAAACTCGGGGACTGCGACGCCCATGCCGGAGGAGGCAATGCTCGTGGACAGCATGGACATAGACATGCCGGTGTTCGTGGTTAGAGAAGCGCCATCTTGGGTTAAACTTATTAAGGAATTCCTGGTCAACGGCACCTTGCCGGTTGACGAAAATGAGTCCGAAGGATACGAGAGGAGGTCCAAAGCTTACACTATCATCAACGGTGAGGCATACAAAAGAAGTGTTACCGGTGTCCTCCAAAGATGTGTGGAGCCGGAAGAAGGAAGAGAGATGCTTGAGGAAATTCATCGAGGAGAATGCGGGCACCACGCCTCGTCAAGGGCACTGGTGGCAAAAGTCTTCCGGCATGGATTCTATTGGCCAACGGCTTTGGAAAATGCGGAGGATATGGTAAGAAAATGCAATGGGTGCCAGAGGTACGCCAAGCAAAACGATACCCCAGCATCCGGTTTAAAAACCATACCGCTAACTTGGCCATTCGCTGTCTGGTGCTTGGACATGGTTGGACCATTTAAAACCGCAAGGGGAAACATGACCCACATCTTGGTAATGGTGGATAAGTTCACCAAGTGGCTGGAAGTGAAGCCTATCGCGAAATGTGATGGCCACTGATACGTCCAAAACGTATCTACTTTCCCGAACACTTTTGCTATTGTTTTGCCTCTAATTTGTGTATTTTGGATACAACTAACACGGACTAACGCTGTTTTCAGCAGAACTGCTCTGGTGTCTCGTTTTTGTGCAGAAATCCAACTTTCGGGAAAATCCTCGGAATTCTTGCAGAAGGCCCTATTTTACCAAAATATTGACGGAGCCAGAAGGGCAAAGGAGGTGGAGGCCCGAGGGCCCCACACCACATGGCGGCGCGGCCCAGGGGGGGCCCGCGCGGCCATGTGGTGTGGCCCCCCGGCCGGCCTCCGGCCCCCCCTTCGGACTACTTATTGGTTTCGACCTGAAAACGCACGGGGAGAAGTCGAAGTCGCCAGAAACCCTCCAGAGAGCCGCCATATCGCGAAACTCCGTCGCGGGAGCCAGAAGTCTCCGTTCTGGCACTCCGCCGGGACGGGGAATTGGAGGAGATCATCACCGCCATCACCGCCAACGCCTCTCCATCGACCAGCCATGTTTCCCCCATCCATGTGTGAGTAATTCCCCCGCTGTAGGCTGAAGGGGATGGTAGGGATTGGATGAGATTGGTCATGTAATAGTCATAAGATTGTTAGGGCATAGTGCCTAGTATCCGTAGATGTCACTTTTATGATATTGTTGCAACTTGTTATGCTTAATGCTTGTCACTAGGGCCCGAGTGCCATGATCTCAGATCTGAACATGTTATTGTTTCATCATGATATGCATTGTTTATTGATCTTACTTGCAAGTTGTATACACATGTCGCTGTCCGGAACCAATGGCCCCGAAGTGACAGAAATCGGGACAACCGGAGGGGATGGTAGTGATGTGAGGATCACATGTGTTCACGGAGTGTTAATGCTTTGCTCCGGTACTCTATTAAAAGGAGTACCTTAATATCCAGATAGTTTCCCTAGAGGCCCGGCTGCCACCGGCTGGTAGGACAGAAGATGTTGTGCAAGTTTCTCATTGCGAGCACGTACGACTAAATATGGAACACATGCCTATTGATTGATTAGTACTTGGATACCGTTTTATTATTATCTGCAAATGCCCATGCTTTGATTGTTACATGAGTTTCTCTCATCCATGCAACGCCCGTTAAATCCGTCCCTGTGCCTACAATATTTTAATCCTGCTGTTTACTATAATCACTACTGCTGTCTTTATTTCACCGCTGCTGTTATTTCACTATTTCCACTCGCCATAAAGCTGTTACTCTCGATAAACTCTTGCGAGCAAGTCTATTTCCAGTGCAGCTGAATTGACAACTCCGCTGTTAAGGCTTACAAGTATTCTTTGTCTCCCCTTGTGTCGAATCAATAAATTGGGTAATACTTCCCTCGAAGACTCGTTGCGATCCCCTATACTTGTGGGTCATCAAGACTATTTTCACGGCGCCGTTGCCGGGGAGCATAGCTTTATTTGGAAGTTCACTTGGATTGATATTGTTCGCTGCAAATTCTCCATTATGGGTAAACCTCGCGATACTAAGATCACCATATTACCATCCACTACAAGAAAAGGTACAACTCTGAGTACCTCTGCTGCTCCTTGATTCACCATCTGTGATTGATAAACTTGTTTCACCGCCACATGCTTCACGTGCTGGTACTTCTGCTGAATCTGAAAATTCTCATAATATTAATAATGTTTCTGCTTTGCTTGATGATAGTGGTTCATTGGGATCTTTTCTAGATGCTACAATTGCTAGGTCTAGACAAATTGAAAATACTGAAACTCCTAATGCTACTACACCTGTTAATTCACCTGAACTTGATTATTCTAGTGATGATCTTGATGAAGATTATGTAGAGCTTGATGATGATTTTATTGAAAAATGCAATGCTACTACTGATGCAAGAAAAATTAAAAAGTTGCTTGCAGAACATGCTGTTAGATATAAACCATCTCCTGATCCTAAATTTGCCACATCTCCTATAAACATTAGGGATAAAGATTATGATTTTTCTCTTGATCTATCTCATATAGCTATTGTTGAGAAAACACCCTTTTGTGGTACTGAAAAAGAAAGTCGTTGTTGAACACTTGACTGAGTTATCTACTCTTAGTGGCGTGTTTTCTGATGATGTCAAGATGCGTACTTATTTTGTCGCTAAATTTTTTTCCTTTCTCATTAAAAGATGATGCTAAAACTTGGTATAATAATTTTCCTCCTGGTTCTATTAAAAGTCCAATTGACCCGCGTGATGTTTTCTTTCGAAAATACTTTCCTGCTAGTGCTCAACACGCTGCTTTGCAGAGAATTTATAATTTTGACCAGGAAGATGGAGAGAAATTGCCTGAGGCTTGGGCTAGATTTTGTTCTCTTATTAGAGCTCAGCCTGACCATGATTTGGAAAAGCATGATTTACTTGATATATTTTATAGTGGACTAACTATTGAGTCTAGGGCATACCTGGATAGTTGTGCTGGTTGTGTTTTCAGGAAAAGAACTCCAGACGACGTCGAAGAATTATTGGCTAAAATAGGCCGAAATCATGATGATTGGTCTACACCGAACCAACCCCGACACCGATAGTGAAGAAGAGGGGTATGATTAAATTAAATGATGAAGATATGAGGGAAGCCAAGAAGTCTCTTAAAGAGAAGGGTATTAAACCTGAAGATGTGAAGAATTTACCTCCTATAGAAGATATATGTGAGACAATTCCCCCTTCATCCATGATTGAGGTACACTCGCTTCAACACTTTACTAGGGAAGATATTCCGTATTCAAAAACTCCTGCTCAATGCTTAGATGAATTTGATAATTATATTGTTAAGCAAGAAAACTTTAATATGAGAGTAGAGAATCATTTAATGGAAAATTCCCGTGCTATTAGTGAATTGCATGGTATTGTGGAGAGAACCTCCAATGATGTTAAGATACTTGTTAAACATTTTCAAATGGTTCAAACTCAAATTGATCAACTTACTAAAGTGCAAAATGACTTGTTGGGAAATAATTCTAAAGAAAAACATGCTTGTGAAGTAACAACTAGAGGTGGTGCTTCTACCCAGGATCCTCTATATCCCGAAGGGCATCCCAAAAGAGTTGAACAAGATTCTCAACTAATTAAAACTAGTGCTCCATCTAAGAAAAAGAAAAAGAAACATAAGAATATTGTAGAATCCTCCGAACACGTTAATGATCCTAATAGTATTTCTATTTCGATGCTTGAAGCTGAAAGTGGTAATGAACATGAGGAAGATAATGATAAGAATGATACTCCGATAAGGAAGAAATTGAAAAAGAACTCGAAAAGCATGCTAAAAATAAAAAGTACACTAAAGAAGATTTTATTACTGAGAAACATGGTAATGAAAGAGAACCTTGGGTTCAAAAGCAAATGCCTTTTCCTGCTAAGAAACTAAAATCAAAGGAGGAGGAACATTATAATAAATTTTGTGATTGGATGAAACCTTTATTTCTGCAAATCCCTTTGACTGATGCTATTAAATTGCCTCCTTATTCAAAGTATATGAAAGATATTGTTACTAACAAAAGGAAAATCCCCAATGAGGAAATTTCTACTATGCTCGCTAATTACTCCTTCAATGGTAAGATTCCAAAGAAGTTGGGCGACCCGGTATACCGACTATTCCTTGTTCCATCAAGAATAATTATGTTAGAGCTTGCTCTATGTGATTTGGGAGCGAGGTGTTAGTGTAATGCCTTTTTCTCTTTATAAGAGACTTGATTTAGATAAATTGATACCAACTGATATATCTTTGCAAATGGTCGATAAATCTATCGCTATTCCTGTTGGTTTATGTGAAAATGTTCCTGTTCAAGTTACTCGGCATTGCTTGATATTAACTGATTTCGTTGTGTTGGAAATGCCGAAGATGATAATATGTCCATTATTCTTGGAAGACCCTTTCTTAATATCTGCAGGGGCTGTTATTGATTGCAATAAAGGCATGGTTACTTTCAATGTTGATGATAAGGAACATACTTGTCTATTTTCCCAAGAGGATTGATAAAGTATATGGAGTTAATACAATTTTTAATGCGAAAACTATCAAAGTGGGATCCATTGATTGTCCTATATATGAGCCTAAAGAAGAATATCAAACTCTTGTGATTGGATCCATATCAATTCAATATAAGGTAACATGATTGATTTGAGGTTTATTTCTTCTTATGTCATATAAAATTTATTTGATAGCAAGACTTGATCAACCTTGTTAACAAGTATATTTTATTGCATAAAAGAGCTAAACAACACTTCTTTCTTTCTTTCTCCCCTCATCTATTTTACTTGCTGTAGCACTTTTGTTTTGCAATATGCTTTAGTCATTCAAGATTTTAGAAATCATTTTCTCGTGCGAGTAATCATTAATTTAATACCCAGAAATGTGCATTTTTCAAAGTTCTCTAAAAATTATAAAAATTACACCGTTGGTCCTATTTTTCGACGAGGCACCTGGGGGCACCAGAGGATGACCTGTGGGGCACCAGGGGGTGCCACACCATAGGCCGGCGCGGCCAGCAAGGGGGCCGCGCCACCATGTGGTGTGGGCCACCCCTTGCCCCACTTCATCATCTCTTCCTCCCAGCATCTTCTCTCTCCCGAAAAAACTCGTACCAAGTTTCTCTCACTCGTGTTTCTACTCAAGAACTCGCGATTTTTCGATCTCCTTGCTCAGCCCAGATTTCTGTTTGAAATTTGGCACATTTACTCCTTGGTATGTAACTCCTTTGATTGTCCGATTAGAATTTCATTTGGTTGAGTATATCTTGAATATTTTGCTGCTGTAGATAACATGTTTAGTGAGCTTGCATGCTTGTTCTAAGTGGAAGAAACTAGTTTTGATGCATGTTTAGTACTCTAGCAAGTTCCTATAGTAGTTCCCTTCAATTACATACCTTGAAATCAAATTTTATAATGATTGTTGAAAATTTCAGAAGGGGAAGATGAAGAAATTCAAATTTGGAGAATTGTTCAAGAAAGCAACAACCAGCACCGGTAGGCCCTCAAGGGCGTCTACTCAAATTAGGCGATCCTACAATGAGGATGTCATCGCGCCTAGCTTCGCGCCCGAGGAGGACCATGGGGCTCCTAATGCTTCATCCTTCCCATGTTATGAGTTTCTGACAAATGCGGGGATATTGGATGACTTCTTCACCCTTGTCAACAGGGCAGGCCTAGCCACCTACGTGGGAGACGAGAGGGGACAATATTACGAGGCTCACCAAGGTTTTCGTTGAGAGCTTCAAGTTCCACAACACGGAATATGAGCCGACGATCGCATTCAAGATTTATGATATTCCTGTTACCATGAAATTGGAAGAATTTTGTTGTGCATTGGGTATTGCCCCTGTTGGTACAGCAAGGAGGATTGATGACAACCCCCGGGACTTGTTGGAGCTCTACCGAGGGATCACCGGGGATGATTGCCGCACCATCCAGCGAGGGAAGATAAGAAACATTCAACTCCCCGCTATTAAATATTTCGCATATTACATTGGTACTAGCATTTTGGGTAGAGAAAATACTAGCAACATCTCTAGCTACCATCTTGCTTTCTTGAATGTTGCACTTACTAGAGAGACACCTTATCATCTTGGTTCTCTTATTGCTCGCCGCCTGTCTAGTAGGGGGCCTATTTTTGGAGGAACTATTGCACTGCGCATTCTAACACATCTAGATATTCCTCTTAATTCTAATGATGTACCATTAACCCCTAGGAAACTAGATATTGCTACTATGAAGAGCCATCGTTTTGTTACTACTGACTCTACTATAGATAATATGGTCTATAGAATGTTGTTTGCTGATGGGAATGAGAAGGAAATCCCTCTTCCCCAGCCAGGTTTGTTCAATATTGACAGGCAATCATGGTCGCTCACTAAGGAGGCGGTGGAGGAACATATGAAGATACAGGAATTCCACCAGCAACATGACTCCGAGAACGCTGAGCCCTCCTACGACTACACCGTCACGTACCCCGACGTTTCCTCCAGCACATACATGGAACCGGGTCGTCCTTCGTCATACTACGAAGACACCACTTCATGGGGACCGTGGGAATGAACTCCACTTAGGCCAAAAGCCTAAGCTTGGGGGGAGGTATACCGGCATCACTCATTCTTTGCATATTATGGTTGCTGGATACTTGTACATACTTGTTTAGTCTCTAGAGTGGTTTTCTAATGAGAGGGAGATGATATTTGGGAAGTGCTGTCCAAAAACAGATTCTGTGCTGTTACCAAAAAAATTCGTACGCACAGCCAGAACTTTATTTTGAGTTGCCAATTTTTGAGCATGTTCCCCAGGTTGTTATCTAACTTTCATTAGTTGAACACTTTTTGGTCTGAGCAATGGAAGATTTTTGTTAATTTCGATTTCTGTACTGCTGTCAGGATTTGGCAGATTTCTGTCATCCTGCTTTTCTGTGTTTCTTTTGGTTTGCATTCTTTTGTTTTCGCTTTGTTTCTTTCCTAAAACACAAAAAGACCAAAAATATTTCTGTTGTTTCTCTTCACCATTTATTTATTTGGTTCCTTGCTCTTAGTTTGCTTTATTTGCTATCGTTAGTTTGTTATAAGAAAACCCAAAAAGATTTTGCTTTGTTTGCTTGTTTTCTTTCGTTCTTGTTTCTAATTCGAAAACACCAAAAATATTTGCTGTTCTTCTTTGGTTTGTAAAGTTCATCATGAGTTCAATGGTCTTCGGTGGCTGGAGCGTGGTTTTCATTTCATATTATCCAAGCTACACAAGTGAAAAGGCAATAATGACGATCTACGACAATCTGATTGTGGTGAGAGGCTGGTATGAACTCTATTTGCTTTCATTTTTGTACATATACTCATCCATGTGAGCATGCTTAGTTGGTTCATGTGAGGTATATGTTATTTGAGAAAGTCTAGTAGTTCATGATCTCTCATGTTTAGTTCCAATTTATTAATATGAGTAGTATGTCATGGATGTTTGCTTGCATTGTTTTATTCATAAGTAAGTATGGCATTGTGGTATCCTCCTCTGAATAATTCATTTATATTGACTTGGCACATGCTCACGCATGCATATGACTGAACAAAAAGTCAATTAAGCCTCGATGATTTATATTGCTTCGAGTTCTTGTATCACTTTTATGCCTCCGTTAATTTATTTTGCCGCAAGCATGATTATGACAGTTACTGCTCTCTTGATTTGTCGCTCCCTAGTCTTTTGCTAGCCTTCACTTATACTGAGCGGGATCGCCGCTCGTGCTTCCAAACACCTGAAAACCAAGTTGTTCCAAAAGTGTCCACCATAAATACCTATGCATGGCATTTCAAACCATTCCAAGTAAATTCTCATGCGCTACCTTTAAAACTTTCAAAATGCTTCTCAATTTGTGTTAATGTTTCATAGCTCATGAGGAAGTATGTGGTGTTTAGCTTTCAACCTTGTCATTTACTTTTGACGGACTCTCATATGGACTAGTGGCACATCCGCTTATCCAATAATTTTGCAAAAAGAGCTGGCAATGGGATTCCCGGTCCCGAATTAATTAACTTAAATAGACACTCCTCCATGGTTTGTGATTGTTGGACGGCACCCGAAGGATTCGGTTAGCCATGGCTTGTGTGAGCAAAGGTTGGGGGGAGTGTCATCATCATAATAAAACTTAAATAAAAAGGCACTCCTTCAAGGTATGTGATTGTTGGTAGGCACCCGAGGATTCGGTTAGCCATGGTTTGTGAAAGAAAGGTTGGAAGGAGTGCCAACCAAAAATAAATAAAATGGGAGCCGCTCTTGTGAGTCCGGTTGATGAGGTAGTTAGTGTACCCATTACCATTCGTTGACAACAACAAACACCTCTCAAAATAATTTTACTCGTGCTTTACAAATGAAAAGCTCTAGCGCATGTTAATCCCTGCTTCCCTCTGCGAAGGGTCAATCTTTTACTTTTTATGTTGTGTCTCCATTCTTTCTTTGAGCACTATCTTGAGAGCACGACTGTCATTCTTAGTATAATATGCTTGTCTCAAAATATGATTGATTGTGGTATAACTTTGATGCTTTTATCTTTGACAATTACTACTTCTAGTCTTTCTATGAACTCCAGAGGTGCCTCGGCATTTATGTTTTGCCGATCAAATACGGGCAAGCGAGATACCACTTTATCATATTCTCTTATGAACATTGCAATCCTGCTTATATACATGATTCATGGTGCTTATTATTAATTATTGGTACTTCTCCATGATTGACATAGTCTGTTGGATGATCTTATTTGCATGTATCTCATTATGAACTGCTTAAGTATTAGCCATAGCATGAGAATATATACATCATATGAGCAAATGTGTTCGTGAAAGTTCTTTTATCGCTCAGTTGTTAACTGAATTGCTTGAGGACAAGCAATAAGCTAAGCTTGGGGGAGTTGATACGTCCAAAACGTATCTACTTTCCCGAACACTTTTGCTATTGTTTTGCCTCTAATTTGTGTATTTTGGATACAACTAACACGGACTAACGCTGTTTTCAGCGAACTGCCTCCGGTGTCTCGTTTTTGTGCGTAAATCCAACTTTCGGGAAAATCCTCGGAATTCTTGCGAAGGCCCTATTTTACCAAAATATTGACGGAGCCGGAAGGGCAAAGGAGGTGGAGGCCCGAGGCCCCACACCACATGGCGGCGCGCCCGGGGGCCCGCGCGGCCATGTGGTGTGGCCCCTCGGCCGGCCTCCGACGCCCCTTCGGACTACTTATTGGTTTCGACCCGAAAACGCACGGGGAGAAGTCGAAGTCGCCGGAAACCCTCCGGAGAGCCGCCATATCGCGAAACTCCGTCGCAGGAGCCGGAGTCTCCGTTCGGCACTCCGCCGGACGGGGAATTGGAGGAGATCATCACCGCCATCACCGCCAACGCCTCTCCATCGACCAGCCATGTTTCCCCCATCCATGTGTGAGTAATTCCCCCGCTGTAGGCTGAAGGGGATGGTAGGGATTGGATGAGATTGGTCATGTAATAGTCATAAGATTGTTAGGGCATAGTGCCTAGTATCCGTAGATGTCACTTTTATGATATTGTTGCAACTTGTTATGCTTAATGCTTGTCACTAGGGCCCGAGTGCCATGATCTCAGATCTGAACATGTTATTGTTTCATCATGATATGCATTGTTTATTGATCTTACACGCAAGTTGTATACACATGTCGCTGTCCGGAACCAATGGCCCCGAAGTGACGAAATCGGGACAACCGGAGGGGATGGTAGTGATGTGAGGATCACATGTGTTCACGGAGTGTTAATGCTTTGCTCCGGTACTCTATTAAAAGGAGTACCTTAATATCCGAGTAGTTTCCCTAGAGGCCCGGCTGCCACCGGCTGGTAGGACGAAGATGTTGTGCAAGTTTCTCATTGCGAGCACGTACGACTAAATATGGAACACATGCCTATTGATTGATTAGTACTTGGATACCGTTTTATTATTATCCGCAAATGCCCATGCTTTGATTGTTACATGAGTTTCTCTCATCCATGCAACGCCCGTTAAATCCGTCCCCGTGCCTACGATATTTTAATCCTGCTTGTTTACTATAATCACTACTTGCTGTCTTTATTTCACCGCTGCTGTTATTTCACTATTTCCACCGCCATAAAACTGTTACTATCGATAAACTCTTGCGAGCAAGTCTATTTCCGAGTGCGACTGAATTGACAACTCCGCTGTTAAGGCTTACAAGTATTATTTGTCTCCCCTTGTGTCGAATCAATAAATTGGGTAATACTTCCCTCGAAGACTGTTGCGATCCCCTATACTTGTGGGTCATCAGCCACACAGCGGTAAAGTTCCTAAAAGATGTAATTCTGCGGTATGGATACCCGCACAGTATCATAACTGACAATGGCTCAAACTTTGCTCAAGGAGAGTTCAAACGATTTTGTGAAGACAAGAACATCCGGTTGGATTTGTGCTCAGTGGCGCACCCGCAAGGCAATGGCCAAGTTGAAAGAACGAATGCTTTGGTACTTTCCGGTATCAAACCAAGACTCATTGATGCAATGGAAAAATCGCCGGGATGTTGGATCGATGAGCTACCATCGGTCTGTTGTGGAGTCTAAGAACAACTCCGAACCGATCTACCGGATACACGCCATTCTTCATGGTTTATGGGGCAGAAGCGGTCATACCAACCGACATTCTCCATGATTCTCCAAGGGTGCAGCTCTATACCGAAGAAGAGGTAAAGGAGGCCCGGGAAAATGATGTGGACTTGCTAGAAGAAGCAAGAGAACTAGCTTTGGCAAGAACAGCCATTTATCAGCAAAACCTCAGACGCTATCATAGCCGGAAGGTTAATCCAAGAGTGTTCCGAGAAGGGGACCTGGTGCTACGCCTAGTGCAGCGCACTGAAGGCCGGCACAAGCTTTCCCCTCCGTGGGAAGGACCCTTCATTGTGAGCAAGGCTCTCCACAATGATGCCTATTACCTGATTGATGCACAGGAATGGAAGAAAGGGAAGGCGGATAAGTCAGGAGAGGAGACCAAACGCCCATTGAATGTAGCTTTGTTGCGTCCTTTCTACTCTTGAAGTGGTGCTGTAAGAGTTCCTTTTTGTACCTTAATTGCTATGAATAAAAAGATGTTGGAACCTCGAATGAATCTCGGGGACTACCCTTACTAAGTTGCATGAAACATGTTTATTTTTTCTGTTACCGGTTGCTTATTGAATGTTTTTTCTTTCCGGTTTAGTAATGTGCTAGACCATACCGGAGTCTTCGACTCTGCTGTTGTCCATAACTTGGCTTCATGGCAAGCAAGATAAACCGGTAGGGGATAAGCACATGAACTGCGGAAGGAGAGAGCAGGAAAGAACAACCCGGAAAAGTTTAACTAACCCCGGTTATACCGGTTTTTGCAAAAATTTCGAGTTATTTCTAAGTTCAAGAAAATGCTTGCTTGGTAAAAGAACTTTGTGCTCATACGCCAAAAATGCCCAGAGAAGGTAGGCAGAGCCAAGGCAAAAGAGCCAAGTATGCATCAATTGGATGTGGAAACAATTTCGAAATCATTGCAGTGCAAGAGAAAGCGAATCAACAAGCAAATATCTTAAGACAAACATAACTTAATAAGTTACCGGTACAGCTTACCGGCATAAAATGTTGCAGAACGAACCAAAGGTTAAGTTTTATCTTACATCATAAACCCCGGCATACCGGGGTAGAATTTAACAAGTTTTGTGACAAAGTAACCAGGAACAGGTGATATCTTGTGACAAGACAAAGTCAGGCAGCAGGGGCTTCCGGGGGAGCAGCGCCGGCATCAGGAGTTGGCGGTGGCACATCCTCGCCTTCATCTTCCTCCTCCTCGCTCAGATAATCTTTGACATCTTCAGGAGGGGGGATGAAGGTGTGCATCTCAGCGTACTCCGCGATGTGGTACGCGCGGTCCTGCCGCTTAGCGGTAAGAACCGGGTCCACATCAGTGGGAGCACCTTCACGCACGCCGACGAAAGCGTCCAGATCCAGCTCCGGATACCAGGAGCAGGCAATGCGGAGCGCTGAGTCCGCTCCGGCGCGGGCAGCAGAGCACTGCCACTCCCGGATCCGCCGGCGAGCACCTTCAGCGGTCGCTGAAAACGGAGAAGGTGTCGGGCACCACTTCGCCGGGCCAGAGGGTCTTGAAGAGCTGGGAGGCCACCTCAGGGATGTCGGAAAGATTCCGGTCCACCGAGCGCATGTGCGAGACCCGGGCGTTTAAAGCAACCAAGTGATCATAGGGATCCCAAGGTGCACCCAAGTTGTTGCCGGCCTGCTGCGCCCGGTGTTCCGCAACCTTCTTTATGGCATGAGCCTGGGAGTCCGGAAAGAGCTGATACGTCTCCGACGTATCGATAATTTCTTATGTTCCATGCCACTTTATTGATGATACCTACATGTTTTATGCACATTATATGTCATATTTATGCATTTTCTGGAACTAACCTATTAACAAGATGCTGAAGAGCCAGTTCTGCTGTTTTCTGCTGTTTTTGGTTTCAGAAATCCTAGTAAGGAAATATTCTCGGAATTGGACGAAATCTTCGCCCAGGGTCCTATTTTTGCACGGAGCTTCCAGAAGACCGAAGAGATAACGAAGTGGGGCGACGAGGCGCCGCCACCATAGGGCCGCGCGGCCAGAGGGGGGCCCGCGCCGCCCTATGGTGTGGGCCCTCGTCAGCCCCCCTGACCTACCCTTCCGCCTACTTAAAGCCTCCGTCGCGAAAACCCCAGTACCGAGAGCCACGATACGGAAAACCTTCCAGAGACGCCGCCGCCGCGAATCCCATCTCGGGGGATTCAGGAGATCGCCTCCGGCACCCTGCCGGAGAGGGGATTCATCTCCCGGAGGACTCTTCATCGCCATGATCGCCTCCGGAGTGATGAGTGAGTAGTTCACCCCTGGACCATGGGTCCATAGCAGTAGCTAGATGGTCGTCTTCTCCTTGTTGTGCTTCATTGTTGGATCTTGTGAGCTGCCTAACATGATCAAGATCATCTATCCGTAATACTATATGTTGTGTTTGTCGGGATCCGATGGATAGAGAATACTATGTTATGGTGATTATCAATCTATTGTTTATGTGTTGTTTATGATCTTGCATGCTCTCCGTTATTAGTAGAGGCTCTGGCCAAGTTTTTACTCTTAACTCCAAGAGGGAGTATTTATGCTCGATAGTGGGTTCATGCCTTCATTGACACCTGGGACGGTGACGTAAAGTTCTAAGGTTGTGATGTGCTGTTGCCACTAGGGATAAAACATTGATTCTATGTCTAAGGATGTAGTTGTCGATTACATTACGCACCATACTTAATGCAATTGTCTCGTTGCTTAGCAACTTAATACCGAATGGGGTTCGGATGATAACCTGAAGGTGGACTTTTTAGGCATAGATGCGGTTGGATGGCGGTCTATGTACTTTGTCGTAATGCCCAATTAAATCTCACTATATTTATCATATCATGTATATGCATTGTTATGCCCTTCTCTATTTGTCAATTGCCCGACTGTAATTTGTTCACCCAACATGCTTTTATCTTATGGGAGAGACACCTCTAGTGAACTGTGGACCCCGGTCCTATTCTTTACATAGCATACAATCTACTACAATTGTTTTTTTTACTGTTTTCTTGCAAACAATCATCTTCCACTCGATACGCTTAATCCTTTGTTACAGCAAGCCGGTGAGATTGACAACCTCACTGTTTCGTTGGGGCAAAGTACTTTGGTTTTGTTGTGCAGATTCCACGTTGGCGCCGGAATCCTCGTTGTTGCGCCGCATCACATTTCGCCACCATCAACCTTCAACGTGCTTCTTGGCTCCTCCTGGTTCGATTCAACCTTGGTTTCTTTCTGAGGGAAAACTTGCCACTGTGCGCATCATACCTTCCTCTTGGGGTTCCCAACGGACGTGTACATTTACGCGCATCAAGCTCTGTTTTCTGGCGCCGTTGCCGGGGAGATCAAGACACGCTGCAAGGGGAGTCTCCACTTCTCAATATCTTTACTTTGTTTTTGTCTTGCTTTATTTTATTTACTACTTTGTTTGCTGCACCTAAACAAAACACAAAAAAATTAGTTGCTA
Source organism: Lolium rigidum (assembly GCF_022539505.1). Lineage (NCBI taxonomy): Eukaryota > Viridiplantae > Streptophyta > Magnoliopsida > Poales > Poaceae > Lolium > Lolium rigidum. Next base: position 294,651,651 of record NC_061510.1, on the reverse strand, counting down.
GTTTTACTTTATTTACTGTCTTGCTCTCTATATCAAAAACACAAAAAAATTAGTTACTTCCATTTACTTTATCTAGTTTGTTTTATTTACCGTTGCTAAAATGAATACTCCTGAAAATACTAAGTTGTGTGACTTCACAAATGCAAATAATAATGATTTCCTATGCACACCTATTGCTCCACCTGCTACTACAGCAGAATTCTTTGAAATTAAACCTCGCTTTACTGAACCTGGTTATGAGAGATCAATTTTCCGGTGTTAGTTCCGATGATGCTCGCTGCCCATCTCAATAATTTTGTTGAACTTTGTGAAATGCAAAAGTATAAGGATGTAGATGGTGATATTATTAAATTGAAAGTGTTTCCTTTCTCATTAAGAGGAAGAGCTAAAGATTGGTTGCTATCCTTGCCTAAGAATAGTATTGATTCATGGACTAAATGTAAGGATGCTTTTATTGGTAGATATTATCCTCCCGCTAAAATTATATCTTTGAGAAGTAGCATAATGAATTTTAAGCAATTAGATACTGAACATGTTGCTCAAGCATGGGAGAGAATGAAAACTTTGGTAAAGAATTGCCCAACCCATGGACTGACTACTTGGATGATCATCCAAACCTTCTATGCAGGACTAAATTTTTCTTCACGGAATTTATTGGATTCAGCTGCTGGAGGTACCTTTATGTCCATCACTTTGGGGGCGGCTACAAAACTTCTTGATGATATGATGATAAATTACTCTGAATGGCACACGGAAAGAGCTCCACAAGGTAAGAAGGTAAATTCCGTTGAAGAAACCTCTTCCTTGAGTGATAAGATTGATGTGATTATGTCTATGCTTGTGAATGGTAGATCTAATGTTGATCCAAATAATGTTCCTTTAGCTTCATTGGTTGCTCAAGAAGAAAATGTTGATGTGAATTTCATTAAAAATAATAATTTCAACAACAATGCTTATAGGAACAACTCTGGTAATAACTATAGGCCATATCCTTCGCTAATGGTAATGGTTATGGTAATTCTTATGGGAATTCTTACAATAATAATAGGAGTGTACCCTCTGGTCTTGAAGCCATGCTTAAAGAATTTATTAGTACACAAACTCGCTTTTAACAAATCTGTTGAGGAAAAGCTTGATAAAATTGATACTATTGCTTCTAGAGTTGATAGACTTGCCTCTGATGTTAATCTTTTAAATTTGAAAGTTATGCCTAATAATGATATTGATAATAAGATTACTACTACAGCAAATTCCATCCAAGTTAGAATTAATGAGAATATAAGATTAATGGCTGAACTGCGTGCTAAGTGGGATAGAGAAGAAAATGAAAAACTAGCTAAAGAGAATAATGTAGCTAAAGTTTGGACTATTACCACCACTAGTAATGCTAATTCTTCACATGTTGCTGCACCTCCTACTATCAATGGTAAAATAATTGGTGTTGGCAATGTTTCTACTCCTAGTGCAAAGCGAACAAAACTGCACCGAAATTGCTAAAACTGCTGAAACCGCTTGTGATAAAACTGCTGAAATTTTTTCCAACCTTGGGAACAATGATCCCATTGCTGTAGCTCATAATGATTTAGATTTTGATGATTGCCACATCTCTGAAGTTATAAAGTTCTTACAAAAACTTGCTAAAAGTCCTAATGCTAGTGCTATAAATTTAGCCTTTACAAAACATATTACAAATGCTCTCATAAAAGCTAGAGAAGAGAAACTAAAACTTGAAACTTCTATTCCTAGAAAGTTAGAAGATGGTTGGGAGCCCATCATTAAAATGAAATTCAATGACTTTGAATGTAATGCTTTATGTGATCTTGGTGCAAGTATTTCTGTTATGCCTAAAAAGATTTATGATATGCTTGACTTGCCGCCATTGAAGAATTGTTATTTGGATGTTAATCTTGCCGATAATGTTAAAAAGAAACCTTTGGGGAGGATTGATAATGTGCGCATTACGGTTAACAATAACCTTGTCCCCATTGATTTTGTTGTTTTGGATATCGAATGCAATGCATCTTGTCCTATTGTATTGGGAAGACCTTTTCTTCGAACCGTTGGTGCTGTTATTGATATGAGGGAAGGTAATATTAAATATCAATTTCCTCTCAAGAAAGGTATGAAACACTTCCCTAGAAAGAGAATTAAGTTGCCTTTTGATTCTATTATTAGAACAAGTTATGATGTTGATGCTTCTACTCTCGATGTTACTTGATTTGCACTTTCTGCGCCTAGCTGAAAGGCGTTAAAGAAAAGCGCTTATGGGAGACAACCCATGTTTTTACTACAGCAATTTTTTGTTTTGTTGAGTCTTGGAAGTTGTTTACTACTGTAGCAACCTCTCCTTATCATGTTTTTGTGCCAAGTAAAGTTTCTATGTCAAAGTTGATGTTATATTTGGGATCGCTGCGCAGAAACAGCATTGCTGTCTGTCACGAATCTGGGCACAGTTCTCTGTAGAAAATTCGAAAAAATCTGCCAATTTACGAGCGTGATCCTCAGATATGTACGCAACTTTCATTAGTTTTGAGTTTTTCCATTTGAGCAAGTCTGGTGCCAGCTTTAAATTCGTCTTTACGGACTGTTCTGCTTTTGACAGATTCTGCCTTTTATTTCGCATTGCCTCTTTTGCTATGTTGGATTCATTTCTTTGATACATTAATGTCCAGTAGCTTTATGCAATGTCCAGAAGTGTAAAGAATGATTGTGTCACCTCTGAATGTGTGAATTATTAATTGTGCACTAACCCTCTAATGAGTTTGCTTGAAGTTTGGTGTGAAGGAAGTTTTCAAGGGTCAAGAGAGGAGAATGATATACTATGATCAAGAGGAGTGAAAGCTCTAAGCTTGGGGATGCCCCCGTGGTTCATCCCTGCATATTTTAAGAAGACTCAAGCGTCTAAGCTTGGGGATGCCCAAGGCATCCCCTTCTTCATCGACAACATCATCGGGTTCCTCCCCTGAAACTATATTTTTATTCAATCACATCTTGTGTTCTTTACTTGGAGCGTCGGTTTGTTTTTGTTTTTGTTTTGTTTGAATAAAATGGATCCTAGCATTCACTTTGTGCGAGAGAGACACGCTCCGCTGTTGCATATGGACAAATATGTCCTTAGGCTTTACTCATAATGTTCATGGCGAAGTTTCTTCTTCGTTAAATTGTTATATGGTTGGAATTGGAAAATGCTACATGTAGTAATTCTAAAATGTCTTGGATAATGTGATACTTGGCAATTGTTGTGCTCATGTTTAAGCTCTTGCATCATATGCTTTGCACCCATTAATGAAGAAATACATAGAGCTTGCTAAAATTTGATTTGCATATTTGGTCTCTCTAAGGTCTAGATAATATCTAGTATTGAGTTTTGAACAACAAGGAAGACGGTGTAGAGTCTTATAATGTTTACAATATGTCTTTTATGTGAGTTTTGCTGCACTGGTTCATCCTTGAGTTTGCTTCAAATAACCTTGCTAGCCTAAACCTTGTATCGAGAGGGAATACTTCTCATGCATCCAAAATCCTTGAGCCAACTACTATGCCATTTGTGTCCACCATACCTACCTACTACATGGTATTTCTCCGCCATTCCAAAGTAAATTGCTTGAGTGCTACCTTTAAAATTCCATCATTCACCTTTGAAATATATAGCTCATGGGACAAAATAGCCTTAAAAACTATCGTAGTATTGAATATGTACTTATGCACTTTATCTTTTATTAAGTTGCTTGTTGTGCGATAACCATGCTTCTGGGGAACGCCATCAACTATTGTTGAATATCATGTGAGTTGCTATGCATGTCCATCTTGTCTGAAGGATCTATCATTTTAGTGGTTGGAGCATGCAAAATTGTTAGAGAAGAACATTGGGCCGCTAACTAAAGCCATGAATCATGGTGGAAGTTTCAGTTTGGACATATATCCTCAATCTCATATGAGAATAATAATCATTGCTACATGCTTATGCATTTAAGAGGAGTCCATTATCTCGTTGTCCATGTTGTCCCGGTATGGATGTCTAAGTTGAGAATAATCAAAAGCGAGAAATCCAAAATGCGAGCATTCTCCTTAGACCTTTGTACAAGCGGCATGGAGGTACCCCTTTGTGACACTTGGTTGAAACATGGCATGCAAAGACCCGGTAGTCCAAGCTAAGTAGGACGAGGTGCGGACACTATTAGTATACTATGCATGAGGCTTGCAACTTGTAAGATATAATTTACATAACTCATATGCTTTATTACTACCGTTGACAAAATTGTTTCATGTTTTCAAAATAAAAGCTCTAGCACAAATACAAGCAATCGATGATTTCCTCTTTGAAGGACCTTTCTTTTACTTTTATTGTTGAGTCGGTTTACCTATCTCCCTCCACCTTAAGAAGCAAACACTTGTGTGAACTGTGCATTGATTCCTACATACTTGCATATTGCACTTGTTATATTACTTTATGTTGACAATATCCATGAGATATACATGTTATAAGTTGAAAGCAACCGCTGAAACTTAATCTTCCTATGTGTTGCTTCAATACCTTTACTTTGATTTATTGCTTTATGAGTTAACTCTTATGCAAGACTTATTGATGCTTGTCTTGAAGTACTATTCATGAAAAGTCTTTGTCATATGATTCACTTGTTTACTCATGTCATTACTTTTGTTTTGATCGCTGCATTCATTACATATGTTTACAAATAGTATGATCAAGATTATGATGGCATGTCACTTCAGAAATTATCTTTGTTATCGTTTTACCTGCTCGGGACGAGCAGAACTAAGCTTGGGGATGCTGATACGTCTCCGACGTATCGATAATTTCTTATGTTCCATGCCACTTTATTGATGATACCTACATGTTTTATGCACATTATATGTCATATTTATGCATTTTCTGGAACTAACCTATTAACAAGATGCCGAAGAGCCAGTTGCTGTTTTCTGGCTGTTTTTGGTTTCGAAATCCTAGTAAGGAAATATTCTCGGAATTGGACGAAATCTTCGCCCGGGGTCCTATTTTTGCACGGAGCTTCCAGAAGACCGAAGAGATAACGAAGTGGGGCGACGAGGCGCCGCCACCATAGGGCCGCGCGGCAAGAGGGGGGCCCGCGCCGCCCTATGGTGTGGGCCCCTCGTCAGCCCCCCTGACCTACCCTTCCGCCTACTTAAAGCCTCCGTCGCGAAAACCCCAGTACCGAGAGCCACGATACGGAAAACCTTCCAGAGACGCCGCCGCCGCGAATCCCATCTCGGGGGATTCAGGAGATCGCCTCTGGCACCCTGCGGAGAGGGGATTCATCTCCCGGAGGACTCTTCATCGCCATGATCGCCTCCGGAGTGATGAGTGAGTAGTTCACCCCTGGACCATGGGTCCATAGCAGTAGCTAGATGGTCGTCTTCTCCTTGTTGTGCTTCATTGTTGGATCTTGTGAGCTGCCTAACATGATCAAGATCATCTATCCGTAATACTATATGTTGTGTTTGTCGGGATCCGATGGATAGAGAATACTATGTTATGGTGATTATCAATCTATTGTTTATGTGTTGTTTATGATCTTGCATGCTCTCCGTTATTAGTAGAGGCTCTGGCCAAGTTTTTACTCTTAACTCCAAGAGGGAGTATTTATGCTCGATAGTGGGTTCATGCCTTCATTGACACCGGGACAAGTGACGAAAAGTTCTAAGGTTGTGATGTGTCTGTTTCCACTAGGGATAAAACATTGATTCTATGTCTAAGGATGTAGTTGTCGATTACATTACGCACCATACTTAATGCAATTGTCCGTTGCTTAGCAACTTAATACTGAATGGGGTTCGGATGATAACCTGAAGGTGGACTTTTTAGGCATAGATGCAGTTGGATGGCGGTCTATGTACTTTGTCGTAATGCCCAATTAAATCTCACTATATTTATCATATCATGTATATGCATTGCTATGCCCTTCTCTATTTGTCAATTGCCCGACTGTAATTTGTTCACCCAACATGCTTTTATCTTATGGGAGAGACACCTCTAGTGAACTGTGGACCCCGGTCCTATTCTTTACATAGCATACAATCTATCGCAATTGTTTTTTTACTGTTTTCTTGCAAACAATCATCTTCCACTCGATACGCTTAATCCTTTGTTACAGCAAGCCGGTGAGATTGACAACCTCACTCGTTTCGTTGGGGCAAAGTACTTTGGTTTTGTTGTGCGGATTCCACGTTGGCGCCGGAATCCCCGTTGTTGCGCCGCATCACATTTCGCCACCATCAACCGTCAACGTGCTTCTTGGCTCCTCCTGGTTCGATTCAACCTTGGTTTCTTTCTGAGGGAAAACTTGCCACTGTGCGCATCATACCTTCCTCTTGGGGTTCCCAACGGACGTGTACATTTACGCGCATCAAGAGCCCTACGAGACAAATGAAAGCTAAGTATATGATACCGGAATGAATAAGCTTGTAAGCAGAAACCGGAAAAGAGAAAAGGAGAAACATACGAAGGGCAAGCGCGTCAGTCCGCGTGACCAGAAGGTCGTACTCCTTCTGTTCCGCTTTCAGCCGCGCAACCTCGCCCTCGGCTGCTTTCTGGGCCTTCTTGGCCTCCTCCGCGGCAGCCTTGTGCGCTTTTGCGGCTTTGCCCTCGGCTGCTTTTAGCGCCTTGGCGCCCTCTTCCAGCTCTGCCTGCAACACCACACTAGCGTTGCCGGCATCCTCCAGCGCCTCGTTAAGCCTGGCCTCTGCGGCAGCTTCAGCGGCCTTCAGCTCCTCAGCGTGCCGGACTCCGGCCTGAATAGCCTGGTCCTTGAGCTCTCTGGAGATCTCCTTCTGGGCCTCCAGGGCCTTCTGGTGATCCCGGATGAGCTGCTTCTTTCAGCCTAAAGCCGGAAAAGAGGATGTTAGCAAAAAACACAAAGACAGATGAGACATAGAGAAGCAAGTTAACCGAAAAGAGAGAAGTTGTACCTTGGAGTGTGGCAATCTGGGCTTTGAGGGCCTCAATGGAGGCTTCCGGAATAGCTGTTGCATGGAAAAACTTGTAAGTAACAAAGAAAAGAAAACTTTCCGGTAAAAAGATGCCGGAGGCACAAGAGATTACCTTGGCACTTGCTGTGCGCCTCAGCAAGGCTCCGGTGCTCCCATAGAAGCTCCTCAAAGAGGGCCTTCCGGGCGTCGGCCGTGCTCTGTTTAAGGAAATGATGTTAGTGAAGAACGAAGGATTTTAACCCGAAACTCGGGGACTGGTTATGCCGGTTTCGTGCGTTTCTAGAGAGTTTTGCGCTAAGAGCAAGCTCTCAACCCAATACTCAGGGACTGGGAGTTTGTGGCATCTTTAAAAAGAAAGTTTTGCGCTGAGACCAAGCTCTCAACCCAAAACTTGGGGACTGGGAGTTTGCGGCGTCTTTTAAAAGAGAGTTTTGCGCTAAGAGCAAGCTCTCAACCCAAAACTCGGGGACTGGGAGTTTGCGGCATCTTTAAAAAGAAAGTTTTGCGCTAAGACCAAGCTCTCAACCCAAAACTCGAGGACTGGGAGTTTGCGGTTTGCTATGAGAAAGATGCCGGTTTCGGAAATTCTTTAAAAGAAAGTTTTGCGCTAAGAGTTGCACTCTAAACCCAAAACTCGGGGACTGGGAGGATAGACAGGATCCGGAAAGAAGAAAACCGGCATCAAGAAAATTTACAAGAGAGTTGATAGAACTTACCACCACGTTGGCGGTGGCGTCGTACCACGCGCTGTTGAACTCCTTCACGGCACGCTTGAGGCGTGTGAAGTGTTCTTCAGTAGACCGAGGGCCGGCTGGATCTGGCGCTGGGAGGCGGTCCTTCCCCAAACCGCGAGTAGCTGCGGAGATGTCCGCATCATTCCAGCGCTGGGCGTAAGGGAGGAGAGGCCCCAAGTCTTGGCCCCCGCGCTTCAGCTCAACGATCCGGCCCAAGAGGCCGGAAGGTTTGTCTTGGACCACAACGGCGGCAGGCCCGACGTGCAGCACTAAAGGCTGCGAGCCGCTTGAGGCACTGCCATCCGTGGCCTTTCCGCGGGACGCCCCCGGCTTGAGATAGTCGGTGATCTTGAGGGACGCCGGCGGCGGCTTGGGCGCGGTCGCAGAAGCTCCTTGGGTCGGTGGAGGCGTTGGCGTGGGCCCGGTTACCTCATGAGCGGAGGTTTCCGGCGGCGGCGTCGGCGCTGAAGTTTCCGGCGCGGAAGCTTCCGGCGCGGTCTTGGAGGAGGTTTTCTTCCTTTTCTTCTTCTCAGGGACGGGAGGAACAGAAGGTTCCGCCCGCCCGGCAGGTTCTTTTCCGGCGCCCATGTTGCTGGCGCCGGTGTCTTGGGTCTCCGGAGGGGAGGCAAAGTCCTCCTCCGCGCGGGGATCTGGCGGTGTAGGGGCCGCGCGCCCCGAACTTGTTGTGCCCCCCAGAGGGGAGGCAGAGGTGTTGCCGGCACCAGATGGTGCCGGGCTGGAGTGAGGATGAGGAGTCGAGGTCCTGGCCGAGCCGGCAGAGCCCTCAGGCCTGGGGCCGAGCTTGAGCGCGGGGCTGAAAGAGAAAAAAGGAGAAGGTTGGGAAAAAAGTAACCGGAAAAGAACTCAGTGAAAACAAAACAAGCAGAAAAGAGAAGCTTTACCCGGTAGCCGTCGGCATCTGCTTGCCCTTGTGGCGCCTCATGGCAACGACCTTACCCGCGACAGGTTCGGTCCGGAAGAGCTTGGCAGGAGGATGTTGGCTTGAGCCGGCATCAGAGGCCGGGGTCTTGTTCTTCTGGCCCTGGGCCATGAGTTTGTCCACAAACTCCTGGCCTGCCTCGGCCTGCAGCGGCGCCACATGCTCATGGACCTGTGGGTTGACGTTGGCTGAGGGTACATCTACAGAAGAACAATAGCAAAGGAATATGAGAAGTATAAAAGAAAAGCTACCTCAAGGATGGTCAATTCATCAGACGAACCGGCAGGTTCCGGCGGAGCCTTGCCAAGGCGCGCGGCTGGAGTCCGGCCCATCTTCAAGTCACGCCAGAAAATGACGGGGTCGGGGTCAAACTTGTCGAGACCGCGCTTCCGGCAACGGCCTCGCTTGTCGGATTCGATGCCGGGGAAACGGTCCTTGGCCTGAAGAAACAACAAAAAAGAAAGAAGAGGTTAGCCGCAATAAAAGCTTCCGGAGAACCGACCCGAGTTGTGTAATTTCTTACTTCTTGGGTCGGAGGGTTAGTAGAGCTAAGAGGCCGGAGGCCCCATTCCCAGTCTTCCGGCATGGAGGTCCGGCAGATCTGCTCGGCCTTAAGGACGACGTCCTTCTTGCTGAGAGGGAGGCCGGTGATCTTGGTAGGATCGCCGGGGCCATACATCTCGCACATCTTGTGGGCGCGGCGCTTAAGAGGAAGCACCCGGCGCGAGATGAAGGTGCGGATGATGTCGTCAGAGCAGAGGTTGGTATCCTTCATCCGCTGTTTCATGAAGCGTATGATCCGGTTTGTCTCGTTGTGAGACTCCTTCGGATTATAGCTCCAGTTAGTTTTGGTGGGCGGCGCCGGATCAAAGGGAGGCAGATCAATGAGATCTGCGGCGCCGTTGTTCCTAACATAGAAAAAGGTCCCTTGCCAGAGCCGGCATGACTCGAGACCGGAAAACTTAAAGAAGGGGCTCCCCTGACGGGAGCCAATGATGCAGGACCCGCATTGTACGGGGGGTTTGGGTTTCGGAATGTCTAAGCCCTGAACGGAATTAATCCGAAGGGCGAAGAATCGAGCAAACGTGTCGCGAGTAGGACGGATGCCGATATAAGCTTCCATGAAGGTGACATAGCAAGAAAGATAGAAAATGGCGTTGCCGGGAAGATGGTGAGGTTGGAGTTTGTAAAAGTCAAGGAAACTCCGGAAAAAGGGAGAAGCGGGGAGGCCGAAGCCGCGCTCAAAATGAGCAAGAAAGACGACGTACTCGCCGGGGTTGGGCACCGACTCGATCTCGTCGCCGGGAATCCGGCAGGATACTCCTTCCGGAATCCTCCGGGACCGGTATAACCAGTCAATCTCATACTCACTCACGCTGGAGCCCATCCAGGCTCCGCGGGTGATCTCGGAAGAATCAGCGCCGGAAGCTTGGCTAGAGCTACCGGCATCTTGTTCTTGGCCGCTATCAGATTCCATCTGCGCTAGATCTGCGCTGACCCCGTCAGATGCGGGATCTTCCGGGTTACTGGAGGAAGAGGTGGAAAGGTATTGTTCGGAAGACATTCAGGTTTGAGAGCTTCCGGTATCTACTCGGAAAAACAAATTCCCCAAGAACTACCCCCGCGAGAAGATCTACGAAAGAGAGAAAAAGCAAAGAAAAGGAAAGGATAAATACGTTTTCAACTCAAGATCTGAACTGCAAGCAAAAGAGGAGAAAACACGAGTAAGGCCTAACCTGGGGCGGCAGAGTCGCAAAGGGAGAGGTTCGCCGGCGTTTGGGCGAGCTTGCTGTAGGCAGGGAGGTCCGGCGACGGCGAGGCGGAGAAGAGCTTGAAGGAGCGCCAATGTCGCGGCCGAGAAGAAGGCGCCGCAAAAGTTCTTCCCGCGGCGAAGTCCGGCGGCGTCCGGCGGCGCACTGGCGAAGATTTGCTCGGCGGCAGAACTTAAGCGAGCAAATGGAGCGGCAGAGGCGTACGAACGAGGAGCAGCAGTGCGCAAGGAACGGGAGAATGCGAAGAAGAAGAATGAGAAGGGGCGGTTTGCCCTTATAAAGAAAAAGAGGCGGGCTGAAAAACCGCCGAACCGTAGCGGTTCAGCCCGTGGGCCGCGACGGTTCGCCCCGCGTATCGCCACGTGGCGCGATGATACACGCGCGGAAGAGAAGGGCCACTGAGGAGGCACACACGGATCCGGAGAAGTGGTTGGGATCCGCTGTGGATCAATTAATGCGCGCGCGGAAGCCGAACGGAAGTGACTACTGACACTGGCGCGTCAGTCACAGTGCGCATGTCACTGACAGGTGCGGGACCCGATATATTCTCGACTTCGCCGAGGAAGTGTTAAATGAACAAGATGCCGGAAGATAAGCAGCCGGAGAATGCCTTGCAAAGAAAGAGGGCATAAGTCCGGGCAAGGATGCCGGAGCCAAGCAGAGTGTCGGATAAATAAAACCGGTATACAAGAACATGGGAACCTGGCATGGTCTGTTGGATAGAATCCGCCAGACTATACCAGCTTCGGGGACTAATGTTGGGGGGATGACCCCCGGTATGCCAAAGGCATGCCAAACCGGATGGTCTTATCCATCAAGATACCGGTTTAATATTTATACCGGAACTCAAAGTTAGGAATTTGGCTAAGTAAGCTAAGCCGGTATCCCCAAGAGGGGTATACCGGAACCGGGAAAGAAAGACACCGAAGCACCGGAAGGAAGAGCATGTCGGCTGGCTGGTCAAAGATTCCGTCAGGAGCTAAAAGACAAGGATGAGCTAAGCAAAGTAGCTTTAAACGAAGGCCTGAAGACAAAGAAGAGGATGACGGCCAAAGAAGCCGGAGGACGTCAGCCTCCCTGTTTAAAGAAGACCCCGGCGTCATCTATGATTAAAGTAGCTTTATAAAGTATTTTTGTAAAGTAGTTTGTCTAGTCAAAGATCCCATTAGGGTTTCTTGTCCTGTAAGCCACCCTCTCCCCTATATAAGGAGAGGGGGCAACCTCTTTCATACGCGCGGAGCAATAGAGAAGATAGAGAGAGAACCTTGTAAGCTTGAACCTGTAACCTGTGGAGATCAATGAAGATAGTGATCTAGCGTGAGTTCTTCCTTGTGTCTTTCTTCTTCAACCTCTGGCCTTGGCCAAGTTCTTGAGGAAACCATCCGGAAGTTCGTCCCATCTAGTCACAAACCCTCCCCCGAATCCTCTAGCGTCCATTCGGCCCCAAGATAATCCATCCTATGGCATCTGTTTGTTCCCCACGACGACAGAAGTCCAGCTCTTCAAAAGCGACGTCTTGAAGAAAGAAACAGTGCACAAACACCGTCATCGTCCGGTCATAGATGTTAGGTTTTCATCCTGAAGAAAGTCTTCGCTCTCAAAACAATGCCTTGAACAAGGTCATTGCCAGGCACAACCAACTAAGGCCAGACATTGGGTTACACCCTAAGAGGTACGACTATGATCTTCTGATGTGCAGTCGCCCCCACTTGCATGTCGCTGCTCCAAATCCCAGATCACCAAGCCAATTCCTCATCACCGCACTGACTCGAGCCACCATTGTCAGTCCATCGGATCACGGTCTCCATGACATTCTCCGTCAGCACCATGGAACGAGAACATGTCCCATGATATTAACATCCGACCGAGCTTTGGAGCGCTCCCTCTGAACCTAAACGGTCGGAGAAAAACATGGGTGTGCACGACCGAATACCATCCGATCCAGCAAACAAGGCAAGAGATGCACTGTTTTGACGGCAGAGCCTTCTGGAATATGACACTACAACCAGATCAATGAAGACCAACATCAGGAAGATCTTCGTCTTGGCGTGAGAGAAACCCTAGGACCGCCTCCTTTATTTGACCAAGCCAGCAGCCCCCACGCCACCAGTTGGAGGCAGACGAGAAGATGATCCAGCCTGCCACGCCAGAACCAAGTACGCAGCTGCATCCTAAACCGCAAGCCCCAGGCCAGCTGCAGCCGCCTGATGACCCACAAGTATAGGGGATCGCAGTAGTCTTCGAGGGAAGTAAAACCCAAATTTATTGATTCGACACAAGGGGAGGTAAAGAATACTTATAAGCTTTAACAGCGGAGTTGCCAATTCAGCTGCACCTGGAAAAGCACTAGTAACAGGGGTGATGTGAAAGCAGCAGTAATATGAGAGCAATAGCAATAGTAACACGACAGCAATAATAGTAGTAACACAGAGAGATGTCACCACAAAATATTCCAGTGCGTAGTTGACTTTAGAGCAATGATGAAGACAGAAGGACCGAGGTTCCCAGCTATCTACACTAGTGGTAACTCTCCAAATAACATGTGTTGGGTGAAAAAATTACAGTTGGGCAATTGATAATTGTGGGGGAATGACAATGCATGCTATGACCCTAGTAGCAACAACACATCTACAATCTTTGAAGTTATTGTCACTCTTCCAGAAAACTAGAGGCATGAACCCACTATCGAGCATAAATACTCCCTCTTGGAGATAGAGGCATACTTGATCAAGGTAACTAAAAGTACCGGAGAGCATGCAAGATCTTAAATAACATTAGTATGATAATATGATGAACAATCTAATCACAATTCCAAAATCTATCGGATCCCAACAAACACAACACCAATTACATCATATGGATCTCAATCATGTAAGGCAGCTCATGAGATCATTGTATTGAAGTACATGGGAGAGAGAGTACCAACTAGCTACAGCCGAGAACCCATAGTCCAAGGGAAACTACTCACGAACCATCATGGAGTCGAAGTGGAGGCGGTGGAGTCGATGGAGATGGCTTCGGGGGTCAATCCCCATCCCGGCAGGGTGCCGGAACAGGAACTTCTGACCCTCGGAACTCGTTTGGATGATGACGGCGGCGACGGAACTTTTCATAGACGGAGGCTGAATTTTTCAGGGTTTTCTCGTCGAAGGGAATTTATAGGCGGAAGGGCGAGGTCGGTGGGCGCCAGGTGGCCCCACACCATGCCTAGAGGCGGGCCAAGGCCAGGCCGCGCCTAGGGGTGGTTTGGCTGGCTCCTGGGCCCCCTCCGTCTCTTCTCTAGAGTTCGTCTTCGTTTCGGTAAAATAGCAACTTCGGCTTTTGTTTCGTCTAATTCCGAGAATATTTCTTGTACAACTTTTCTGAAATACAAAACAACATAAAACAGGGAACTGACACTATGGCATCTTGTCAATAGGTTAGTTCCGGAAAATGCATAAAAGTACCACGAAGTGTAAACAAAACATATTGGAATTGGTGTAAAACAAGTATGGAGCATAAAAAATTATAGATACTGATAGGGCCAAGGTGGCCGATCTTTCGATGAGACGAGGATAATTCAATTTGTTGGTGGAGTTTGTGCTTGACGATCCGACTACACGTGCAAAGCTCGTGCGCCAATGCAATCGCTAGGACAATCACCGGGAGTTACTGATCTTGCGGGAGCACGATCAACCTGACCAGCAAGGGTCTTAATTCCTACCTGAAATCGAGAACAAGTAAGAACTAAAGATGCAATCAGAATATTGTGAATATAGATGAAAGCTTGATTGATAATGGTGGGATTCCGAATAGTCGGTCTTGTTCTGGGCGTTGGCCTCAAAATAAGTACACGAGAGTTGCAACAATTGGCTAACTTTTAGTCTAATCAAAATCCAAATTCTAATGACGGCTACAGAGGAATATATATGGGGGAAGTGAAGGGATTTTCGTCCAACCAGCTAGGGTTGGCCAAAAACACCCCTAAATGGGCCTTCCTCCACTTATATGGCCTCTTAAAATCCCCTAAAATACCTAATCCGAAAATACATGGACCTGGCCCATTAAATAAGGTGACGCAACACCAAAAATAACTCTTTGGACGAATTTTATAATGGACTAACTTGTATAATTCATCCAATCATCGTTGCTTCACTATGGTGGCTTCAATGTTCTGAAATCCTCGCTTGCAATGTCATCCTGAATCCTTGCAGGTATGCTGCCATCTCCATGCACGTTCCTAATCTAATGCTTGGCGTCCATGCTAGATCCATTCCTAAATAATATAAATACATTTGATTTAGGCAGCATCATATTCTCATATATATTAGGAAGGATTCCTATTAACGAATGTACCTGAGATGTGGTTGTAGGAGTATTGGTTGTATCTATCATAGAGATGTCCTCATCAGATACTTTGCAACGTATTAGAATCCCCAAGCTTAACTCCTGCTCGTACTCGAGTAGGTAAGTGATAACAAAGATAATTTTTGAGGTGACATGAAGTCAACACAATCTTGATTAAGTTATTGTAAAAGCATTGTAAGCTGGGATCAAAGTACTCTAAACATAGGCATGATAGATATGATTCAATTGAACTTAGTAGCTATGTTATAACATGAGAAGTAACTCAAACAAAAGATCATGAATAATAATGCACTGAAAACAACTGTTTGTTTATGAGCATAGCGAAAACATAGCAAAGTGGTATTCAGCTTGTCCTTCATGGAACAACAAAACATAAATGCCAAGACACCTTTAAAGTTTAAGGGGTGACTAGATACAAATAATTTGAGAACAAGCAATAATCATAATCATGAATCAATCAATAATAAATTTTGGGACTATGCACATTATACTCAGAATGACAACTGTGCTCTCTTAGTGGTGCATAAAGCAAGAAGATGAAGACTCAACATAAAAGTAAAAGAAAGACCCTGCGCAGAGGGAAGCAAGATTAATCATGATCTAGAGCTTTTTATTTTGAAAGCAATAGAGGCTTTCTATGTCAACGAATGACATCAAACAATCTATCATCTTTTCATATAGTGACCTCAAGAGCGGCTTCCATGTAGTTCTCCAATACACACCATTATTTAGGGTCTCTCCAGTACATAATGTGTGGAGCATTATTTGTTTATTTTATATTTTATTTAGGATGGGCACCCAGTTGCCTTGCTCTTTTTGCAATATTAAGGACTTTAGCACATTATGCATGCTTAGTAAAGGTGTGAAGTCATGAGAAGACAATAAACCATTCAATACTTCCGCATGAGCTAAAACGAAACACAAAACAAGTAATTATTTTGAAGGTTTAAAGGTAGCACAGAAGCAAATCACTTTGGAGTGGCAGTGAAATACCACATATAGGTAGGTATGATGGATACAATTGGAAACTTTGGTTTTTGGTGGTTGGATGCACGAGTAGAGCTCATACTCAGTACAGGTCAAGGCTAGCAAAAGACTGGGAGCGACCAACTAAGAGAGCAATAATGGTCATAATCATGCATAGCAACAAAACATTATTCATCAAAGCATAAAGTGATATTACAAGTAAAAAACTAAATGATCATAGAGGCATTAGGTGATTGGTTTGTAGTTATAACATGGTGTAAGCATGTGCCAAGTCGACCCAATAACATCATTAAAGGAGAATACCACAATACTATGCTTTTGTATGATGGAAACAACACATGATTCTTTCAATGACGCATTAAGCACCCTCAGATATTTGAGACAAGTCATGCTACAAAAATAATTACTAAGCATATGATTAAGATAACATCTAACATGACATGCCAAAGTCTATATCACGATCTAAACAAGCTCCCTTTTGCATCACTATAAGCATGAAACATTGTACTCGTCCCCAACACCAATCAACTTATTTGAAATAGCTCTCGGAGATGAAAATAAATATGGACCGTAGAGCTAATCATACATAAATAAAGAATACTAACGAGTTATGAACATAATTCGAGTGAAAGAACAAGAGCTAAACGCAGTACTAGCAAACTAGAAAACCCGTAGAACAATAAGAGTGAAAACTAGAGTGTTTTATGCAATGAAAATGGAGCGTGTGTCTCTCCAAAACAAATATGTTGGGGTCCAACCATATGTTACAGTAAACAAAACAAAAGAAAACTAAAAACACAAACAAAGACGCTCCAAGAACAACACATAACATATGAACCAATAAAAATATAGTGTCTTGAAAGATGACCTGATATTTTTGTTGATGAAGAAGGCATCCCCAAGCTTTGACGCTTGTACCTCTTGGATATTTCTTGGGGTGACATGGGCATCCCCAAGCTTGAGATCGTTTCCATACTTCATATCATTACATCATTCTTCTTTCCCTACACTTGAAAATTTCCTTCATACAAAACTTCACACAATTCTCATTAGCAGCATTAGTGTGATCAAAATAACAAATCCACTTGGTTCAGTTCTAACATAAGTCAAACATCCATTAAAACATTTAGCTACTGTATAAATTTCTTTGAAAAGCTCCTTCTCTCAAAAGAACTCAAAAAATAAGAAAGGGATCAAGAGGCAAATGCAAATGGTGATAAAAACTTGTCAAAACAAAACAACAGATAAAGATCGATTTTTCGAAAATCTTCTGTTGTTCAGATCTAAAAGTGGTCAACTAACGAAAGTTAGATAATAACCTGGGGCATAAGCAAAAAAATTGGAAGCTCAAAATTCCGCTCAGGCTGTTCAGACGAATTTTTATGGTGACAGCACAAAATCTGTTTTCAGGACAGCAACTTCCCCAAATTTTACTTTCTCTCTATTAGAGGTATTCTTGGCACAAAAACGAAATAAAAATGATAAGGAGTGGTTATTACAGAGGTAACAACTTTCAAGACTCAACATAAAAGAAAAATTACAGAAATAAAACAATGGGTTGTCTCCCATAAGCGCTTTTCTTTAATGCCTTTTAGCTAGGCTTGATAGTTTGAGAAAATGTTCACATAAGAAATATGAATTGAAGTAAAAGAGAGCATCAAGAAGAAAATTTAAAACACATTTAATTCTAACCCACTTCCTATGCATAGGAATATTGTAAACAAATTAATTCACAAAGAACAAAGTGACAAGCATAGGATGATAAAACAATAATAACTTCAAAACTTTCAGCATATAGAGAGGTGTTTTAGTACCATGAAAACTTCTACAACCATATTTCCCTCTCTCATAATAATTTTCAGTAGCATCATGAATAAACTCAACAATATAAGTACCACATAAAGCATGCTTTTCATGATCTACAAACACATGATTTTTATCAAGCTCAAGAATAGTGGGATTAAAACATTCAAACTCACTTTTAACAATTTTATAACAAGATGGTTGATCATTCTCAATAGGTATGGGGATCCAAGATAAAGTCAAGACCCCTCCAATCTCATTTTCAATAGTAGTGCAATTAATATTATCAACCAATATAGGACCATCATCTAGAGCTTTATCATAAACATTTTCTAAGCAAAACTCTTTAGTACCATGCATTTCGAAGTTAGGCACAAATAAAGAATTATCATAAGATTTATCAAAATAGCATGGATTATCATAGATAACAGGAGCATAACTATTATCACAATTTTTACTCATAGTAGATATTTCAAGAGAATCCACAGGAACATAACATTCATCCTCCTTTGATAAGCATGGGGGACAATCAAATAATGTAAGGGATAAAGCGTTACTCTCATTAGAAGGCTGGCATGGGTAGCTAATCCATTCTTCCTCCTTTTGTTCATCACTCTCCTCCTCTTTTTCATCTAATGAGCTTTGGGGTTCAGCCATTTCTTCTTCCACAGGTTCCTGCAAATTGTGGATACATTCTTGTGCATGACTGAGTCTCTCTTTATAATCATTGATATAACAATTATTGATGAAATTTTCTATGGAATAATCAAGGATAGAAGAGACCAAGAAAATGATGATATTATATCTTCGGGTTTAGATAATCGTTATAGAGATGGCTATGACACAGGTCATAATTATCCTTATGAAACTTGTCATAGTTATGATGGGATTGCCAAAAACCATTCCATTAGTATGCAACTTGTTTACCATGTTCAAATTCTTGATAATGATCCTGCTCCAATTACTATTAATGAGAAGAGTTTTTCTTATGCCAAAAATAATGATAATTTTATGCATATGAACCATGATAAGAATGTTTTAAGTGATGGTTATATTGTGGATTTCATCAATGATGCTACTGAAAGTTATTATGAGAGAGGGAAACATGGTTATATGCATCTTAATAATATTAAGTTTCCCTCTTTATGTTGAGAATCTTGAAGTTGCGCTTGTGTTGCCTTTCTATGCTTGTTGCTTTGTGCTTTCAGTACTTGTTCCCTTACAATATTCCTTTTCATAGGAAGTGGGTTAGACTTAAAAGTGTTTCTTATTTGCTTTTGATGCTCTCTTTTGCTTCAACTCTTATTTCTTGCGAGAGCATCATTAAAATTACTGAGCTCATCTTAATGGCTATAAAAAAGCACTTCTTGGGAGATAACCCATGTTTTTATTTTGCTACTGTTTTGTTGTGTCTTGGAAGTTGTTACTACTGTAGCAATCTCTCCTTATCATGTTTATTTCGTTTTTGTGCCAAGTAAAGTCTTTGATAGAAAGTTGATACTAGATTTGGATTTCTGCGCAGGAACCGATTTTTAGCTGTCACGAATTTGAGTTGTTCTCTCCGTAGAAGAATCTAAAAATTCTGAAAAAAATCATGAGTAATCCTCAGATATGCATGCAACTTTCATTCAACTGGAGCTTTTCCATCTGAGCATGTTAAGTGCCTCGAAAAAATTCGTCTTTATGGACTGTTCTGTTTTGACAGATTCTGCCTTTTATTTCGCATTGCCTCTTTTACTATGTTTGAGTGGGTTTCTTTGCTCCATTAAATTTCAGTAACCTTGGGTAATATCCAGAAGTGTTGGGAATGATTGTGTCCTTGCTGAACATGTGAATTTTTGATTATGCACTAACCCTCTAATGAGATTGCTTTGAGTTTGGTATGAAGGAAGTTTTCAAGGATCAAGAGAGGAGGATGATATAATATGATCAAGAAGAGTGAAAAATCTAAGCTTGGGGATGCCCCATGGTTCATCCCTGCATATTTCGAGAAGACCCAAGGCATCCCCTTCTTCATCAATAACTTATCAGGTCACCTCTAGTGAAACTATATTTTAATTATGTCACATGTTATATGCTTTACTTGAAGCGTCTGTGTGCTTTTATTTTCGTTTTGTTATCTTAGTTCTATGAATAAATTGGATCCTATCTATCTTGTTTGGGAGAGAGACACGCTCCGATTTTTCATTTGAACACTTGTGTTCTTCGTTTTACTTTTAATGTTCATGGCGAAAGTTGAAAGCTGCAGCACTTATTGTTATTTGGTTGGAAACAGAAAATGCTTCATGTGGTAATTGGTATATTATATTGAATAATTTGATACTTGGAAATTGTTTTGAGCTCTCAAGTAGATCATGTTTAAGCTCTTGCATCATGTAGTTTAAAACTATTAGTGGAGAACTACCGTAGAGCTTGTTGAAATTTGGTTTGCATGATTTGTCTCTCTAAGGTCTAGATATTTTCTGGTAAAAGCATTTGAGTAACAAGGAAGACAGTGTAGAGTCTTATAATGCTTGCAATATGTTCTTGTGTAAGTTTTGCTGTACCGGTTTATACTTGTGTTGCTTCAAACAACCTTGCTAGCCAGAGCCTTGTACTGAGAGGGAATGCTTCTCGTGCATCCAAAACCTTGAGCCAAAACCTATGCCATTTGTGTCCACCATAACTACCTACTATGTGGTATTTTTCTGCCATTCCAAGTAAATACTTTATGTGCTACCTTTAAACAATTCAAAAGTTATTATCTCTTATTTGTGTCAATGTTTTATAGCTCATGAGGAAGTATGTGGTGTTTTATCTTTCAATCTTGTTGGGCAGACTTTCACCAATGGACTAGTGGCACATCCGCTTATCCAATAATTTTGCAAAAGAGCTGGCAACGGGGTTCCCAGCCCCAATTAATTAACCTTCACTAATAATTCTCTTCACATGTTTTGCCCTGATTCATCAGTAAGCAACTTAATTTTGCAAATAGACACTCCTCCATGGTATGTGAAATGATTGGAAGGCACCCGAGGATTCGGTTAGCCATGGCTTGTGAAAGAAAAAGGTTGGTAGGAGTGTCATCCATAAATAAAACTAAAGTACATGTGTAAACAAAAGAGAAGAGGGATGATCTACCTTGCTGGTAGAGATAACGTCCTTCATGGGAGCCGCTCTTTGAAAGTCTATTTGACAAGGGGGTTAGAGTGCCCACTACCATTCGTTGACAACAACAAACACCTCTCAAAACTTTACTTTTATGCTCTCTATATGATTTCAAAACTTGAAAAGCTCTAGCACATGATTTAATCCATGCTTCCCTCTGCGAAGGGCCTTTCTTTTACTTTATGTTGAGTCAGTTTACCTACTTCTTTCTATCTTAGAAGCAAACACTTGTATCAACTGTGTGCACTGATTCTTACATGCTTGCTTATTG
This sequence comes from Lolium rigidum, assembly GCF_022539505.1. Lineage (NCBI taxonomy): Eukaryota > Viridiplantae > Streptophyta > Magnoliopsida > Poales > Poaceae > Lolium > Lolium rigidum. Next base: position 294,630,684 of record NC_061510.1, on the reverse strand, counting down.
CACTCATCATATTACTTTGTGTTGACAATTATCCATGAGATATACATGTTGAAAGTTGAAAGCAATTGCTGAAACTTAAATCTTCCTTAGTGTTGCTTCAAAACCTTTTATTAAGAATCTATTGCTTTATGAGTTAACTCTTATGCAAGACTTTTTGATGCTTGTCTTCAAAGTACTATTCATGAAAAGTTTTTGCTATATGATTCAGTTGTGTAGTCATTATCTATTTGTTAGCAAACTATAGACCATTGCTTTGAGTCACTTCATTCATCTCATATGCTTTACAATGGTATTGATCAAGATTATGTTGGTAGCATGTCACTTTAGAAATTATTCTTTTTATCGTTTACGTACTCGAGGGCGAGTAGGAACTAAGCTTGGGGATGCTTGATACGTCTCCAACGTATCTATAATTTCTTATGTTCCATGCTAGTTTTATGACAATACCTACATGTTTTGCTCACACTTTATATCATTTTTTATGCATTTTCCGGGACTAACCTATTAACAAGATGCCGAAGCGCCAGTTCCTGTTTTCTGCTGTTTTTGGTTTCAGGAATTCTACACAGGAAATATTCTCGGAATTGGACCCCACGAAGACAGAAGTCAATATTTTGCCGAGGCGGACCCAGAGAGCCAGAGAAAGGCCAGAGGGGGGCCAAGGGGCTCCCACGCCATAGGGGGCGCGGCCCACCCCTCTGTTGCGCCACTAGGTGGGGAGGGCACCCTAGGGCCCCTCGGAGGCCGCCCTTCCGCCGATATATTCTCCCAGATGCGAAAACCCTAAATAGATCGGTCTTCCTCCACGAAAAGTTACGTAGCCGCCGCCATCGCGAAGCCAAGTTCGGGGGACAGAAGTCTCTGTTCTGGCACGCCGCCGGGACGGGGAAGTGCCCCCCGGAATCCATCTCCATCGACACCACCGCCATCTTCATCGCCGTTGCTGTCTCCCATGATGAGGAGGGAGTAGTTCTCCCCGAGGCTGAGGGCTCTACCGGTAGCTATGTGGTTCATCTCTCTCTCCCATGGTGTGATCTTTATGTGATCATGAGCTTTGTAATCTAGTTGAATATGTAGATGTTACTCTTGTCTATTATGCACTCTAGAGGTTACTTTAATATGAACTCCGAATTTACTCTCCACGGTGTGATGGTGACAGTGTGTGCATCGTGTGTGATTCCTTTATGAAGTTGTGGAGCTTGTTTACTCTGGCTTGAGGTGTGCTTTTGCAGCCCTACACAATGAATGGTGTTTGTTATCCAACAACAGAGTGTTTGAGAGTAGCATTTATTTATTAAATTATGTGATAATTGTTGAGAGTGTCCACTAGTGAAAGTATGATCCCTAGGCCTTGTTTCTAAGCATTGAAACACCGTTTCCAACAAGTTCTGCTACATGTTCGCTTGCTGCCATTTTTATTTCAGATTGCAATTACTACTTATAATCATCCATATTACTTGTATTTCACTATCTCTTCGCCGAACTAGTGCACCTATACATCTGACAAGTGTATTAGGTGTGTTGGGGACACAAGAGACTTCTTGTATCTTAATTGCAGGGTTGCTTGAGAGGGATATCTTTGACCTCTACCTCCCTGAGTTCGATAAACCTTGGGTGATTCACTTAAGGGAAACTTGGTGCTGTTCTGCAAACCTCTGCTCTTGGAGGCCCAACACTGTCTACAGGAATAGAAGCGTGCGTAGCCATCAGGGGGCGGCCTAGTTTGGCTGCTGGCTAGCCCAGCAGCGATGCAGACACGCGGGAGCTGCGGTTTTAAAAGGAGGAGGACGTGGCGTCCCAACTGGCGCACGGGCCAGGGGCCAAGGCGCATGCAGCGGTTGGATGTGCATCCAACGGTGGCCACGCCTCCTTCTACCTCGCGACGCGACAGCCGTCGGGGGAAACCCTAGCGACTTCTGGGGCTCCGCAAGCTCACCTCAGGGCGCAGAATCCGACAAGACTTGGTGCGCTAGGAGCGGTGGAGCGTGGGCTATCGAGTGGTGGTCGAAACGGCTAAAACAACAATGGTTCTTCCAGCGGCTGTTGGCGGCGGTGGAATGTTGTTCGTCGCGGTGGCGTCTACGAGCAGACCTATAAGGAAAGGGGTAGCACGTTAGAATGAGGGGAGGGAGGAGCTTCTAGGGAGCTAGGGTAGAGGAGGAATGGCGATGATCCGCGATGGCAACCTTCACCGTCCCCGGAAGGTGTTGAGTGCGTTCACGAACAACTGGGAGGAGCTACGCTCCTCTCCGCTGGGGAGGTGGTCTGGCGAGGGAAGGGGAGTGCGGTGGCGAATGAGGAGGAATGGAGGAGGCCTGGCGTGTTTTATATCGTGCCGAGCGGTGCACGGTGCACCTGGTCCGGTGAGGGAGGGAAATGGGGGCGGCATCTTGGGATAGGTGGACAAGGGCGGTGGCGCTGCTCACCCATGCCACTGTCCATGCCTTGGCACGACGCTCGCATCGGCAGCGACCAGGAGAGGGAGACAGAAGCGCGACGTGACTGCCAGCAGGTTGCTCGACGGAATGACGGGGCATGTCGATGACGGTGGCGTGCAGGGAGATGGGAGGGGACGATGCTGCGCAGGTCTCTAGTGATGGAGGCTTCCCTCCTTGCCCGCCACGGTCGACCAGATTCACCCACACGAGAAGGTGGGGTGGCCAGCGAGGCCGTGCCTGTGCAGACGTGCACGGTGATCACGGGTGGGTGCCACGGCGTGTCAGTGAGAGGGAGTGTGAGAGGGTGTCTGAGAGGGAGGGGTGGTGCAGCGAACCATCAGAGGGCGCTGGCCTCATGTTCCTGAGCAGTAGAGAGGTGGGAGCGTGTAGGCTACCCGGTTGCTTCCAAAGAGAGGAGGGGACAAGGGAGATCTAGGGAGCTAGGGAGAGGGATGCAGATGTGAAAGAGTACAACAGGGTACAGTGAGAGGGAGGTGCAGACATGAGGGATGGGATGGCAGGGTGCCGCTGAGTTCTTGGCTTGATGTGGTTGGAACATGCACATGAGTGGCATGCACTTATCCAGCCCCGACCATTCTCTCTCTTTGCTACAATTCTCCCTCACTCAACTCGGTGGAAAGAACCAAGCAATGCTCATGTGTACATGGGTGAGAGGGGTGGGGGAATAAAGGAAAAAATTAAGTTTGAAAAGGAAAATAAAATGGAGAAGAAAATTTGGCTAAGGCATGTTCTAAGTGACCATTTCTTATCTTAGGCCAAATTTCAGATTTTGGGCATGGCTCTCCCCCTTTGATTTAGGGAAATGCAAGTCTAGTAATGGGATGATATCAATAACACTAGGCTAAGGAATTTTTCGAAACAATACTTGGTTAAGTAGAGAGAGGGAAAAGATAAAAACAAAAATAGTAAAATTGTGATAGAAAGATCCACTCATGTGATAGGAGAATTTCAAATCCTAGGGTTTAGGGAGAAGGAAAGTTTTCATCACACAAGCCAATAAAGAAGGAAGTGAAAATGCTCCAAGGGTTTTAGAAGTGTACACCTAAGTGAAGACTATCACTAGACAACACACATGCACTCAATCAAAAAAGAACAATATCAATCATGCATGCAAAATTTGAAAACAGAATTTTTTTTGTTGGCCCTAAATTTTGCATTCCAAAAATTTAAACCTAGGTGAAAAGGTTGGGTTGTTACACTACAGTATTCTAATCCTGTTGTCTACTGCAATCATCGCTACTGCTGTTTTTATTTCCTTACTACTGTTACTTCACTACTGCTACTGTTATAAAACCGTTACTACTAATAAACTGTTGCGAGCAAGTCTATTTACAGGTGCAGCTGAATTGACAACTCATCTGTTAAAACTTATAAATATTCTTTGACTCTCCTTGTATCGAATCGATAAATTTGGGTTTTACTTCCCTCGAAGACAGTTGCAATTCCCTATACTTGTGGGTCATCACTTACCCATTTAGTCCTGCTATCGACCCCCCCCCCCCCCCCGAAAGTTTGTTCTCCGGATTTTTAAATAAAGTACCAAGTTTAACCCATTTGGATGTTCTAATGTTTACAATACATATGGAGTACCAGATTCCTACGTGAACACTCTGTAGTAAAAACATTATGTGATTTTTTCGTAACTCCAGTTGCGCTAAAAAATACTGCAGTTACAACTTTTTATCCTATATATGCACAAAAATTATAAAAATTCCTGACATGTTTAAGTGGGCGAAAAGATTGCTCTTTGCAGATGTTGTTTTTTGGGCAGAATTTGTCTTCTGTGGCAAGAGTGACCTCTTTAAATTTTGATTTGATTCTTTTTGAGTCTTTTGGTACTTTATTTATGAGGGACACTCAAGCAACTCTCTGGACATTTAAAACCAAAATTTATTTGGGTCTTTTATCTCAGCTTGTGTCATATCTTTGTACCCACTAATGTCACCCCCATAGAAAAGAAATGGGAGAAAATTTTGTGTTAGAAGTTTTTGATAGGGAATGGAGGAACACCACACCATGAGATATCCAAGAATGGTGAAAACATAAGCTTGGGGATGCCCAAAGCACCCCACTGGACCTATCGCACTCCTGATTTGCAAACCTCTAACCTTTGTTTTTTTAGCAACATAAGATAGTCGCATAAACTTGGTTCGTCTTTGTCTAGTTTTATATTCACCTTGCATACAACCTTTGGAATAAATAAGACTAGATTAGATGATCATGAAAAACTACTAAAATAAAATGAAGTTAAGATTGAATGCTAAAAATGAAAGGGAAAAGGATAATAACAAGTTATGCATATTGTCACTTCTAGTTACATTGTTCATTTGCTTTTATGGAGTGATGATTTATAAGTGTCTCATCTAGTGCTAGTTATTGTTTTCAACATGTATGAATGGCTCTATGTTTGTATTGTTATTAAGGAATGATCTAGTACTATGGATGCTTTTGCATGCTTAGTTGGTCAAAATTATTATTGCTAGCCCCACCATATTGAAACACCCTCCTTTAGAGAAAAAACTTAGCTATTATATATAATATTAAAAATATACCCAAACAGCTTGTGCTATTTCCCAAAGCATATTATCATGTGTGAGTAATTATTTAACTTCCAAATAGTATCAATTATGGGTATGGGTGACATGGATAAGTTAGTTGTGGGGTGACCACGAACTCGTGGCATAGAGTACGATTTGCAATTAGAACAAAAATATGCATACATTAAAAGATGAGGGAAAAACCCTCCATGCAGGGGTACCAACGCTAAGATGAGGGCAAAAGACATTGTCATTACGAGTGGTTACCACTTGAGCTAGATTCGGTTGCTGGATACCCTGCAACACCTGCTGGCTGCTGCAGCTCCTGTGCATTGATAGAAGGTTGCATAACTGCGGCTGTCTGAACTGCTGCACTTATGGTGTCACCGACAACACTTTTTGTTCTGTGTCGGTGCCCACAGATTCTTTCTAGATAGAATAGCTGGCGGTGTTCATCCACCTGATCCACGACCATTGGAACGCCCTCGACCACCACCGCGACCACAACATCATTGGCTTGGGTTGCGGTACGGATGTTGAGAACGTTGGGCACCCCCATAAGAGTATACATTGAATTTTGCCCAAAACCTTAGCCTCTATCAAAATAACCTTCATTGAAATTGCTAAAATCCCCACCAAATCCAGCCTGATCAAAACCTCAATTATCACCCAAGTATCCATCATTTTGTCTCCATCTATCCCCTTCACGTTAGTGACTATTGCCATTCAAACCAGCATTCCCGATGATAAACCATAGTTTGGACAGAGTTTCCTAACCGGTACTTTATAGTAACCACGGTCAAACCTACGGCAACGATGTCGCGGAACGCAGCCGTGACGGAGCCGGTGCCTCGCGGTAGCGGCGCCATTCGTCGCGGCGGAGCTCTGCATGCCAGCCATTATCCTTATGGGTCCCAAGAACGGCAATCATGCTAATATTTTGAGTAATTTTTAAATTTTAGCATGAATACGATATATATCTTTATGAAATTTTATTGAGTTGGGGGGTAATGGCCCCCTTGGATGGGATCCCTGTTTTTGTGGATGGGATGGGACCATCGATGTTCTATTTGGTTTGAGGGGTATAAGGTGAATGGCATGGAGTGTGTTTAGATTAACGTTAATTGCAATTTTAGCAGGTATAATTAAATGTAGTTAATGGAAGATTATTCAGGCCTCATCCTCTTTATTTGTCCCGCGGAAGACACTAGGGAGGAACGATCAACACTCCATGCGACCACGCCGACGTCCCTCCTAGCGACCTCATCGGCGTTCAACTTGAATTTGCCGCCTTCAAATCCCGTGGGACCAACCGATGGAGGAGAAGAGTAATCACGGAGACTCACGGAATGACGTGGAGGAGGCACAACCAGAGGTGATAGTGAGGAGGGGTGAAGTCAGGATCCGGGGCAGGCGAATCCTGGTGGCCTCGATCCCCTTTAGTTTTGGCGTGCTCTCATGCGCTCGTCCATGGCATCCATCAACCTGGATTAGCAAGAAGCAAATGGGGAAAGGGGATAGGAGGAGGAGAGGAAGGATGCATTCGCCTGGTGCTGGGAAAGCCGGCGCGTGAGCTCGCACATCTGCATCTGCTAGGGGCGTCGACGCGAACCTCCTGCTGGCCCACGTCGACGCCATGGAAAAGACACGTATGGTGGGAGAGAATGATGATAGCTACTGGCTATGCTCAAAGTGAGTGTACGGGTGGAGAGCTCGAGGAGGGGATGGTGGGCGGTGGGAAGAGGCAGTCGGCGGGGAAGATGCAGCGGCGCGACGGCGACATGATGAACTCGGCGAAAGGAACGATTAGGAACAAGAGAGAGAAGAGTATTAGGCGATCCACAAAATTATCAAAACGTGGACGAGCGGGTTTGACCGATCTTGTGGATTAGCTCATCCCTCTTTTTCAACGAATATTCCTTTTTGGTGGATCAGTCCATCCACCTAAATTAAAACCAAACACCATCGAAAAGGGGATGATCCCATCCCATCCCTCGTTTGGTCGGCAACCAAACGCACCTTAAAACAAGCAGATTTTTTTCCACACGGAGTCTGTTTTCAAACCTATGGCAACTCAAATTGTTCAGAAAAAACATATGCATCCAAATGTATTCACTAAAAATCAAGATATGGCAGCTGCCTTGCCTTACCTTACCTACTAGGAGCTTCACCGATTTGCTTGGAAGCAAGACAATGAAAGAGTTGCTTATGTGGCTTAGGTCCGGTGACGAGGGTGCTCCCTCGGCAATGCCCACCTTTTGGGGCTTAAGGTTGACGGAATCCTGCAGGCTGACACGAGACATCGGATACCAAAAAAACGAGGAGAGATATTTACCCAGGTTCGTGGCCCTCGATGAGGTAAAACCCTTAATTCCTGCTTGTCTGATCTTGATTATTGAAACTATCGGGTTACAATGGGGTAGCCGAAGGCTTCGACTATGATCTCGTCGAGAGACTAACATTTCTGATGACCTAGCTCTAGACTTGCGGTGGTTATGATTACTGTGATTGTATGTCCCTCGGCAGACCCTCTCCTGGCCCTTATATTGCGTGCCAGGTCTCAAAAGTTCTATCCGGGTTTGACTAGGTTACAAAGAGTTCTACATCTAAACTTTCCTTATTTCTTCGTCTTCTTGCCTTGTTCATCAATAATCCTTCTTTGAAACCGACATAATGGCCCACCTTGGTCGGTGGATGATCTTCATGGGCCCCTGGTTGAGCCGTAGAATCAAGTCCCCGGGCATGATCCTGGATCGTATGGAATCTTCGAGTCCATAGTTTTTATCGGGTGCGCGTCCAGCGCTCCCGGTGGGAGTAGCCCCCGAGTCTAGGCACGGATTCTTGCAACCGTGTGTAGACTCAAGTCAAGCAACTCGACGTTTAAATTTCCTTCGGATGCTTCCTTCAGATGTTTCATGTTGAGTCGATACTTCTTATGACATCATCAATGATGTTGCCACTGTGGCGGTTCGATTGACAGGACGTGACCTAACGGGCCCACCCTACTTCTGCGCGATCAGTTAGGAAATGACTAGTCCTTGTGCATTGACCGACGTGCCTCCTCGATTTCTGTGTGTAGTGGGTGGGCCGCCGGTTTTAACTCTCCTTCCGGACACGTGTACGATTGGATCCTTGCCCATCTTCCCACGATTGTCAAAGTAACGGCCACGATCTCCAATCATTCCGTGTTATAAATAGGGGACCTTTTCCTGTTTTCACTTTTTACGCCTCCATACTGCTCATCTTCTTCCTTGCCTCCTCTTTGCCATTGCCTCTGCCTGCATAATGGGCAAGAAGAAGGGAACCGCCGGCGCTACTGCAAGCGCGGCCAAGGTCGGTCTTGACTAGTCTGCTTCCACCATCTCCAAGCGTGAGGAGAACAATATGAGGTCGCTTGACCTCATCTCATCTGTCAAATCTAACTTTGTTCATCCAGGTTCCGCCTCTCGCCCAAGGCCTCCAAAAGGCTTTACTCTTATGTTTGATGCTTTTCTGTTTCGCGGGCTTTCTCTCCCTGCCCATGAATTTCTCCGTTCTCTCCTCTTCTTCTACGGGATTCAGCTGTGGCAGCTGACTCCCAATTCCATTCTCCATCTCTCAATCTTCATCACTCTGTGTGAGGCCTTCCTCGGCATTGACCCCCACTGGGGCTTGTGGAGGAAGATTTTCTACGTCAAACGCCACAATGGCAATGATGGCCCTCTTGTCGTTGGTGGCATCGTCTTCGTCGTCCGGAAGGAGGTCAACTACTTCAACTATCCTATGAAGGATACAGTTCAGGGCTGGCGACAGAAGTGGTTTTATCTACGGGACACCCCAGCATCAGGACAACGCTCCAACCTGCTACCATTCGAAGATGTCCTTTCTGCTGTGCCGAAGAAATCCTGGCAAAACACTTTGACTGCCGAAGAAAGCGCTCTAGACGATCAACTGTATGAAAAGGTCCTGGACCTAAAGAATGCATGAGGTCAGATGATGTGCGGCACTGAAGTGGCCTCAGTGTTCCTGAAGCGTCGGGTGCAGCCGATGATGTCAAGGGCTCATCAGTTATGGATGTACACCGGCGTGACGGATAAATCGAGGATCAACACAACCGATTTATCCGAAGAGGATCTTCGAGATGAGGTGCGGCGCCTGACTTGCCTCAGCCAGAAGGACAACATTGTCATAACTTCGGCTCGCCCTCCTCTTGACCTTAAGCATCTTCCTGCCGAGGTAATTTCATTTGTATTTGCATCGGACGTTGTTTTTATTTCTGAATCTGAGTCTCATTACTTTTCTGTCGACAGGCTTCCACCATTGCTCAATGTTATCCTCCTACAACTGAAAGTGGGGTAGCTCCAGAGGACGATGACGCTTCGCAAGAAACTGAGGATGATCAATACATTATTTAGGACAGCGACGTTCCGGGTGATGAAGCCCCCGAGGTTGATGCTTTCGTCAAGTCTATGCGACGCGGGAAGATCAATGAAGGTTTGATGGCGACAGCAGAGTCGAGTCCCAGCGGACGAGATGATGATGCTGACACAACAGCTTATCCTGCTCCTTCTCAAGAAATGTCGACTCCTCAAGTCACAAAGGGATCAACAAGACTCTTTGCTGAAGAAGATGACTTGGAGTCAATATTGTAAGTTTTTCCCTTGTACTTAAATTATTTTTACTTGTACTCGAAGATTTCAATTTGCCTGAAATTTGTGTCTATTCTTGTCCAGTTCCGAGGATGAGGACGACGTCCCTCTCTCGAAGAGGGCTAAAATATTGTCTAGAAATGCAGAGTTTGCAAAGGAGTCAATGCCTTCGACTGCTGAGCTTAATCTACCACCAAGAACAAGTGTGGCCAAGGTTCCCCTCTCGAAAGTTAATCCTTCGGCAAGCGCCTCCGCTCCTCCAATTTCTCGTGATCATGTAAGTATTTCTTGAACATAATATCTGGCGTAGTATCCATTAGCCCCCGAGCCGATGTTCGACTCTTTGAAAAATATCAAGCATAGGCTAAAATTCGTCTGCTATATTTCCTGACATAATCTTTTTAATTTTCTTGATGTAGCCAATTTTTGCCACAGTTGACGTTGTGGCAGATTTTGGTGATCAATGTACTCACCTAGATTTAGAAAACGTCCAACTTCACAAGGCCTTTAAGACTTTGGCTGATCAAGTGCTAGAAGCCAACAGACTTACAACCGAAGCTCAAAATGAAAACACAATCCTGAAGTACGAGCTGAAGAAGTTGAAGAAGAAAATAAAGGACGAGCAGGAGGCTAGGCGCAAAGCTTTCATTGAAGCGGATGAAAAGGAAGATGCCCTTCGAGAGTCTATCACGAGCTTGCTAAGTAAGTTCCCTTTATACTCGTATAGTTCTTCTCCAGAATATCTTTTTGATTACTTTTTCGTAATTTTCCAGGTACTGCCGATATGCCTATTGACCGTACGAAAAAGTTTCGGGTGGACTCGATGTCGGATGCTCTTTTATTTGCTACCGAATCCATCAAACAACTCCAAGATCTTTTGAAGAAGACTAAGGAAGCTTTGTCGAAACAATTTTCGATCATGTTACCAAAGTTGGATCAAAACAAGACCCTTGGGGAAATGGCGGATACCTTCTTCGTCGACTCTTCAGAAGCCATAGAGGTATTGAAGCGACGCTCTCGTCTTTACGGAGCAGTCCTTACTTTCCAGCTTTTGATGGGGCACAGACTCGGTTCTGATCTGGAGAAGCTATCCAAGGCGTTGCCAGTAGATGCCGATAACTGTCTTGTCAACCTTGAACCTTTCAAGCAATCCTCAGTGTTGTGTGCTAATCGACTTCTTAAACTAGTTGAAGAGGACAAGAACAAGACTGCATCTGAAGCAGCTCCTGGCTCATCAGCACAAGCTTGATTAAGCCTGGCCTACTAGTTTTTAGTTGTAACCCAGATACATTCTAGTCTTAACCTATACTGAATTAAGTTGGCTATGTTGCCAGTATTTAACAATCTTTTGAATGCCATTTTTGTGCGCTCCCGATGGGAGTTCGTGCGCCTTTTATCGATGTCCTTTTGAGAATGTAAATTAAATATTTTGTTGCAGATTCCTTCGACTTCTTCTCGTGCCGAAAGTTCTCTGAATTCCTCTGTTGTTGACGAATCAGAGCTTGTAAGCCTCTTGCGTGATCAAATTTCTCGATTGAACAAAGACATAACTGGTCCTCATACCACGACAACTTTGGTGAAGAAAAAGAGCGAAATTGTTGTTGCAGTCGAACAACATGCTTTGGATCGTCTTCGTGTGGTTACTGAGAGCTTAAGTTGTAAGCAGTCAACCACTTCTTTTTTGTTTTCACCTGATACTTTTGTTGAATAACCCTATGATGACTTGTTCTTTATCTCCAAAAGTCGTTGCTTTTGATGAATCAGAAGAAAATAGGCGAATCCATGAGAAAATTGCAGCGATGACCGATATTACTCACCCGAAGTGTAAGCTGTGGTCTAACCAGTCGAAGGCTGTAATCGTGGCAAAATTCGAGTATCGAGTCGAGAAGGTTCACTACTACTTCGACAAGTACCATGCTCATCTCTCCATGGTATGGAAGATGATGACCCACAAGTATAGAGAATCGCAACAGTCTTCGAGGGAAGTAAAACCGAGCCAAAGAATATTTGTAAACCTTAACAGCGGAGTTGTCAATTCAGCTGCACCTGGAAACAGACTTGCTCGCAATAGTTTATCAGTAGCAACAGTTTTATGGCAGTAGCAGTGGTGAAATATAAGCGACGAGTGTAATAAAGACAGCGAGTAGTGATTATAGTAAACAGCAGGATTAAAATACTGTAGGCATAGGGATGGATGAACGGGTGATGCATGGATAAGATAACTCATGTAAAAATCAAGACTAGGCATTTGCAGATAATAATAAAACAGTATCCAAGTACTAAACAACCATAGGCATGTGTTCTGTATATAGTCGTACGTGCTCGCAATGATAAACTTGCACAACATCTTTTGTCCTACCAGCCGGTGGTAGCCGGGCCTCTAGGGAAACTACTGGTAATTAAGGTACTCCTTTTAATAGAGTACCGGAGCAAAGAATTAACACTCCGTGAACACATGTGATCCTCATATCACAGCCTTCCCCTCCGGTTGTCCCAATTTCTGTCACTTTGGGGCCTCGGGTTCCGGACAACAATATGTGTATACAACTTGCAGGTAAGATCATAAAACAATGAATATCATCATGAATCAATAACATGTTCATATCTGAAATCATGGCACTCGGGCCCTAAGTGACAAGCATTAAGCATAACAAGTTGCAACAATATCATAAAAGTACCAACAACGGATACTAGGCACCATGCCCTAACAATCTTATGGCTATTACATGAACAATCTCATCCAATCCCTACCATCCCCTTCAGCCTACAACGGGGGATTTACTCACACATGGATGGGGGAATCATGGATGGTCGATGGAGAGGCGTCGGTGGCGATGATGGAGATGATCTCCTCCAATTCCCCGTCCCGACAGGGTGCTAGAACGGAGTTTCTGATCCGGAGAATGGGTTTTCGGTGGCGGCGGAGTTCTGGATGTCTTCTGGAAAATTGGTCGACTCCTCGTGCGTTTTTAGGTCAAGGGCTTTAAGTAGTCCAGAGGGAAGCGTCGGGGGCTGGCCGAGGCGGCCTCACCATATGGCGGCGCGGCCATGGGCCCACCGCGCCGCCACGTGGTGTGCGCGCCTCGTTGCCCCCCTCCGTCACATCTTCTGGCTCCGTGGGTCTTCTGTAAAAATAGGCCCATTGCAATTATTTCCGGGGATTTTCCTGAAAGTTGATTTTCTGCACAAAAATAAGACACCAGGGCAATTCTGCTGAAAACAGCGTTAGTCCGTGTTAGTTGTATCCAAAATACACAAACTAGAGGCAAAACAATAGCAAAAGTGTTCGGGAAAGTAGATACGTTTTGGACGTATCAACTCCCCCAAGCTTAGCTTATTGCTTGTCCTCAAGCAATTCAGTTAACAACTGAGTGCGATAAAAGAACTTTCATGAACACATTTGCTCATATGATGTAAATATTCTCATTATATGGACGAATACTTAGGCAATTCATAATAAGATAAATGCAAATAAAGTCATCTAATAGTTGTGTCAATCATGAAAAAGATACCAACAAACTAATAATAAGCATCATGAAACATATCTATCAGCAGGATTGTAATGCTCATAAAAAGATATGATAAAGTGGTATCTCGCTTGCCCGTATTTGTACAGCAAAACATAAATGCCCAGGCACCTCTGAAGTTCATGGGAAGACTAGAAGTAAAGACTATCAAAGATAAAAGCATCAAAATTATATCACAGTTAACCATATTCTGGGACAAACATATTACACTAAGAATGACAATTATGCTCTCAAGAAGGTGCTCAAAGAAAGGATGATGACTCAACATAAAAGTAAAAGGTTGACCCTTCGCAGAGGGAAGCAGGGATTAACATGTGCTAGAGCTTTTCATTTTTTAAACAGAAGTAAAATTGTTTTGAGAGGTGTTTGTTGTTGTCAATGAATGGTAGTGGGCATTCTAACTACCTTGTCAACCAGCCTTTCAAGAGCGGCTCCCATGAAGGACGTTATCTCTACCAGCAAGGTAGATCATCCCTCTTCTCTTTTGTTTACACATGTATTTTAGTTTCATTATGGACGACACTCCCCCCAACCTTTGCTTTCGCAAGCCATGGCTAACCGAATCCTCGGGTGCCTTCCAACATTTCACATACCATGGAGGAGTGTCTATTACAAATTAAATTGCTTACTGATAAATCAGGGCAAAACATGTGAAGAGAATTATTAATGAAAGTTAATTAATTGGGGCTGGGCACCCCGTTGCCAGCTCTTTTTGCAAATTTATTGGATAAGCGGATGTATATGCCACTAGTCCGTTGGTGAAAGTCTGACTGACAAGATTGAAAGATAAAACACCACATACTTCCTCATGAGCTATAAAACATGGACACAAATTGAGAAGTACTTTGAAGGTTTTAAAGGTAGCACATGAAAATTTACTTGGAATGGTTTGAAATGCCATGCATAAGTATTTATGGTGGACACTTTGGAATAACTTTGTTTTCAGGGATTTGGAAGCACGAGCAGCATTCCCGCTCAATACAAGTGAAGGCTAGCAATAGACTGGGAAGCGGCAATCAAGAGAGCAATAACCGTCATAATCATGCTTGCGACAAAATAAAATTAACGGAAGCATAAAAGTGATACAAGAACTCTGAAGCAAAGTAAATTATCGAGGCTTAATTGAATTTTTGTTTTTCAGTCATATGCATGCGTGAGCATGTGCCAAGTCAATTCAAATGAATTATTCAGAGGAGGATACCACAATGTCTTACCTATCTATGAATAATACAATGAAAGCAAATATTTATGACATGCTACTCATTATTAATAAATTGGAGCTAAACATGAGAGATCATGAACTACTAGACTTCCATTAAATAACATATACCTCACATGAACCAACTAAGCATGCTCACATGAATGAGTATATGTACAAAAATGAAAACAAATAGAGTTCATACCAGCCTCTCACCACAATCGAGTTGTCGTTGATCGTCATTATTGCCTTTCAATTGTGTGGCTTGAATAATATGAAATGAAAACCAAGCTCCAACCACCGGAGACCGCTGAACTCCATAATAAACTTTATAAAACCGAAGAAGAACAACAAATATTTTTGGTGTTTTCGATATTAGAGTCGCCGAACGAAAGTAAAATCTTTTTGGATTTTCTCATAGCAAACCAACGATAGTAAATAAAGCAAAATAGGAACAAGAAACAAAATAAACAAATGATAAAGAGAAACAACAGAAATATTTTTGGTCCTTTTGTGTTTTAGAAAAGAAACAAAGCAAAAACAAGAGAATGAAAACTAAAAGAGTCACACAAAACCAGAGTGGCAAAAATCTGCCAAAACTTGACAGCAGTACAGTAATTATTTTTTTTCGAAAATCTTCTGCTGTTCAACTCTAAAAGTTCTCAACTAATGAAAGTTAGATAATAACCTGGGGAGCATGCACAAAAATTGGCAGCTCAAAATAACGTTCTGGCTATTTTTAGGAATTTTTCCAGTATCAGTCCAGAATCTGTTTTTTTAGACAGCACTTCCCCAAATATCATCTTCCTCATATTAGAGGCAACCATCGGCACACAAATGAAATAAAAAGGTAAAATTAAAGGTTACTACAGTAAACAACCTTCAAAAACTAAAATAAGAACCTAATGAAATAAAAATAATCGAAAGAGAAACAACCAAAAGAAGTGAAACAACTATATACAAATGACCGGCAATTGTAATATGCAATGAATGAGTGATGCCAGCGTACCTCCCCCCAAGCTTAGGCTTTTGGCCTAAGTGGAGGTCAATCCCATGGTGCCCATGAGGTGGCGCCTCCGTAATATGATGAAGGAGGATCCTGTCCTTGGTACAAGCTGGAGGACGCACCAGGATACGTGACGGTGTACCCGTCAGAGGGCTCGGCGTCCTCGGAGTCGTGCTGCTGGTGAAAGCCAAGTATCCTCAGCTGCTCATCCACCTCCTCCTTTGAGCGCGACCACGGCTTCCTGCGAACACTGAACAAATCGGCCTGCGACAAATTTTGAGACTACTATAGGAACTTGATAGAGTACTAAACATGCATCAAAACTAATTTTTATAACTTGAATCAAGCATGCAAACTCACTTAACATGTCACCTACAACAGCAAATTACTCAAGATATACTCAACTATTCAAAATTATATTTGGATAATCGGAGGAGTCACATACCGGAGAACAAATGCTCCAAATCTCAGCAGCAAAGATGGGCTGAGCAAGGAGATCGAAATTTCGAGCAAGAACAGCAAGAAACTCGGGTTTGAACAATGGTGTCGTGTTTTCCCCTGGAAGAGAGTGGAGTGGTAGGTGGATGAGTGAGTGGGGGGCCAGGTGGGGCCCTCACCACAGGGCGGCGCGCCCCCATGTTGGCTGCGCCAGCACATGGGGTGCAGCCCTGGGGTGCCCCATGATGTCTACGTGTCCTTCTATTCTTGTAGACAGTGTTGGGCCTCCAAGAGCAGAGGTTTGTAGAACAGCAGCAAGTTTCCCTTAAGTGAATCAACCAAGGTTTATCAAACTCAGGGAGGTAGAGGTCAAAGATATTCCTCTCAAGCAACCCTGCAATTAAGATACAAGAAGTCTCCTATGTCCCCAACACACCTAATACACTTGTCAGATGTATAGGCGCACTAGTTCGGCGAAGAGATAGTGAAATACAAGTAATATGGATGATTGTAAGTAGTAATTGCAATCTGAAATAAAGATGGCAGCAAGCAAACATGTAATAGAACTTGTTGGAAACGGTGTTTCAATGCTTAGAAACAAGGCCTAGGGATCATACTTTCACTAGTGGACACTCTCAACATTGATCACATAATAAATAAATAACTTCTCTCACTTGTGCTACGAAAACTCTCTTGTTGGATAACAAACACCATTCATTGTGTAGGGCTACAAGAGCACCCTCAAGCCGGAGTAAACAAGCTCCACAACATTCGGAGTTCATATTAAAGTAACCTCTAGAGTGCATAATAGACCGTTGGAATTTAGACCGAGTACTAACATAGCATACACACTGTCACCAATAGCTGTGAAAGGGGGAATAGATCACATCAATACTATCATACTAATAGTTAACTTCATAATCTACAAGAGATTACAATCATAACCTACGCCAAGTACTACATGATGCACACACTGTCAACATTACATCATGGAGGAGGAATAGACTACTTTAATAACATCACTAGAGTAGCACATAGATTAATAGTGATACAAAGCTCATGATCACATAAAGATCACACCATGGGAGAGAGAGATGAACCACATAGCTACCGGTAGAGCCCTCAGCCTCGGGGGAGAACTACTCCCTCCTCATCATGGGAGACAGCAGCGGCGATGAAGATGGCGGTGGTGTCGATGGAGATGACTCCGGGGGCAATTCCCCGTCCCGGCGGCGTGCCGGAACAGAGACTTCTGTCCCCCGAAACGGAGTTTCGCGATGGCGGCGGCGTCCCTGGAGTCTTTCTGGACTTTCGTCAATTGGTATAGGATTTTCACGTCACGAGAGATTATATAGGCGAAGAGGCAGCGCAAGGGGGTGCCTGGGGGGCCCACACCACACCTGGGCGCGCCCCCTCCTAGGCCGCGCCGCCTTGTGGTTTGGAGGCCCTGGGCCTCCTCTCCGTCTCTCCTTCGGTGTTCCGGGTCCGTCTCGGTAAAATAAGATGTTTGGCTTTTGTTTCGTCGAATTCGGAGAATATTGCCCGAACAGCCTTTCTGGAACCAAAAACAGCAGAAAACAGAAGCGGCACCTCGGCATCTTGTTAATAGGTTAGTTCCGTAAAATGCATAAAATCATTATAAAGTGTGAGCAAAACATGTAGGTATTGTCATAAAACTAGCATGGAACATCGAAATTATAGATACGTTGGAGACGTATCAAGCATCCCCAAGCTTAGTTCCTACTCGCCCTCGAGTAGATAAACGATAAAAACAATAATTTCTGAAGTGACATGCTACCATCATAATCTTGATCAACATTATTGTAAAGCATATTAGATGAATGAAGTGATTCGAAGCAATAGATTGCTAACAAAAGATAATGACTAAACAACTGAATCATATAGCAAAACTTTTCATGAATAGTACTTTCAAGACAAGTATCAAAAAGACTTGCATAAGAGCTAACTCATAAAGCAATAGATTCAAAATAGAAGGTTTCGAAGCAACACAAAGGATGATTAAGTTTCAGCAATTGCTTTCAACTTGTAACATGTATATCTCATGGATAATTGTCAACATAAAGTAATATAACAAGTGCAATAAGTAAACATGTAAGAATGAATGCACACAGTTGACACAAGTGTTTGCTTCTAGGATAGAAAGAAGTAGGTAAACTGACTCAACTTAAAGTAAAAGAAAGGCCCTTCGCAGAGGGAAGCATGGATTACTATTTTTGTGCTAGAGCTTTTATGTTGAAAACATAGAAACAATTTTGTCAACGGTAGTAATAATTCATATGTGTTATGCATAAAACCTCTTATAAGTTGCAAGCCTCATGCATCGAATACCAATAGTGTTCGCACCTTGTCCTAATTAGCTCGGATTTCCATGGATTATCATTGCATTACATATGTTTCAACCAAGTGTCACAAAGGGGTACCTCTATGCCGGCTGTACAAAGGTCCAAGGAGATAGATCGCATTTGATTTCTCAGTTTTGATAAATCTCAACTTGTGGACATCCATACCGGGACAACATAGAAAACAGATAATGGACTCCTCTTTAATGCTTAAGCATTCAACAACAGATAATATTCTCATAAGAGATTGAGGATTAATGTCCAAACTGAAAACTTCCACCATGATACATGGCTTTGGTTGGCGGCCCAATGTTCTTCTCTAACAATATGCATACTCAAACCATTTAATCATGAAAAATCACCCTTACTTCAGACAAGACGAACATGCCTAGCAACTGATACGTCTCCAACGTATCAATAATTTCTTATGTTCCATGCTACTTTATTGATGATACCTACATGTTTTATGCACATTATATGTCGTATTTACGCATTTTCTGGAACTAACCTATTAACAAGATGCCGAAGAGCCAGTTGTTGTTTTCTGCTGTTTTTGGTTTCATAAATCCTAGTAAGGAAATATTCTCGGAATTGGACGAAATCACCGCCCAGGGTCCTATTTTTGCACGAAGCTTCCAGAAGACCGAAGGGGAGTCGAAGTGGGGCCACGAGGTGGCCGGGTGACGAGGCGGCGCGGCCTCGGCCCCGGCCGCGCCGGCCTGTCCCCTCGGGCCCCTCGTGCCGCCTCTTGACCTGCCCTTTCGCCTACTTATAGCCTCCGTCGCGAAACCCCCAGTACCGAGAGCCACGATACGGAAAACCTTCCAGAGACGCCGCCGCCGCGAATCCCATCTCGGGGGATTCACGAGATCGCCTCCGGCACCCTGCCGGAGAGGGGATTCATCTCCCGGAGGACTCTTCATCGCCATGATCGCCTCCGGAGTGATGAGTGAGTAGTTCACCCCTGTACTATGGGTCCATAGCAGTAGCTAGATGGTCGTCTTCTCCTAATTGTGCTTCATTGTTGGATCTTGTGAGCTTCCTAACATGATCAAGATCATCTATCTGTAATACTATATGTTGTGTTTGTCGGGATCCGATGAATAGAGAATGCTATGTTATGGTGATTATCAATCTATTGTTTATGTGTTGTTTATGATCTTGCATGCTCTCCGTTATTAGTAGAGGCTCTGGCCAAGTTTTTGCTCTTAACTCCAAGAGGGAGTATTTATGCTCGATAGTGGGTTCATGCCTTCATTGACACCTGGGAGAGTGACAGAAAGTTCTAAGGTTGTGATGTGCTGTTGCCACTAGGGATAAAACATTGATTCTATGTCTAAGGATGTAGTTGTCGATTACATTACGCACCATACTTAATGCAATTGTCTGTTGCTTTGCAACTTAATACTGAATGGGGTTCGGATGATAACTCGAAGGTGGACTTTTTAGGCATAGATGCGAGTTGGATGGCGGTCTATGTACTTTGTCGTAATGCCCAATTAAATCTCACTATATTTATCATATCATGTATATGCATTGTTATGCCCTTCTCTATTTGTCAATTGCCCGACTGTAATTTGTTCACCCAACATGCTTTTATCTTATGGGAGAGACACCTCTAGTGAACTCGTGGACCCCGGTCCTATTCTTTACATAGCATACAATCTACTCGCAATACTTGTTTTACTATTTTCTTGCAAACAATCATCTTCCACACAATACGGTTAATCCTTTGTTACAGCAAGCCGGTGAGATTGACAACCTCATCTGTTTCGTTGGGGCAAAGTACTTGGGTTGTGTTGTGCAGAGTTCCACGTTGGCGCCGGAATCCCTGTTGTTGCGCCGCATCACATTTCGCCACCATCAACCTTCAACGTGCTTCTTGGCTCCTCCTCGGTTCGATTAAACCTTGGTTTCTTTCTGAGGGAAAACTTGCCACCGTGCGCATCATACCTTCCTCTTGGGGTTCCCAACGGACGTGTACATTTACGCGCATCAAGCCTGTTTTCTGGCGCCGTTGCCGGGGAGATCAAGACACGCCGCAAGGGGAGTCTCCACTTCCCAATCTCTTTACTTTGTTTTTGTCTTGCTTTATTTTATTTACTACTTTGTTTGCTGCACCTAAACAAAACACAAAAAAATTAGTTGCTAGTTTTACTTTATTTATTGTCTTGCTCTCTATATCAAAAACACAAAAAATTTAGTTACTTGTCTTTACTTTATTTGCCTAGTTTACTTTTTGCTTATTTCATCATGCTTAATCCTAAGTTTACTTTGGAAAAGATACCGGTAGGGCGCGGGTGTATCATTGTAAGAGATAATATAGAAGAATTTTTCACCCATGTTAGTATGGATGAAGATTTTAAAGATATACCATTATTAAAAACTGCCCCTACTTATGAAAGTGCTGCTGCCTGTTTAATAGATATGTTAGAAACTAGATTTGTTAATCTCAATCCCATAATACAACATATGTTTCTTACACTTACGGATATAGAGATGGGAGAAAAGAGAAATTTTGTTTTAAAAGTCCTTGTTAGAGAATTTGAAGATATAGCTAAAGAAGCTAGAAAAGTTTTTATCAAGCATAAGAGGCTTGGTTTCTTTCCTGATTTTAAACAAATACTTGAAAAGATGGATATGGATAGAGTTAAGTATACTAGTAATGTTGATGATGGTAGGGAAATTAAAGCGCCAATACCTAGTAAGCTACTAGGGATGCATGAAGCTTTGGAAAATAATTATGCTTGGCGTGTTCCTGAAAATTTGTTTGATGAGAATAGTAAGCCTAGGAGCAATGAGAGAGGAGTTACTTATATAGACCAGATACAATGCATTGTCGAGAAAACTCCCAACTCTCAAGGTAATAATGTTGGTGCTCCTTCGTTTGAAAATACTTGATTTGCACTTTCTGCGCCTAGCTGAAAGGCGTTAAAGAAAAGCGCTTATGGGAGACAACCCATGTTTTTACTACAGTACTTTGTTTTATATTTGAGTCTTGGAAGTTGTTTACTACTGTAGCAACCTCTCCTTATCATGTTTTTGTGCCAAGTAAAGTTTCTATGTCAAAGTTGATGTTATATTTGGGATCGCTGCGCAGAAACAGCATTGCTGTTTGTCACGAATCTGGGCACAAGTCTCTGTAGAAAATTCGAAAAAATCTGCCAATTTACGAGCGTGATCCTCAGATATGTACGCAACTTTCATTAGTTCTGAGTTTTTCCATTTGAGCAAGTCTGGTGCCACTTTAAAATTCGTCTTTACGAACTGTTCTGTTTTTGACAGATTCTGCCTTTTATTTCGCATTGCCTCTTTTGCTATGTTGGATGAATTTCTTTGATCCATTAATGTCCAGTAGCTTTGTGCAATGTCCAGAAGTGTAAAGAATGTTTGTGTCACCTCTGAATGTGTGAATTATTAATTGTTCACTAACCCTCTAATGAGTTTGCTTGAAGTTTGGTGTGAAGGAAGTTTTCAAGGGTCAAGAGAGGAGTATGATATACTATGATCAAGAGGAGTGAAAGCTCTAAGCTTGGGGATGCCCCCGTGGTTCATCCCTGCATATTCTAAGAAGACTCAAGCGTCTAAGCTTGGGGATGCCCAAGGCATCCCCTTCTTCATCGACAACATCATCAGGTTCCTCCCCTGAAACTATATTTTTATTCAATCACATCTTGTGTTCTTTACTTGGAGCGTCGGTTTGTTTTTGTTTTTGTTTTTGTTTGAATAAAATGGATCCTAGCATTCACTTTGTGGGAGAGAGACACGCTCCGCTGTTGCATATGGACAAATATGTCCTTAGGCTTTACTCATAATATTCAAGGCGAAGTTTCTTCTTCGTTAAATTGTTATATGGTTGGAATTGGAAAATGCTACATGTAGTAATTCTAAAATGTCTTGGATAATGTGATACTTGGCAATTGTTGTGCTCATGTTTAAGCTCTTGCATCATATGCTTTGCACCCATTAATGAAGAAATACATAGAGCTTGCTAAAATTTGATTTGCATATTTGGTCTCTCTAAGGTCTAGATAATATCTAGTATTGAGTTTTTGAACAACAAGGAAGACGGTGTAGAGTCTTATAATGTTTACAATATGTCTTTTATGTGAGTTTTGCTGCACCGGTTCATCCTTGAGGTTGTTTAAATAATCTTGCTAGCCTAAACCTTGTATCGAGAGGGAATACTTCTCATGCATCCAAAATCCTTGAGCCAACCACTATGCCATTTGTGTCCACCATACCTACCTACTACATGGTATTTCTCCGCCATTCCAAAGTAAATTACTTGAGTGCTACCTTTAAAATTCCATCATTCACCTTTGCAATATATAGCTCATGGGACAAAATAGCCTTAAAAACTATCGTAGTATTGAATATGTACTTATGCACTTTATCTTTTATTAAGTTGCTTGTTGTGCGATAACCATGCTTCGGGGAAAGCCATCAACTATTGTTGAATATCATGTGAGTTGCTATGCATGTCCGTCTTGTCCGAAGGATCTATCACCTTAATGATTGGAGCATGCAAATTGTTAGAGAAGAACATTGGGCCGCTAACTAAAGCCATGAATCATGGTTGAAGTTTCAGTTTTGGACATATATCCTCAATCTCATATGAGAATAATAATTATTGCTACATGCTTATGCATTTAAGAGGAGTCCATTATCTGTTGTCCATGTTGTCCCGGTATGGATGTGTAAGTTGAGAATAATCAAAAGCGAGAAATCCAAAATGTGAGCTTTCTCCTTAGACCTTTGTACAGGCGGCATGGAGGTACCCCTTTGTGACACTTGGTTGAAACATGGCATTGCGAAGATCCGATAGTCCAAGCTAAGTAGGACAAGGTGCGGGCACTATTAGTATACTATGCATGAGGCTTGCAACTTGTAAGATATAATTTACATAACTCATATGCTTTATTACTACCGTTGACAAAATTGTTTCATGTTTTCAAAATAAAAACTCTAGCACAAATACAGCAATCGATGCTTTCCTCTTTGAAGGACCATTCTTTTACTTTTATTGTTGAGTCAGTTTACCTATCTCCCTCCACCTTAAGAAGCAAACACTTGTGTGAACTGTGCATTGATTCCTACATACTTGCATTTTGCACTTGTTATATTACTTTATGTTGACAATATCCATGAGATATACATGTTATAAGTTGAAAGCAACCGCTGAAACTTAATCTTCCTTCGTGTTGCTTCAATACCTTACTTTGATTTATTGCTTTATGAGTTAACTCTTATGCAAGACTTATCTATGCTTGTCTTGAAGTACTATTCATGAAAAGTCTTTGCTTTATGATTCAGTTGTTTACTCATGTCATTACCATTGTTTTTTATCGCTGCATTCATTACATATGTTTACAAATAGTATGATCAAGATTATGATGGCATGTCACTTCAGAAATTATCTTTGTTATCGTTTTACCTGCTCGGGACGAGCAGAACTAAGCTTGGGGATGCTGATACGTCTCCAACGTATCGATAATTTCTTATGTTCCATGCTACTTTACTGATGATACCTACATGTTTTATGCACATTATATGTCGTATTTACGCATTTTCTGGAACTAACCTATTAACAAGATGCCGAAGAGCCGCTTGTTGTTTTCTCGCTGTTTTTGGTTTCGTAAATCCTAGTAAGGAAATATTCTCGGAATTGGACGAAATCACCGCCCAGGGTCCTATTTTTGCACGAAGCTTCCAGAAGACCGAAGGGGAGTCGAAGTGGGGCCACGAGGTGGCCAGGTGACAGGGCGGCGCGGCCCAGGCCCTGGCCGCGCCGGCCTGTCCCCTGGGCCCCTCGTGCCGCCTCTTGACCTGCCCTTTCGCCTACTTATAGCCTCCGTCGCGAAACCCCCAGTATCGAGAGCCACGATACGGAAAACCTTCCAGAGACGCCGCCGCCGCGAATCCCATCTCGGGGGATTCAGGAGATCGCCTCCGGCACCCTGCCGGAGAGGGGATTCATCTCCCGGAGGACTCTTCATCGCCATGATCGCCTCCGGAGTGATGAGTGAGTAGTTCACCCCCGGACTATGGGTCCATAGCGAGTAGCTAGATGGTCGTCTTCTCCTAATTGTGCTTCATTGTTGGATCTTGTGAGCTGCCTAACATGATCAAGATCATCTATCTGTAATACTATATGTTATGTTTGTCGGGATCCGATGAATAGAGAATGCTATGTTATGGTGATTATCAATCTATTATTTATGTGTTGTTTATGATCTTGCATGCTCTCCGTTATTAGTAGAGGCTCTGGCCAAGTTTTTGCTCTTAACTCCAAGAGGGAGTATTTATGCTCGATAGTGGGTTCATGCCTTCATTGACACCTGGGACAGTGACAGAAAGTTCTAAGGTTGTGATGTGATGTTGCCACTAGGGATAAAACATTGATTCTATGTCTAAGGATGTAGTTGTCGATTACATTACGCACCATACTTAATGCAATTGTATGTTGCTTTGCAACTTAATACTGAATGGGGTTCGGATGATAACCTGAAGGTGGACTTTTTAGGCATAGATGCAGTTGGATGGCGGTCTATGTACTTTGTCGTAATGCCCAATTAAATCTCACTATATTTATCATATCATGTATATGCATTGTTATGCCCTTCTCTATTTGTCAATTGCCCGACTGTAATTTGTTCACCCAACATGCTTTTATCTTATGGGAGAGACACCTCTAGTGAACTGTGGACCCCGGTCCTATTCTTTACATAGCATACAATCTACTGCAATACTTGTTTTACTATTTTCTTGCAAACAATCATCTTCCACACAATACGGTTAATCCTTTGTTACAGCAAGCCGGTGAGATTGACAACCTCACTGTTTCGTTGGGGCAAAGTACTTGGGTTGTGTTGTGCAGGTTCCACGTTGGCGCCGGAATCCCTGTTGTTGCGCCACATCACATTTCGCCACCATCAACCTTCAACGTGCTTCTTGGCTCCTCCTGGTTCGATTAAACCTTGGTTTCTTTCCGAGGGAAAACTTGCCACCTGTGCGCATCATACCTTCCTCTTGGGGTTCCCAACGGACGTGTACATTTACGCGCATCGGCAACTCACATGATATTCAACAAAGGTGAAAAAGTTGATGGCGTCCCCAGAAACATGGTTACCGCTCAACAAGCAACTTATAAGAACTAAGATACATAGCTACATATTCATCACCACAATAGTTTTTAAGCTATTTTCCCATGAGCTATGTATTGCAAAGACAGGGAATGAAATTTTAAAGGTAGCACTCAAGTAATTTACTTTGGGATGGCAGAAAATACCACATATAGTGTTGGAGATATGCCCAAGAGGCAATAATAAATTAGTTATTGTTATATCTTAGTGTTCATGATAAATGTTTACATCCCATGCTATAATTGTATTAACCGAAACATTGATACATGTGTGTTATGTAGACAACAAGGAGTCCCTAGTAAGCCTCTTGTATAACTAGCTTGTTGATTAATGGATGATCATGGTTTCGTGATCATGAACATTGGATGTTATTAATAACAAGGTTATGTCATTAGGTGAATGATATAATGGACACACACCCAAATGAGCATAGCATAAGATCAAGTCATTAAGTTCAATTTGCTATAAGCTTTCGATACATAGTTCCCTAAGTCCTTCGACCATGAGATCATGTAAATCACTTACACCGGAAGGGTACTTTGATTACATCAAATGCCATTGCGTAAATGGGTGGTTATAAAGATGGGATTAAGTATTCGGAAAGTGTGAGTTGAAGCATATGGATCAATAGTGGGATTCGTCCATCCTGATGACGGATAGATATACTCTGGGCCCTCTCGGTGGAATGTCGTCTGATTAGCTTGCAAAGAATATGATTGGATCATAAGAGATGACATACCACGGTACGAGTAAAGAGTACTTGTCGGTAACGAGGTCGAACAAGGTATGGAGATACCGATGATCGAACCTCGGACAAGTAAAATATCGCGTGACAAAGGGAATTGGCATCGTATGTAAATGGTTCAATCGATCACTAAGTCATCGTTGAATATGTGGGAGCCATTATGGATCTCCAGATCCCGTTATTGGTTATTGCTCGGAGAGGAGTCTCGACCATGTCTGCATAGTTCGTGAACCGTAGGGTGACGCGCTTAAGGTTCGATGTCGCATAAGTAGATTCAGAATATGAGATGGAGACCAAAGTTTGTTCGGAGTCTCGGATGGGATCCAGGACATCACGAGGAGGTCCGGAATGGTCCGGAGAATAAGATTCATATAAGGGAAGTTATTTTCCGGGGTTCGGAAAAAGTTTCGGTGTTTGACCGGAGCTTCTAGAAGGTTCTAGAGGGCCACCGGTGGGCCCACCACCCCGGGAGGGACCACATGGGCCAAGGGAGTGCAGCCTAGCCTAATGGGCCAGGGGCACCAAGCCCTCAAGGCCCAGCCGGCCAGCCCCCCTAGGGATAAGATCAAATCCCTAAAATCGAGGGAGCAACTTTGGAAGGGGAAGCAAACTTGGAAGGGGATGATTTCGGATCCCCCCCTTTCCTTCTGTGCACTGGTGGGGCCCAAGGGGCTGCCTTGGCCGCCCCTCCCTCTATAAATAGAGGAGAGGGGCAGCCGACCATTTTCCCCCGACACACCAAAGTCTGTCGCCCCCTCTCTCCTCCACCGCAAGTCTGCTCCGGCTTGGCGAAGCCCAGCAGCTTTTCTCCTCCACCACCACCACCACGCTGTCGTGCTGCTGGGATTCCGAGGGGTTCTGCCACACCTCTGCTGCCCACTGGAACGGGGAGAGGAAGGAGCTTCATCGACACCGTACGCGCGACCGAGTACGGAAGTGCTGCCGGATTGCAGCACCGGGGACGATCGTCTACATCAACAACGAGATCTGATCTCGTAGGCTTTGGAAATCTTCAAGGGTTAGTCTCATCTCCACCTCGTTGCTTCGATCTTGTAGATTAGATCTTGGGTGTTCCATAGATTAGATCTTGGATTTATTCGTCTTACGGTAGGAAATTTTTTGATTTCTATACTACGAACCGCAACAGTGGTATCAGAGCCATGTCTATGCATAGATCTGTTGCACGAGTAGAACACAATGGTTTTGTGGGCGTTGATGCTTTTGTTGCTTTAGTTTGTGCACTTTGCATCTTGCGGGATGGTGGGATGAAGCGGCCCGGGCTAACTTTACATGACCGCGTCTCATGAGACTTGCTCCACGCTTGACATGCAACTTGTATTGCATAAGTGGCTTTGCGGGTGTCTCTGTCTCTCCCACCATAGTGAAGATTCCAATTTGCACTTTCTATTGTCAACACTAGTATCACCGTTGTGGTTCATGTTCGTAGGTAGATTGGATCTTACTCGAAAACCCTAAACCACGTAAAATATGCAAACCAAATTAGAGGCGTCTAACTTGTTTTTGCGGGGTTTGGTGATGTGATATGGCCATGATGTGATGATGATTATATTTGATGTATGAGATGTTCATTATTGTATTATGGCAACCGGCAGGAGCCTAATGGTTGTCTTTAAATTTGTTAAGACCTGCGTGTCTATTCATCATGTAATAGCTTTAAATTTGTTAAGACCTGCGTGTCTATTCATCATGTAAGTGATGGACAACCATGAAGCGGCGCCATGGACCTTGGTGCAATGCTGGTGATGATGGAGATCATGCTCATGTGTTTTGGAGATGGAGATCAAAAGCACAAGAAGAAAGGCCATATCATATCACATTTTATGTATTGCATGTGATGTTAATCCTTTATGCATCTTATCTTGCTTAGATCGCGACGGTAGCATTATAAGATGATCCCTCACATTAATATCAAGATAATAAAGTGTTCTCCCCTCGTATGCACCGTTGCTACAGTTCGTCGTCTCAAAGCATCTCGTGATGATCGGATGTGATAGATTCTACGTTCACATACAACGGGTGTAAGCCATGTTGCACACGCGGAAATACTTGGGTTTGCTTGACGAGCCTAGCATGTACAGACATGGCCTCGGGACAACGGAAACCGAAAGGTTGAACACGAGTCATATGGATGATATGATCAACATGTTGATGTTCACCACTGAAGCTACATCATCTCACGTGATGATCGGTTTTGGTGTAGTGAATGTGGATCGTGTGCCACTTAATAACTATGAGGGATGTTGTATTAAGTGGGAGTTCATTAGTAATTAGATTAAAACATGAACTAATTATCATGAACATAGTCTGAATAGTATTTTGAAATAAATTTGTAGAATTGGCATCCGTTATCTACCATGCGCTAGTCTTGAAATTGAGATAGAAATACTGTTAAGTCTGACAAGTAACTTTACAGACTGGTACCATATTGTTAAAGAATCAAGATATGATTAAGTCCTAATGCAAAAAAATTAGTAGACCTCACATTGATTATTCAAAGAGCAATGGTTTCAATTAGTACCTTAAATCATCTTGTCTCCGTGAAACTTGAAGTTCAAATCCGTTTGAAAAGTAAGGAGCTGGAAATTTTGTTTTCAGAAATAAGCAAGGTATGAGATATATGTGATATCTAAGACCTTATTGCAAGATGATAGAATATAATCTAGTGAGACTACATAAACTCATAAGTTTTATGGGAATGTACGAAGGTTGAAGACGCCAGACGTCCCAATCCTCCAACTAGTTGGGCACTAACGATATTCGCATATCCATGAAGTGATCGTCCTTAGTATGCACCGTTGCTAAGACTCGTCGTTTCGAAGCATCACGTGATGATCAGGTGTTATAGATTCTACGTGTGCATACAACGGGTGCAAGCCAGATTTGCACATGCGAATACTGAGGTTAAACTTTACGAGCCTAGCATGTACATACATGGTCTCGGAAAGTTGTCATGATATAATGGATAAAATTATGAGTGAAATTGTTCATCATATTACAAAGTTACTAATAGTGAAATCTAGAACACTTGTCATATGATGATCAAAACTTCAAAGTAAAAACCTCAAAGTTATTGGTATTTGACCAATGGACCTAGAAGTTATTGAAAGTGAAGTGTTTTTCTAAGAATGAGGAAAGCTAAAAGAGAAACTACAAAAGATATTTTGGCTTAAAGAAAGAAAAAGACTAGAAAGTCTAGCTCAGGTATATAGATGATATACATGTTATGGATGTATTCCTTGTTTGGTCACATAATAAAATTCTTGGGTATTTGTACCAGATTGGTTGGTATGAAATGTCATACAGTACAACGCAATACAAGAATACAATGGCCTAAGTGACTGATAAGGAATATGGTAATAATGCACTTCTGGAATATAATACAGTGTTATTATGTTTGTCGTTGGCATTCTACCTAGCCAGTAGAATTTATAATAAAGAACTTAATAATTGTTATTTTGCTCAGGTCAAATGAAAACAATGAGTTTTTGAAATTATGACATTACTCCATGTACGATGGATAAGTTATTATAAATCTTTATGGTGAAGCACACATACATAACACTGACGCTAAAATGCCATAAGGCAAATGATGTGAATTCCACTCATTAGTGGAACCGCCATTTAGGTCATGTTAGAAAGGAACGCATGAAGGAACTCCATGCAAATGGAATTTTGGAGTCATTCGATTTTTGAATCGTTTGGCGCTTGCAAATCTCTTCTAAAGAGAATGACTTAAATACCGTTCATAGGCCAAGAGTTGAACGATCAACTAACTTAGTGGAAACATACATGATGATGTATATGGTTCACTGGGCATAGTTGTGTGCGGGAGATTCTTCTACTTCATGAAAACTTCTAACAATGAATTGAGTATATATATGTGGATATATTCGATAAGGAAGAAGTTTGAAACTTTTGAATGTATTCAAATAAATTTCAGCATGAAGTGGAAATCATCGTAATAGAAAAGTCAAATATCTATGATTGGATCATGGTGGATATATTTGAATTACGAGTTTTAGCGAACATCTAAGAGATTTATGAAATTTTTCTACAGCTCACGTTTCTTGGAGTATCATAATGATGATGGAGTATCCAAGAGACGTATCCAAACCTTGTTGGATTAATGATGAGATAATATAAAATGATGCCATTATATTTTTGTGGATTATGCTTTAGAGACTATCGCTTTTACACTGAATAGAGCATCATCATGATCCATTGAAATGACACCATACGAGTTATGGCATGGGTATAAACCCTAAATAGTCCTTTCATAAATTTCGGTATGCATAGCATAAGTAAATGAGTTTACAACCAAAATCGGATGAATGTCTTTGTTGGTTATCCCAGAGAATTGATTGGGAATTCTTTCCACTATGAAGTCAAAGACAAAAGTGTTTGTCGATGTTTCTTACTTATTTCAAAGAAATTGTTTCTAGCGAACTATTTGAGTGGGAGGACAATGGAACTTGATAAGGTTCATGAACCTGAGCATGATGATCAGAGTAGCATAGCATCGGAAATGGTTCCGGAAGCAACTACGAAGATCATGGCTCCCATGTCTACAAAGTGTTATAGTCATGGAGATCAAAGTACTTATTGAACCTTGTAGATGTGGTTTATTTTGCGATCAAATAAATGATTTGTGGATAAATGATTGTTTTTGAACAATGATAAACCAACTACATACAAAGAAGTTATGATGGGCCCTGACTCCGTTAAAATGGCTATGCGCCATGAAATCCAAGATAGGTGAATACTTTTTGAAAGTAAATGGATCTATAAAGTAGATGGACTTGGATGGAATATCCTTAAAGAAGCTTGACTTATCGAAAAGCAGTTTACGAAAAAGTTCAAAGAGTTGACTACGATAAGATTAGATCTTC
Organism: Lolium rigidum; assembly: GCF_022539505.1. Lineage (NCBI taxonomy): Eukaryota > Viridiplantae > Streptophyta > Magnoliopsida > Poales > Poaceae > Lolium > Lolium rigidum. The sequence goes on along the minus strand of NC_061510.1, from coordinate 294,599,731 downwards.
CGTGGCAATGCTTATAGTCTATGTGGATTATTCTAGTAATCGCTGCATATTTCTTTTATGAGATATGATAGTAGGATGGCAGAAATACATTCCTTACCAGAAGTGTGTATGAAGGATGTATACTAGATACAACCAAGAGTTTTGCTGGTCCGTGGAATACTAGATAGGTATACAAACTTCAATTGGATGAAGTGAGTATCGCGGAGTTGGAATCTTCACCGGATGAAATAATCAAAGAGTTTTGATTTCATCAGGAACGATGAAGATGCTTGCATTTGCAAGAAATTAAGTGGGAGCGCTGAGACATATTTATAATACTTTATGTAGATGACATATCGTTGATTAAAAATAATGTAATCATGTACTTGATGTGATTAAAAGGTTTCATTGAGAATTAATTTCAATGAAAGGATATGGACTAAAACATATTTAGTGTCAAGATCTATGAAGATAGATTGAAACACATAATAAGTTTAAGTCAAAGTACATAGAATGAATATTGAAGTGGTTCAATATAAAAATGTTAAGACTTTTCCATGTGAAGGTTTAACAAGACTTGAGTGTATTTGACACTCGATGAGTAAAAACACATGAGTGATTTTAGATCACGAATAGTATGTACAAAGTCAGATGTCCTATGCTCTAAAGTGTTACGAGCATATACCAGAATGATTCATGTAATGATCATTGGACAACAGTAAGATTATCCCTGAGTACTTTAGAAGAACCAAGGATATATATATATATATATATATATATATATAGTTTTGTATGAAGAAATGACAAACAAATCGCTGTAAGGTGTTGCACCGATATTGGTTTGGTCACATATAAAAATAAATTTCAAATCTCAATTAGGCTAAGTGTTGTTTAAAAGGTAGCAAAATGAGCTAGAAGAAGTCTATGCTAGATTTAGATCAGTTCTAAATATTGTGACAGATTCTACAAACGAAGGCAGAGTATGTCATTGTTTTGACAATGACTGAGGATGCTAAGTCGAGGAGTTCTTTGAGAACTTGGTGTAGTTCCGATAGTGTCAGAACTTTGAAGCTATATTGTGTATGACAATATTAGTGACTTATTTTCGGACCGCGGAATTAAGGTTCCACCGGAGGACTAAGCATATAAAATTAATGCCGACTCATTTGAAAAATGAGTGATGCGTAGAGACGCAAATGAATTGCAAAATACATACGTTTCTGAACAGTCAGATCCGTTGACTAATAACCTCTCCTATGAGCAAAACATGATAGGCACAGAAGGCCAAGGTGTTATATCTTTTCAAATGTAAACTAGATTATTGACTCTAGTGCAAGTGGGAGACTGTTGGAGATATGCCCAAGAGGCAATAATAAATTAGTTATTGTTATATCTTAGTGTTCATGATAAATGTTTACATCCCATGCTATAATTGTATTAACCGAAACATTGATACATGTGTGTTATGTAAACAACAAGGAGTCCCTAGTAAGCCTCTTGTATAACTAGCTTGTTGATTAATGGATGATCATGGTTTCGTGATCATGAACATTGGATGTTATTAATAACAAGGTTATGTCATTAGGTGAATGATATAATGGACACACACCCAAATGAGCATAGCATAAGATCAAGTCATTAAGTTCAATTTGCTATAAGCTTTCGATACATAGTTGCCTAAGTCCTTCGACCATGAGATCATGTAAATCACTTACACCGGAAGGGTACTTTGATTACATCAAATGCCATTACGTAAATGGGTGGTTATAAAGATGGGATTAAGTATTCAGAAAGTGTGAGTTGAAGCATATGGATCAATAGTGGGATTTGTCCATCCTGATGACGGATAGATATACTCTGGGCCCTCTCGGTGGAATGTCGTCTGATTAGCTTGCAAGCATATGATTGGATCATAAGAGATGACATACCATGGTACGAGTAAAGAGTACTTGTCGATAACGAGGTTGAACAAGGTATGGAGATACCGATGATCGAACCTCGGACAAGTAAAATATCGCGTGACAAAGGGAATTGGCATCATATGTAAATGGTTCAATCGATCAAAGTCATCGTTGAATATGTGGGAGCCATTATGGATCTCCAGATCCCGCTATTGGTTATTGCTCGGAGAGGAGTCTCCACCATGTCTGCATAGTTCGCGAACCGTAGGGTGACGCGCTTAAGGTTCGATGTCGCATAAGTAGATTCGGAATATGAGATGGAGACCGAAGTTTGTTCGGAGTCTCGGATGGGATCCAGGACATCACGAGGAGGTCCGGAATGGTCCGGAGAATAAGATTCATATAAGGGAAGTTATTTTCCGGGGTTCGGAAAAAGTTTCGGTGTTTGACCGGAGCTTCTAGAAGGTTCTAGAGGGCCACCGGTGGGCCCACCACCCCGGAGGGACCACATGGGCCAAGGGAGTGCAGCCTAGCCTAATGGGCCAGGGGCACCAAGCCCTCAAGGCCCAGCCGGCCAGCCCCCCTAGGGATAAGATCAAATCCCGGAGGATAAGATCAAATCCCTAAAATCGAGGGAGCAACTTTGGAAGGGGAAGCAAACTAGGAAGGGGATGATTTCGGATCCCCCCTTTCCTTCTGTGCAATGGTGGGGCCCAAGGGGCTGCCTTGGCCGCCCCTCCCTCTATAAATAGAGGAGAGGGGCAGCCGACCATTTGCCCCCGACACACCAAAGTCTGCCGCCCCCTCTCTCCTCCATCGCAAGTCTGCTCCGGCTTGGCGAAGCCCTGCAGATTTTCTCCTCCACCACCACCACCACGCCGTCGTGCTGCTGGGATTCCGAGGGGATCTACCACACCTCCGCTGCCCGCTGGAACGGGGAGAGGAAGGAGCTTCATCGACACCGTACGCGCGACCGAGTACGGAAGTGCTGCCGGATTGCAGCACCGGGGACGATCGTCTACATCAACAACGAGGTCTGATCTCGTAGGCTTTGGAAATCTTCAAGGGTTAGTCTCATCTCCACCTCATTGCTTCGATCTTGTTGATTAGATCTTGGGTGTTCCATAGATTAGATCTTGGATTTATTCGTCTTACGGTAGGAAATTTTTTGTTTTCTATACTACGAACCCCAACATATAGGTAGTTATGGTGGACACAAATGGCATGGGTTTTGGCTCAAGGTGTTTGGATGCACGAGAAGCATTTCCTCTCAGTACAAGGCTTGGGCTAGCAAGGTTGTTTGAAGCAAACACAAGTATGAACAGGTACAGCAAAAACTTACACAAGAACATATTGCAAACATTATAAGACTCTACACTGTCTTTCTTGTTGTTCAAACACTTTTACCAGAAAATATCTAGACCTTAGAGAGATCAATCATGCAAACCAAATTTCAACAAGCTCTACGGTAGTTCTCCACTAATAGATTTAAACTACATGATGCAAGAGCTTAAACATGATCTATGAGAGCTCTAAAAAATTGCCAAGTATCAAATTATTCAAGACCATATGAAGCATTTTCTGATTCCAACCAAATAGCAATTAACGAAGCAGTTTTCAGCCTTCGCCATGAACATTAAAGCAAAACTAAGAACACAAGTGTTCAATATGAAAAAGCGGAGCGTGTCTATCTCCAATACAAGGATTGTGGGATCCAAATTTATTCAAACAAAAACAAAAACAAAAAGCAAACATACGCTCCAAGTAAAGCACATAAGATGTGACGGAATAAAAATATAGTTTCACTAGAAGTGACCTGATAAGTTGTCGATGAAGAAGGGGATGCCTTGGGCATCCCCAAGCTTAGATGCTTGAGTCTTCTTGAAATATGCAGGGATGAACCACGGGGGCATCCCCAAGCTTAGACTTTTCACTTTTCTTGATCATATTATAGCATCCTCTTCTCTTGACCCTTGAAAACTTCCTCCACACAAAACTTAAAGCAAACTCCTTAGAGGGTTAGAGAATAATAAAAATTCACATGTTCAGAGAGGACACAATCATTCTTAACACTTCTGGACATTGCCCAAAGCTACTGAAAGTTAATGGAACAAAGAAATCCACTCAACACAGTAAAAGAGGCAATGCGAAATAAAAGGCAGAATCTGTCAAAACAGAACAGTCCGTAAAGACGAATTTTTCTGAGGCACTTAACTTGCTCAGATGGAAAAACTCAAAACTAACGAAAGTTGCGTACATATCTGAGGATCACGCATGAATTTTCGCTGATTTTTTGGATTCTTCTACAGAGAGAAGGACGCGAATTCGTGACAGACAGCAAATCTGTTTCTGCGCAGAAATCCAAATCTAGTATCAACCTTCTATCAGAGACTTTACTTGGCAAAACAATACAAGAAAATAAAGATAAGGTGAGGTTGCTACAGTAGTAACAACTTCCAAGACACAACAAAACAGTAGCAAAAATAAAAACATGTGTTATCTCCCAAGAAGTGCTTTCTTTATAGCCATTAAGATGGGCTCAGTAATTTCAATGATGCTCTCGCAAGAAATAAGATTTGAAGCAAAAGAGAGCATCAAGAAGCAAATTCAAAACACATTTAAGCCTAACCCGCTTCCTATGCATAAGAATCTTGTACACAAATAAATTCATGAAGAACAAAGTGGCAAGCATAGGAAGATAAAACACGAGTAACTTCAAAATTTTCAGCATATAGAGAGGAAACTTAATATTATTATGATGCATATAACCATGTTTCCCTCTCTCATAATAACTTTCAGTAGCATCACGAACAAACTCAACAATATAACTATCACATGAAACATTCTTATCATGAGCTACATGCATAAAATTATTACTCTTCACATAAGCATAGTCATTACTATTAATTGTAGTGGGAGCAAATTCAATAAGATAGCTATCATTATTATTCTCATCACCATAATCATCATATATAGGAGGCATATTGTAATCATAATTAATTTTCTCCTCAATAGTAGGTGGACTGAAAATATCATATTCATCATTGTAAACATCATATATAGGAGGTAAAGTATCATCAAAGTAAATTTTCTCCTCCATGCTTGGGGGACTAAAAATATCACAACCAGACTTCCCCAAGCTTAAATTCTTCCATAGCATTAGCAATAATAGTGTTCAAAGAGTTCATGCTAATAACATTGCTACAACTATTTTGCAAACAAAGTTCCATGGGTTTTTTAATTTTCTCTTCAAACACATCATGTCCTAATTCAAGATAAAGTTCATAAAGATCTCTAATTTTTTTGTTGTTTTCCATTATGCCTAACTAGTGAAAATAAAAACAAGAGACAAAAAGATAAAATTGCATAATCTAAAGGAGATAGCTTCGAGCACTCACACACCGGCAACAGTGCTAGGAAATAGCTTAGTAGTCGGAGGATGTGAATACCTTTTACCTTACCTCCCCGGCAACGGCGCCGTAAAATAGCTTGATGTCTACGTGTGCTTCTATTCTTGTAGACAGTGTTGGGCCTCCAAGAGCAGAGGTTTGTAGAACAGCAGCAAGTTTCCCTTAAGTGAATCAACAAAGGTTTATCAAACTCGGGGAGGTAGAGGTCAAAGATATTCCTCTCAAGCAACCCTGCAATTAAGATACAAGAAGTCTCTTGTGTCCCCAACACACCTAATACACTTGTCAGATGTATAGGCGCACTAGTTCGGCGAAGAGATAGTGAAATACAAGTAATATGGATGATTGTAAGTAGTAATTGCAATCTGAAATAAAGATGGCAGCAAGCAAACATGTAATAGAACTTGTTGGAAACGGTGTTTCAATGCTTAGAAACAAGGCCTAGGGATCATACTTTCACTAGTGGACACTCTCAACATTGATCACATAATAAATAAATAACTTCTCTCACTTGTGCTACGAAAACTCTCTTGTTGGATAACAAACACCATTCATTGTGTAGGGCTACAAGAGCACCCTCAAGCCGGAGTAAACAAGCTCCACAACATTCGGAGTTCATATTAAAGTAACCTCTAGAGTGCATAATAGACCGTTGCAATTTAGACCGAGTACTAACATAGCATACACACTGTCACCAATAGCTATGAAAGGGGGAATAGATCACATCAATACTATCATAGTAATAGTTAACTTCATAATCTACAAGAGATTACAATCATAACCTACGCCAAGTACTACATGATGCACACACTCGTCAACATTACATCATGGAGGAGGAATAGACTACTTTAATAACATCACTAGAGTAGCACATAGATTAATAGTGATACAAAGCTCATGATCACATAAAGATCACACCATGGGAGAGAGAGATGAACCACATAGCTACCGGTAGAGCCCTCAGCCCTGGGGGAGAACTACTCCCTCCTCATCATGGGAGACAGCAGCGGCGATGAAGATGGCGGTGGTGTCGATGGAGATGACTCCGGGGGCAATTCCCCGTCCCGGCGGCGTGCCGGAACAGAGACCTCTGTCCCCCGAAACGGAGTTTCGCGATGGCGGCGGCGTCCCTGGAGTCTTTCTAGAGTTTCGTCAATTGGTATAGGGTTTTCACGTCACGAGAGATTATATAGGCGAAGAGGCGGCGCAAGGGGGTGCCTGGGGGGCCACAACACACCTGGGCGCGCCCCCTCCTAGGTCGCGCCACCCTGTTGTCTAGAGTCCCTGGGCCTCCTCTCCGTCTCTCCTTCGGTGTTCCGGGTCCGTCTCGGTAAAATAAGATGTTTGGCTTTTGTTTCGTCGAATTCCGAGAATATTGCCCGAATAGCCTTTTCAGAACCAAAAACAGCAGAAAACAGGAACTGGCACCTCGGCATCTTGTTAATAGGTTAGTTCCGGAAAATGCATAAAATCATTATAAAGTGTGAGCAAAACATGTAGGTATTGTCATAAAACTAGCATGGAACATCAGAAATTATAGATACGTTGGAGACGTATCACCCCACTGGTCAGCCCCAGGCACTCCCAGGTTGCATTTTAAAAAATAGGACCAGTGGTATAATTTTTATAAATTTTTGAAAACTTCGAAAAATGCACATTTCTGGGTGTTAAAATAACTGTTTCAGGGCAGAAAAAGATTTCCAAAATTTCAAACAACTAAAGCATCTTGCAAAACAAGTAGTACTACAGCAAGTAAAACAAGTGGAGAAAGAAAGAAATGTTGTTTAGCTCTTCCATGCATTTAAAATATACTTGTTGACAAGGTTGATCAAGTCTTGCCACCAAATAATTTTTTCATGACATAAGAAGAAATAAACCTCAAATCAATCATGTTACCTTATATTGTATTGATATGGATCCAATCATAATACTTTGATATCCTTCTTTAGGCTCATATATAGGACAATCAATAATTCCCACTTTGATAGTTCTCAAATTAGAAATTGTATTAACTCCATATACTTTATCAATCCTCTTGGGAAAATAAACAGTATGTTCCTTGTCATCAACATTAAAAGTGACTTTTCCTTTATTGCAATCAATAACAGCCCCTACAGTGTTAAGAAAAGGTCTTCCAAGAATAATAGACATATTATCATCTTCAGGCATTTCCAACACAACAAAATCAGTTAATATTAAGCAATTATTAGTAACTTGAACAGGAACATCCTCACATACACCAACAGGAACAGCAGTAGATTTATCAGCCATTTTCAAAGATATATCGGTTGGTATCAACTTATCTAAATCAAGTCTCTTGTAAAGGGAAAAAGGCATCACACTAACTCCTGCTCCCAAATCACATAGAGCAGTTCTAACATAATTATTCTTGATGGAACAAGGGATAGTTGGTATATCTGGGTCTCCCAGCTTCTTTGGAACCTTGCCATTAAAATAATAATTAGCAAGCATAGTGGAAATCTCCTCATTAGGAATTTTCCTTTTGTTAGAGACAATATCTTTCATATACTTTGAATAAGGAGGCAATTTAATAGCATCAGTCAAAGGGATTTGCAAAAACAAAGGTTTCATCCAATCACAAAATTTATTATAGTGTTCTTCCTCCTTTGATTTTAGTTTCTTAACAGGAAAAGGCATTTGCTTTTGAACCCAAGGTTCTCTTTCATTACCATGTTTCTTAGCAATAAAATCTTCTTTAGTGTACTTTTTATTTTTAGCATGCTTTTCAGGTTCATTTTCAATCTCTTCTTTATCAGAAACATCATTCTTATCATTATCTTTATCATGTTCATTACCACTTTCAGTTTTAGCATCAGAAATAGAAATACTATTAGGATCATTAACAGGTTCAGAAGATTCTACAACAGTTTTATGTTTCTTCTTCTTTTTCTTAGAAGGACCACTAGTTTCTTTAGTTCGTTGAGAATCTTGTTCAACTCTTTTGGGATGCCTAATGGCCCACAAGTATAGGGGGTGTACCGTAGTACTTTCGATAAATAAGAGTGTCGAACCCAACGAGGAGCAGAAGGTGTTGACAAGCAGTTTCGATGAAGGATTCACTGTAAATGCTCACAGACAAGTTTTCAGGAGGTTTCGATATAGCAGATAAATAAAATAAAAGTAAGTAAAATGCGAGAGTAATAATTGCTGGCCCAATCCTTTTTAGCACAAAGGACAAGCCGGTTTGTTTACTTATGATGACCAAACGTTCTTGAGGACACACGGGAATTTAGTCTAGTGCTTTCGCTTCATATAGTTGATTAATCTTCATTGTTTTGATAAGTGTTGTGTGGGTGAACCTATGCTAATGCACCGCCCTTCCTAGGACTAATACATACTTGTGATTAAACCCCTTGCAAGCATCCGCAAATACAAGAAAGTAATTAAGATAAATCTAACCACATCATTAAACTCTGAGATCCTGCTATCCCTCATTCAACGATATACCAACGGGGGTTCAGGTTGCTGTCACTCCGGCAACCCCACAATTAGCAAACGAATACAAGATGCATTCCCCTAGGCCCATAAAGGTGAAGTATCATGTAGTCGACATTCACATGACACCACTAGAAGAATAACACCACAACTTAAATATCAAACCATTAAATATTACTCAACATAGTTCACTACTAACATTTAGACTTCACCCATGTCCTCAAGAACTCGACGAACTACTCACAAGACATCATATGGAACATAATCAGAGGTGATATGATGATGGATAACAATCTGAACATAAACCTTGATTCAACGGTTTCACTCAATAGCATCAATAACAAGAAGTAATCAACACCGAGAGAGTTTCCCCTATGAAATACTCAAGATTCAACCCAAGATGTTACAGCGGAGACGAGGTGCAGCGGTGGAGATGACGGTGTCGGTGATGGAGATTATGATGATGATGATCCCAATGAAGTCCAGCTCGATGACGGTGACGATGGCGATGATTTCCCCCTCCGGGAAGGAATTTCCCCGGCAGATTTCTGCCTGCCGGAGAGCTCTTTTCTCTCTGGTGTTTTTCCGCCTCGAGGAGGCGGCGCTGACTATCCTCGATGCCCCCTGCACCTCAGGGTTTTCGGGAGATGAAGTATGCGAAAGGGCGATGGTCGAGGGGGTCGTGGGCCCCTCCCCACATGGCGGCACGCCTGGCTTGGTGGCCGCGCCAGCCTATGGGGAGGGCCCATGGCGGCCCTCCTCGGCCTCCCCTTTTGGCTGGCTCCGTCATCTGGACAAATAGGAGCTTCGGTATGTTTTCCGCCAATTGTTGATCTTCAGAAATATTGTATCCTGACGGTGCTTTTTCCAGCAGAATTCTGACTCCGGTGAATAATTCTCCAATAATCATGAAACATGCAAAATAGGTGAAATAACATAAGTATCATCTCTAAATAGGAAATATATCAATGAATAACAGTAAATTATGATATAAAATAGTGATACAAAATGGACGTATCAACTCCCCCCAAGCTTAGACCTCGCTTGTCCCCAAGCGCAACTGAAATCAGTAAACAAGACCACATGTTATGGAGTGAAGAGTCGATAAATAAAATACGGACAAGAAGCATCACATTTATTAATTCACACAAGACATTCTAGTAAACAACTTTCCTCATATAACTCAACTTGAAATAAGTAAAGAGAGATCACAAATAAAGGTGCATAGGAAATCATAATTGGTGATGGCAAACTTCGTTCTTGGTCAAAGAACAATTAACATATTGTGCTTATCTTTCGACCAGAGTCTTTATATTAGAGCTTGTATGGCAGAACTTACATGCTCAATCATAACAATCTCCTCATAATCATTGATAACTTTCAAAGTCATATTCACTCAGATAAAATTTGTACTAAACAAGGAAGAATAAAAGACATGATTGAATAGATCACAATATAAATGGTTGGATCACAACAACTCAATTGCTTGCTTGAGATAGAGGGAAATAGGTTTACTGAATCAACATAAAAGTAAAAGATAGGCCCTTCGCAGAGGGAAGCAGGGATTAAATCATGTGCTAGAGCTTTTTAAGTTTTGAAATCATAAAAAGAGCATAAAAGTAAGGTTTTGAGAGGTGTTTGTTGTTGTCAACGAATGGTAGTGGGCACTCTAACCCCCTTGTCAAACAGACTTTCAAAGAGCGGCTCCCATGAAGGACGTTATCCCTACCAGCAAGGTAGATCATCCCTCCTCTCTTTTGTTTACACATGTACTTTACTTTTATTTATAGATGACACTCCTCCCAACCTTTGCTTTCACAAGCCATGGCTAACCGAATCCTCGGGTGCCTTCCAACATTTCACATACCATGGAGGAGTGTCTATTGCAAAATTAAGCTGCTCACTGATAAATCAGGGCAAAACATGTGAAGAGAATTATGGTGGACACAAATGGCATGGGTTTGGTCTAAGGTTTTGGATGCACGAGAAGCATTCCCTCTCGGTACAGGTCTTTGGCTACCAAGGTTGGTTAGCAAGCATAAGAGTTGAGGGAAACAAACAAATATACATGTGATAGAAACAATCATGCATCTTCCTTGTAAGCACAAGCAATTTTAACTTCAGAATACTAAGCTCATTAGCTAACAAGAAAGAAAGATAATGAAATAATATATCTACATGTACTTCCCTCTTTTCTACTTAGGCCTCAAAGTATTATTGCTATTGACCAATGCTAAGTTTGCCAAAACCAAATAGATTTACATGATGCTCCCAAAGTGATATCAATACTAACAACAAGATCAATCATATAACAGAAATTGCAAACTAAAATAAGGTGTGAAAAAAGTAAATGATAAAACTTCTCATTAATATTCCATAACGAAAACTCACACTGACGAGGGTGCTCCTCGACAATGCCCTCCGATTGGGGCTTAGGGTTGATGGAATCCTGTAGGCTGACACGAGACATCGGTTAACAGACAAGCGGGGAGAGCAATTTACCTAGGTTCAGGGCCCTCGATGAGGTAACACCCCTACGTCATGCCTGTCTGATCTTGATTATGAGAATATCGGGTTACAATGGGGTGCCGAAGGTTTCCGCTGTGATCTCGTCGAGAGGCTAAGTGCTACGGCGACCCAGCTCTAGACTTCTGGTGGCTAAAGTTGCTAAGATTGATTGTGTCCCTCAGCAGCCCCTCTCCTAGCCTTTATATAGGAGGCCAGGTCTCAAGAGATCTGTCCGGGTACGACTAGGTTTACAAAAGACCTAGCCCTAAACTTTCCTTGCTCGGCTCTTCATCTTGTACTTCAAGGAATCTTCTCCAGCACCGTCTTAGTGGCCCACCTTGCCATCGGGTATCTTCATGGGCCTCTAGTTGGGCCGTACAGGATAGGGCAATATCGGTTACCCGAAGGGTAATGCCCACGTCAGTAGTCCCCGAGTGTCTAGCCGAAGATTTTTCGGGTAGAGACTAAAGCATGCCTCCACTGAACGTTCTTCTCCCTTGATTGTTCTTGTCCATCTTGTAACAACTTCATCTTCTTTTATCGGGTGCGCGTCCTGCGCTCCCGATGGGAGTAGCCCCCGAGTCTATATACGGATGCTTGCAATCCGTGTGTAGACTCAAGTTGTACTACTCAAATGTTTTCCTCTGCCGAAGTTTCTTGCGGGTCTTCATAAACCACCCGATAAATTCATATCAAGGCTTGTGTTCTTCCAATAAGATTTAATGCGTAAAGGATAATGAGTAACGTGCCCAACTTTTGTTGGTTAACTGCCGTTGACAAAACAACGTTACCCTACACAGAATCAAGTCCCCGGGCATGATCCTGGAGTGCAAAAAACTTTTATCGGGTGTGCTTGTTGCGCGTAGATGTACACGTCCGTTGGGAACCCCAAGAGGAAGGTATGATGCGCACAGCAGCAAGTTTCCCTCAGTATGAAACCAAGGTTATCGAACCAGTAGGAGCCAAGAAGCACGTGGAGGTTGTTGGTGGAGGAATGTAGTGCGGTGCAACACCAGTGAAACCGGCGCCAACGTGGAACCTGCACAACACAATCAAAGTACTTTGCCCCAACGTAACAGTGAGGTTTTCAATCTCACCGGCTTGCTGAAAACAAAGGATTAAGCGTATCGAGTGGAAGATGGTGTTTGTTTGCAAAGAACAAGAAGAACAAGTAGAATGTATTCAGATGTAAAAGAATGGACCGGGGTCCACAGTTCACTAGAGGTGTCTCTCCAATAAGATAACTAACATGCTGGGTGAACAAATTACATGCGGGCAATTGACAAATAAAGATTCAATACATATCAATGATGATTACTATGTGATTTAATCAGGGCATTACGACAAAGTACAAAGACCGCTATCCAGCATGCATCTATGCCTAAATAATCCACCTTCGAGGTTATCATCCGAACCCCTTCCAAGTATTAAGTTGTAAACAACAGATAATTGCATTAAGTATGGTGCGTAATGTAATCAACACAAATATCCTTAGACAAAGCATCGATTTTTTATCCCTAGTAGCAACAGCACATCCACAACCTTAGAACTTTCTGTCATTGTCCCAGATTAAATGAAGGCATGAACCCACTATCGAGCATAATTACTCCCTCTTGGAGTTACAAGTATCAACTTGGCCAGAGCCTCTACTAGCAACGGAGAGCATGCAAGAACATAAACAACACATATGTGATAGATTGATAATCAACTTAACTTAATATTCTATATTCATCAGATCACGCCAAACACAACATGTAGCATTACAAATAGATGATCTTGATCATGTTAGGCAGCTCACACGATCTAAACAATGATAGCACAAGTGGAGAAGACAACCATCTAGCTACTGCTATGGACCCATAGTCCAAGGATGAACTACTCACGCATCAATCCGGAGGCGGGCATGATGATGTAGAGTCCCTCCGGTGATGATTCCCCTCTCCGGCAGGTTGCCGGAGGCGATCTCCTGAATCCCCCGAGATGGGATTCGCGACGGCGGCGTCTCTGGAAGGTTTTCCGTATCGTGGCTCTCGGTACAGGGGGTTTCGCGACGAAGGCTATATGTAGGCGGAAGGGTAGGTCAGGGGGCCACACGAGGGCCCCACACAACAGGCCGGCGCGGCCAGGGCATGGGCCGCGCCGTGATGCGCGTAGATGTACACGTCCGTTGGGAACCCCAAGAGGAAGGTGTGATGCGCACAGCAGCAAGTTTTCCCTCAGTAAGAAACCAAGGTTATCGAACCAGTAGGAGCCAAGAAGCACGTGAAGGTTTTTGGTGGAGGAATGTAGTGCGGCGCAACACCAGTGAAACCGGCACCAACGTGGAACCTGCACAACACAACCAAAGTACTTTGCCCCAACGTAACAGTGAGGTTGTCAATCTCACCGGCTTGCTGAAAACAAAGGATTAAGCGTATCGAGTGGAAGATGGTGTTTGTTTGCAAAGAACAAGTAAAAGCAGTAGAATGTATTCAGATGTAAAAGAATGGACCCGGGTCCACAGTTCACTAGTGGTGTCTCTCCAATAAGATAACTAACATGCTGGGTGAACAAATTACAAGCGAGCAATTGACAAATAAAGATTCAATACATATCAATGATGATTACTATGTGATTTAATCAGGGCATTACGACAAAGTACATAGACCGCTATCCAACATGCATCTATGCCTAAATAATCCACCTTCAGGTTATCATCCGAACCCCTTCCGGTATTAAGTTGTAAACAACAGATAATTGCATTAAGTATGGTGCGTAATGTAATCAACACAAATATCCTTAGATAAAGCATCAATGTTTTATCCCTAGTAGCAACAACACATCCACAACCTTAGAACTTTCTGTCACTCGTCCCGCATTAAATGGAGGCATGAACCCACTATCGAGCATAATTACTCCCTCTTGGAGTTACAAGTATCAACTTGGCCAGAGCCTCTACTAGCAACGGAGAGCATGCAAGAACATAAACAACACATATATGATATATTGATAATCAACTTAACATAATATTCTATATTCATCGGATTCCGCCAAACACAACATGTATCATTACAAATAGATGATCTTGATCATGTTAGGCAGCTCACAAGATCTAAACAATGATAGCACAAGCGGAGAAGACAACCATCTAGCTACTGCTATGGACCCATAGTCCAAGGATGAACTACTCACGCATCAATCCGGAGGCGGGCATGATGATGTAGAGCCCCTCCGGTGATGATTCCCCTCTCCGGCAGGCTGCCGGAGATGGGATTCGCGACGGAGGCGTCTCTGGAAGGTTTTCCGTATCGTGGCTCTCGGTACAGGGGGTTTCGCGATGGAGGCTTTAAGTAGGCGGAAGGGTAGGCCAGGGGGCGACGCGAGGGGCCCAGACAACAGAGCCGCGCGGCCAGGGCTTGGGCCGCGCCGCCCTGGTGTCTGGCCACCTCGTGGCCCCACTTCGTCTCCCTTTCGGTCTTTTGGAAGCTTCGTGTAAAAATAGGCCCCTGGGCGTTGATTTCGTCCAATTCCGAGTATATTTCCTTACTAGGATTTCTGAAACCAAAAACAGCAGAAAACAGCAACATGCACTTCGGCATCTTGTTAATAGGTTAGTGCCGGAAAATGTATAATAATGCTGTAAAGTATGTATAAAACATTCAAGTATTGTAATAAAAGTAGCATGGAACATAAGAAATTAAAGATACGTTTGCGACGTATCAAGCATCCCCAAGCTTAGTTCCTACTCGTCCTCGAGTAGGTAAACGATAACACAAATAATTTCTGAAGTGACATGCTACCAACATAATCTTGATCAACATTATTGTAAAGCATATGAGATGAATGGTGTGATCTGAGCAAAAGATTGCTAACAAAGATAATGACTAAACAAATGAATCATATAGCAAAACTTTTCATGAATAGTACTTTCAAGACAAGTATCAATAAGAGTTGCATAAGAGCTAACTCATAAGCAATAAATTCTAAGTAGAATGCATTGAAGCAACACAAAGGATGATTAAGTTTCAGCAATTGCTTTCAACTTGTAACATGTATATCTCATGGATATTTGTCAACATAGAGTAATATAACAAGTGCAATAAGTAAACATGTAAGAATCAATGCACACAGTTAACACAAGTGTTTGCTTCTAAGATAGAAAGAAGTGGGTAAACTGACTCAACAATAAAGTAAAAGAATGGCCCTTCGCAGAGGGAAGCATTGATTACTATTTTTGTGCTAGAGCTTTTGTTTTGAAAACATAGAAACAATTTTGTCAACGGTAGTAATAATTCATATGTGCTATGCATAATACTTCCTACAAGTTGCATGTCTCATGCATAGTGTACTAATAGTGCTCGCACCTTGTCCTACTTAGCTCGGAAACACAGATTATCATCACATGACATATGCTTCAACCAAGTGTCACAAAGGGGTACCTCTATGCCGCCTGTACAAGTGTCTAAGGAGAAAGCACGCATTGGATTTCTCGCTTTTGATTATTCTCAACTTAGACATCCATACCGGGACAACATAGACAACGAGATAATGGACTCCTCTTTTAATGCTTAAGCATTCAACAATAGTTAATATTCTCATAAGAGATTGAGGTTGTATGTCCAAACTGAAACTTCCACCATGATACATGGCTTTAGTTAGCGGCCCAATGTTCTTCTCTAACATATGCATACTCAAACCATTTGATCATGAAGTCCACTAACTTCAGACAAGACGAACATGCATAGCATCTCACATGACATCCAACAAAGATAAAGTTGATGGCGTCCCCAGAAAACATGGTTACCGCTCAACAAGCAACTTATAAGAATTAAGACACATAACTACATATTCATCACCACAATAGTTTTTAAGCTATTTGTCCCATGAGCTATATATTGTAAAGGTAGAGGAATGAAATTTTAAAGGTAGCACTCAAGTAATTTACTTTGGAATGGCAGAAAAATACCACATAGTAGGTAGATATGGTGGACACAAATGGCATGGGTTTTGGCTCAAGGTGTTTGGATGCACGAGAAGCATTTCCTCTCAGTACAAGGTTTGGGCTAGCAAGGTTGTTTGAAGCAAACACAAGTATGAACAGCTACAGCAAAACTCACACAAGAACATATTGCAAGCATTATAAGGCTCTACACTGTCTTCCTTGTTGTTCAAACACTTTACCCGAAAATATCTAGACTTAGAGAGACCAATCATGCAAACCAAATTAAACAAGCTCTACAGTAGTTCTTCATTAATAGATTAAACTACATGATGCAAGAGCTTAAACATGATCTATGAGAGCTCAAACAATTGCCAAATTGCCAAACCATATGCAACATTTTCCAATTCCAACCAAATAGCAATTTAACGAAGCAATTAGACTTCGCCATGAACAATAAAGCACAAATAAGAACACAAGTGTTCCATATGAAAAAGCGGAGCGTAATATCTCCAATATAAGAATGGCGGGATCCAACTTTGATCAAAACAAAACAAAAATAAAAACAAACCGACGCTCCAAGTAAAGAACATAAGAATGTGACGGAATAAAAATATAGTTTCACTAGAAGTGACCTGATAATATTGTCGATGAAGAAGGGGATGCCTTGGGCATCCCCAAGCTTAGATGCTTGAGTCTTCTTAAAATATGCAGGGATGAACCACCGGGGCATCCCCAAGCTTAGACCTTTCACTCTTCTTGATCATAGTATATCATCCTCTTCTCTTGACCCTTGAAAACTTCCTTCACACAAACTTCAAGCAAACTCATTAGAGGGTTAGTGCATAACCAAAAATTCACACATTCAGAGGTGACACAATCATTCTTAACACTTCTGGAAATTGCACAAAGCTTCTGAAAGTTAATGGAACAAGGAAACTCATTCAACATAGCAAAAGCGGCAATGCGAAATAAAAGACAGAATCTGTCAAAAACAGAACAGTCCGTAAAGATGCATCTGGAAGGGGCACTTAACTTGCTCAAATGGAAAAACTCAAAACTAATGAAAGTTGCGTACATATCTGAGGATCATGCTCGTAAATTTGAAGATTTTTTAGATTTTTTTACAGAGACTTCTGCGAGAATTCGTGACAGACAGCAATGCTGTTTCTGCGCAGCGATCCCAAATATAGCATCAACTTTAACATAAAAACTTTAATTGGCACAAAAACATGATAAGGAGAGGTTGCTACAGTAGTAAACAACTTCCAAGACTCAACAATACAGTAAATAAAATGAAACTTGGGTTATCTCCCAAGAAGTGCTTTTCTTTAACGCCTTTCAGCTAGGCGCAGAAAGTGCAAATCAAGTAACATCAAGAGATGGAGCATCAACATCATTACCATGGGAGTTGGAAGTTTTCTCCACAATGCATGTTATCTTATCTATGTAAGTTTCAGAGGCTCCTTTTTCATTATTCTTAGGCTTGCTATTCTCATCAAACAAATTTTCAGGAACAATCCAATCATAATTCTTTTCTAGTGCCTCGATCATTCCTACGAGCTTGCAAGGTATCGATGTCTTAATGTCCCCTCCATCATTAATATTATTAGTGTACTTTATCCTATCAATGTCCATCTTTTCAAGGGTACTAGCAAAGTTGGTGTAAGAACCAAGCATTTTATATTTAGTAAAGACTTTTCTAGCCTCTCTTGCTACACCACCAAATTCTTTGAGAAGAGTTTCTAAGACAAAATATTTCTTTTCTCCTTCCTCCATATCAGAGAGTGTAAGAAACATATGCTGAATTATAGAATTGAGATTAACAAATTTAATTTCCAACATGTGTACTAGAGAAGCAACAACAATTTCATAAGTAGGAGCAAGTTCTATCAAGTGTCTATCTTCAAAATCTTCAGCTATACTAACATGAGTGAAAAAATCTTCTATATTATCTCTTCCAATTATAGACCCTCGGCCTACCGGTATGTCTTTTAGAGTGTACTTAGGAGGAAACATGATGAAGTAAACAAAAAGTAAACTAAACAAGTAAAGTAAAGACAAGTAACTATTTTTTTTGTTTTGATATAGAGAACAAGATAGTAAATAAAGTAAAGCTAGCAACTAATTTTTGTGTGTTTTGTTTAAGTGCAGCAAACAAAGTAATAAATAAAATAAAGCAAGACAAAAACAAAGTAAAGAGATTGGAAGTGGAGACTCCCCTTGCAGCGTGTCTTGATCTCCCCGGCAACGGCGCCAGAAAACGGTCTTGATGCGCGTAGATGTACACGTCCGTTGGGAACCCCAAGAGGAAGGTGTGATGCGCACAGCAGCAAGTTTTCCCTCGCAAGAAACCAAGGTTATCGAACCAGTAGGAGCCAAGAAGCACGTGAAGGTTTTTGGTGGAGGAATGTAGTGCGGCGCAACACCAGTGAAACCGGCGCCAACGTGGAACCTGCACAACACAACCAAAGTACTTTGCCCCAACGTAACAGTGAGTTTGTCAATCTCACCGGCTTGCTGAAAACAAAGGATTAAGCGTATCGAGTGGAAGATGGTGTTTGTTTGCAAAGAACAGTAAAAGCAGTAGAATGTATTCAGATGTAAAAGAATGGACCTGGGTCCACAGTTCACTAGTGGTGTCTCTCCAATAAGATAACTAACATGCTGGGTGAACAAATTACAGGCAGGCAATTGACAAATAAAGATTCAATACATATCAATGATGATTACTATGTGATTTAATCAGGGCATTACGACAAAGTACATAGACCGCTATACAACATGCATCTAGGCCAAAATAATCCACCTTCAGGTTATCATCCGAACCCCTTCCGGTATTAAGTTGTAAACAACAAATAATTGCATTAAGTATGGTGCGTAATGTAATCAACACAAATATCCTTAGATAAAGCATCAATGTTTTATCCCTAGTAGCAACAAGACATCCACAACCTTAGAACTTTCGTCACATCGTCCTGCATTAAATGGAGGCATGAACCCACTATCGAGCATAATTACTCCCTCTTGGAGTTACAAGTATCAACTTGGCCAGAGCCTCTACTAGCAACGGAGAGCATGCAAGAACATAAACAACACATATATGATAGATTGATAATCAACTTAACATAATATTCTATATTCATCGGATTCCGCCAAACATAACATGTAGCATTACAAATAGATGATCTTGATCATGTTAGGCAGCTCACAAGATCTAAACAATGATAGCACAAGCAGAGAAGACAACCATCTAGCTACTGCTATGGACCCATAGTCCAAGGATGAACTACTCACGCGTCAATTCGGACGCGGGCATGATGATGTAGAGCCCCTCCGGTGATGATTCCCCTCTCCGGCAGGGTGCCGGAGGCGATCTCCTGAATCCCCCGAGATGGGATTCGCGACGGCGGCGTCTCTGGAAGGTTTTCCGTATCGTGGCTCTCGGTACAGGGGGTTTCTCGACGGAGGCTTTAAGTAGGCGGAAGGGTAGGTCAGGGGGCGACGCGAGGGGCCCAGACAACAGGGCCGCGCGGCCAGGGCCAGGGCCGCGCCGCCCTGGTGTCTGGCCACCTTGTGGCCCCACTTCGTCTCCCTTTCGGTCTTCTGGAAGCTTCGTGTAAAAATAGGCCCCTGGGGGTTGATTTCGTCCAATTCCGAGAATATTTCCCTACTAGGATTTCTGAATCCAAAAACAGCAGAAAACAACAACTGGCACTTTGACATCTTGTTAATAGGTTAGTGCCGGAAAATGTATAATAATGCTGTAAAGTATGTATAAAACATTCAAGTATTGTAATAAAAGTAGCATGGAACATAAGAAATTATAGATACGTTTGCGACGTATCACGCCGCCCTAGTGTGGCGGCGCCTCGTGGCCCCACTTCCTTTCCCCCTCGGTCTTCTGGAAGCTTCGTGTAAAAATAGGACCCTGGGTGTTGATTTCGTCCAATTCCGAGAATATTTCCTTACTAGGATTTTTGAAACCAAAAACACCGTAAAACAACGAATCGGCGCTTCGGCATCTTGTTAATAGGTTAGTGCCGGAAAATGTATAATAATGTCTGTAAAGTATGTATAAAACATTCAAGTATTGTCATAAAAGTAGCATGGAACATAAGAAATTATAGATACGTTTGAGACGTATCAAGCATCCCCAAGCTTAGTTCCTACTCGCCCTCGAGTAGGTAAATGATAACACAAATAATTTCTGACGTGACATGCTACCAACATAATCTTGATCAACATTATTGTAAAGCATATGAGATGAATGGAGTGATCTGAACAAAAGATTGCTAACAAAGATAATGACTAAACAAATGAATCATATAGCAAAACTTTTCATGAATAGTACTTTCAAACAAGTATCAATAAGACTTGCATAAGAGCTAACTCATAAGCAATAAATTCAAAGTAGAATGCATTGAAGCAACACAAAGGATGATTAAGTTTCAGCAATTGCTTTCAACTTGTAACATGTATATCTCATGGATATTTGTCAACATAGAGTAATATAACAAGTGCAATAAGTAAACATGTAAGAATCAATGCACACAGTTAACACAAGTGTTTGCTTCTAAGATAGAAAGAAGTAGGTAAACTGACTCAACAATAAAGTAAAAGAATGGCCCTTCGTAGAGGGAAGCATGGATTACTATTTTTGTGCTAGAGCTTTTGTTTTGAAAACATAGAAACAATTTTGTCAACGGTAGTAATAATTCATATGTGCTATGCATAATACTTCCTACAAGTTGCAAGTCTCATGCATAGAGTACTAATAGTGCTCGCACCTTGTCCTACTTAGCTCGGAAAACATGGATTATCATTGCATAACATATGTTTCAACCAAGTGTCACAAAGGGGTACCTCTATGCCGCCTGTACAAATGTCTAAGGAGAAAGCACGCATTGGATTTCTCGCATTTAATTATTCTCAACTTAGACATCCATACCGGGACAACATAGACAACAGATAATGGACTCCTCTTTTAATGCTTAAGCATTCAACAAAAGTTAATATTCTCATAAGATATTGAGGTTGTATGTCCAAACTGAAACTTCCACCATGATACATGGCTTTAGTTGGCTGCCCAATGTTCTTCTCTAACATATGCATACTCAACCCATTTGATCATGAAATGGCACTTACTTCAGACAAGACGAACATGCATAGCATCTCACATGATATCCAACAAAGGTAAAGTTGATGACGTCCCCAGAAACATGGTTACTGCTCAACAAGCAACTTATAAGAATTAAGACACATAACTACATATTCATCATCACAATAGTTTTTAAGCTATTTGTCCCATGAGCTATATATTGCAAAGATAAAGGAATGAAATTTTAAAGGTAGCACTCAAGTAATTTACTTTGGAATGGCAGAAAAATACCACATAGTAGGTAGATATGGTGGACACAAATGGCATGGGTTTTGGCTCAAGGTGTTTGGATGCACGAGAAGCATTTCCTCTCAGTACAAGGTTTGGGCTAGCAAGGTTGTTTGAAGCAAACACAAGTATGAACAGGTACAGCAAAACTTACACAAGAACATATTGCAAGCATTATAAGACTCTACACTGTCTTCCTTGTTGTTCAAACACTTTACCCGAAAATATCTAGACTTAGAGAGATCAATCATGCAAACCAAATTAAACAAGCTCTACGGTAGTTCTTCATTAATGGATTAAACTACATGATGCAAGAGCTTAAACATGATCTATGAGAGCTCAAACAATTGCCAAGTTGCCAAACCATATGCAGCATTTTCTGATTCCAACCAAATAGCAATTTAACGAAGCAATTTAGCCTTCGCCATGAACATTAAAGCACAATTAAGAGCACGAGTGTTCCATATGAAAAAGCGGAGCGTAATATCTCCAATATAAGAATGGTGGGATCCAACTTTATTCAAAACAAAACAAAAATAAAAACAAACCGACGCTCCAAGTAAAGAACATAAGATGTGATGGAATAAAAATATAGTTTCACTAGAAGTGACCTGATAATGTTGTCGATGAAGAAGGGGATGCCTTGGGCATCCCCAAGCTTAGATGCTTGAGTCTTATTAAAATATGCAGGGATGAACCACCGGGGCATCCCCAAGCTTAGACCTTTCACTCTTCTTGATCATAGTATATCATCCTCTTCTCTTGACCCTTGAAAACTTCCCCCACACCAAACTTCAAGCAAACTCATTAGAGGGTTAGTGCATAATCAAAATTCATATATTCAGAGGTGACACAATCATTCTTAACACTTCTGGACATTGCACAAAGCTTCTTAAAGTTAATGGAACAAAGAAACTCATTCAACATAGCAAAAGCGGCAATGCGAAATAAAAGGCAGAATCTGTCAAAAACAGAACAGTCCGTAAAGATGAATCTGGCAGGGGCACTTAACTTGCTCAAATGGAAAAACTCAAAACTAATGAAAGTTGCGTACATATATGAGGATCACGCTCGTAAATTTGCAGATTTTTTCGATTTTTGTACAGGGAGCTCTGCGAGAATTCGTGACAGACAGCAATGCTGTTTCTGCGCAGCGATCCAAATCTATCATCAACTTTAGCATAGAAACTTTACTTGGCACAAAAACATGATAAGGAGAGGTTGCTACAGTAGTAAACAACTTCCAAGACTCAAAAATACAGTAAATAAAATGAAACATGTGTTATCTCCCAAGAAGTGTTTTTCTTTAACGCCTTTCAGCTAGGCGCAGAAAGTGCAAATAAAGTAACATCAAGAGAAGATGCATCAATATTATTATTTTTCTCACAAACACAACTTGTTGCAGAGGGTACCTTAGATGTTCCATTATCTAAATTTCCTATGGTGGTGCTAGGGGTTTTATCAATTTTAGGCCTATAATAATTCTTTTGTTTAGGCACCTTAGAGGCATACATGAATTTTTGCTCTTTACCCACATAAGCTTTCTCCTTATACTTGAGAGAAGAAAAAGTTGAACCCAAGGTTCCCATAGCTTTTTCAAGTTCAACAATCCTATTGGTTTGATTATCATGGACAACACAAGTTCCTAGGACACTAATTCTTTCATCAATTCCTCCTAGGGATTTATCAAGTTCATCAGTTTTATCAAGTAACATTTCCAATTTAGTTTCAATACTTGGAAATTTTTTCTCTATGGTTTCTAATTTTTTCATAACATCCTCAAGAGAGATTTCAATTTTAACTTCATTAACAGGTGGTGTTCCTACTAGACTCTCAATGATGCAGCTAGCTTCTAAAGCAGGAGTACCTAGGAAATTACCTCCCGAAAGAGTATCAAGAACATAACTATTCCAGCTAGATATAACAACATAAAAGTTCCTAAGAAGGATAATAGTGGAGTGTTTCTTAATGCACCTATGATGAGCATTACTAATTCTGTACCAAGCATCTTTAAAACTTTCCCCACCTTGTTGCTTAAAAGAACGAACTTCAACTTCAGGATTACTCATTTTAATAGTGATAAAAGTAAACTAGGCAAATAAAGTAAAGACAAGTAACTAATTTTTTGTGTTTTGATATAGGGCTAGTAAACAAGACAGAAAGTAAAGTAACTAATTTTTTTGTGTTTTTAATATGAAGCAAACAAGACAGTAAATAAAATAAAATAAAGCAAGACAAAAACAAAGTAAAGAGATTGGAAGTGGAGACTCCCCTTGCAGCGTGTCTTGATCTCCCCGGCAACGGCGCCAGAAAAGAGATGTTGCCGTGGGAGGCAATTCTCTGTGGTGTAACTTTTCTTCAGTTCCCGGCAACGGCGCCAGAAAAGAGATGCTTGTTGCGCGTAGATGTACATGTCCGTTGGGAACCCCAAGAGGAAGGTATGATGCGCACAGCAGCAAGTTTCCCTCAGTATGAAACCAAGGTTATCGAACCAGTAGGAGCCAAGAAGCACGTGAAGGTTGTTGGTGGAGGAATGTAGTGCGGCGCAACACTAGTGAAACCGGCGCCAACGTGGAACCTGCACAACACAATCAAAGTACTTTGCCCCAACGTAACAGTGAGGTTGTCAATCTCACCGGCTTGCTGAAAACAAAGGATTAAGCATATCGAGTGGAAGATGGTGTTTGTTTGCAAAGAACAGTAAGAACAGTAGAATGTATTCAGATGTAAAAGAATGGACCAGGGTGCACAGTTCACTAGAGGTGTCTCTCCAATAAGATAACTAACATGTTGGGTGAACAAATTACAGGCGGACAATTGACAAATAAAGATTCAATACATATGAATGATGATTACTATGTGATTTAATCAGGGCATTACGACAAAGTACATAGACCGCTATCCAGCATGCATCTATGCCTAAATAATCCACCTTCAGGTTATCATCCGAACCCCTTCCAGTATTAAGTTGTAAACAACAGATAATTGCATTAAGTATGGTGCGTAATGTAATCAACACAAATATCCTTAGACAAAGCATCGATGTTTTATCCCTAGTAGCAACAGCACATCCACAACCTTAGAACTTTCTATCACTGTCCCAGATTAAATGGAGGCATGAACCCACTATCGAGCATAATTACTCCCTCTTGGAGTTACAAGTATCAACTTGGCCAGAGCCTCTACTAGCAACGGAGAGCATGCAAGAACATAAACAACACATATGTGATAGATTGATAATCAACTTAACATAATATTCTATATTCATCGGATCCCGCCAAACACAACATGTAGCATTACAAATAGATGATCTTGATCATGTTAGGCAGCTCACAAGATCTAAACAATGATAGCACAAGCGGAGAAGACAACCATCTAGCTACTCGCTATGGACCCATAGTCCAAGGATGAACTACTCACGCATCAATCCGGAGGCGGGCTTGATGATGTAGAGCCCCTCCGGTGATGATTCCCCTCTCCGGCAGGGTGCCGGAGGCGATCTCCCGAATCCCCCGAGATGGGATTCGCGACGACGGCGTCTCTGGAAGGTTTTCCGTATCGTGGCTCTCGGTACAGGGGGTTTCGCGACGAAGGCTATATGTAGGCGGAAGGGTAGGTCAGGGGGCCACACGAGGGCCCCACACAACAGGCCGGCGCGGCCAGGGCCTGGGCCGCGCCGCCCTAGTGTGGCGGCGCCTCGTGGCCCCACTTCCTTTCCCCCTCGGTCTTCTGGAAGCTTCGTGTAAAAATAGGACCCTAGGCGTTGATTTCGTCCAATTCCGAGAATATTTCCTTACTAGGATTTCTGAAACCAAAAACAGCAGAAAACAAGCAATCGGCGCTTCGGCATCTTGTTAATAGGTTAGTGCCGGAAAATGTATAATAATGCTGTAAAGTATGTATAAAACATTCAAGTATTGTCATAAAAGTAGCATGGAACATAAGAAATTATAGATACGTTTGAGACGTATCAGGGTGCGCGTCCTGCGCTCCCGATGGGAGTAGCCCCCGAGTCTGGGCACGGGCGCTTGTGTCCGGGTGCAGACTCGAGCCGAATATACTTTTCTTTTCTTCAATGCTTCTTCACGATCTTCTTTTTGCAAAAAATTCGAGTCCATGTTTATCGGGTGCGCGTCCTGCGTTCCCGATGGGAGTAGCCCCCGAGTCTAGGTGCGGATGTTTGCAATCCGTGCGTAGACTCAAGTTGACCACTCGACAATTTTGTTCCTTCGATTCCTCAATCGAGCTTTATGACGTCAGTGATGACTGATGTCTACGGGTGCTTCTATTCTTGTAGACAGTGTTGGGCCTCCAAGAGAAGAGGTTTGTAGAACAGCAGACAGTTTTCCCTTAAGTGGATCACCCAAGGTTTATCGAACTCAGGGAGGAAGAGGTCAAAGATATCCCTCTCAAGCAACCCTGCAATCACGATACAAGAAGTCTCTTGTGTCCCCAACACACCTAATACACTTGTCAGATGTATAGGTGCACTAGTTCGGCGAAGAGATAGTGAAATACAAGTAGTATGGATGTATATGAGTGGTAATAGTAATCTGAATAAAATATGGCAGCGAGTAAACATGCAACAGAACAGTAAGTAAGCGGTGTTTGCGTATTGGAAACAAGGCCTAGGGATCATACTTTCACTAGTGGACACTCTCAACATTGATCGCATAATAAATAATAACTTCTCTCATTTGTGCTACATACACTCTTGTTTAATAATGAACACCACTAATTGTGTAGGATTACACGAACCCTCAATGCCGGAGTTAACAAGCTCCACAACATTCGATATTCATGTTTAAGTAACCTTAGAGCATAATAGATCTTTGCAAATTAGACCGAGTACTAACATAGCATACACACTGTCACCTTTACACTATGAAGGGGGAATAAATCACATCAATACCATCATAGCGATAATCAACTCCATAACCTACAAGAGATTATGATCATAATCTACGACAAGAACTACACGATGCACACACTGTCACCATTACACCATGCAGGAGGAATAGACTACTTTAATAACATCACATGAGTAGCACATAGACTAGTAGCGATACAAAGCACATTGCAATCATAAAGGGATATAAATAAGCACTTCACTATGCCATTCATAACGATGAATAAGTATTTTGTGAAATATAGCCTAAGAGACCCACACGGTGCACACATTGTCACCTTTACACACGTGGGACAAGGAGTCTCCGGAGATCACATAAGTAAAACCCACTTGACTAGCATAATGACATCTAGATTACAAGCATCATCATATGAATCTCAATCATGTAAGGCAGCTCATGAGATTATTGTATTGAAGTACATAGGAGAGAGATGAACCACATAGCTACCGGTACAGCCCCGAGCCTCGATGGAGAACTACTCCCTCCTCATGGGAGACAGCAGCGGTGATGAAGATGGCGGTGGAGTCGATGGGGAAGCCTTCCGGGGGCACTTCCCCGTCCCGGCGGCGTGCCGGAACAGAGACTCCTGTCCCCCAGATCTTGGCTTCGCGATGGCGGCGGCTCTGGAAGGTTTCTCGTACCGTGGCTTATTCGTATCGGGGTTTTAGGTCAGAGAGCTTATATAGGCGAAAGGGGAGCCTCGGAGGGGGCCTGGAGCCACCAGACAACAGGGCCCCCCTGGGCCACGCCGCCACCATGTGTGGGGCCCCTGGGCCTCCCCTCTGGTGTCTCTCGGGTGTTCTGGAAGCTCCCGATGAAAATAGGGTACTGGGCGTTGATTTCGTCCGATTCCGAGAATATTTCCTTACTAGGATTTCTGAAACCAAAAACAGCAGAAAACAGAACTGGCACTTCGGCATCTCGTCAATAGGTTAGTTCCGGAAAACGCATCAAAACATCATAAAGTGTGAACAAAACATGTAGGTATTGTCATAAAACAAGCATGGAACATCAGAAATTATAGATACGTTGGAGACGTATCAGCATCCCCAAGCTTAGTTCCTACTCGTCCTCGAGTAGGTAAACGATAACACAAATAATTTCTGAGGTGACATGCGACCATCATAATATTGATCAACATTATTGTAAGGCATATGACATGAATGGAGTGATTCAAAGCAATGATCTATAGTTTGCTAACAAATAGATGACATATAGCAAAACTTTTCATGAATAGTACTTTCAAGACAAGCATCAAAAAGTCTTGCATAAGAGTTAACTCATAAAGCAATAAATTCAAAGTAAAGACATCGAAGCAACACAAAGGAAGATATAAGTTTCAGCAGTTGCTTTCAACTTTCATCATGCATATCTCATGGATAATTGTCAACACAGAGTAATATGATGAATGCAAATAAGCAAGTATGTAAGAATCAATGCACAGTTGACACAAGTGTTTGCTTCTTGGGATGGAAGGAAGTAGGTAAACTGACTCAACATAAAGTAAAAGAAAGGCCCTTCGCAGAGGGAAGCAGGGATTAAATCATGTGCTAGAGCTTTTCAAGTTTTGAAATCATATAGAGAGCATAAAATTAAAATTTTGAGAGGTGTTTGTTGTTGTCAACGAATGGTAATGGGTACTCTAACTACCTTATCAACCGGACTTTCAAGAGCGGCTCCCATGAAGGACGTTATCTCTACCAAGCAAGGTAGATCATCCCTCTTCTCTTTTGTTTACACATGTACTTTAGTTTTATTTATTAGATGACACTCCCCCAACCTTTTGCTTACACAAGCCATGGCTAACCGAATCCTCGGGTGCCTTCCAACATTCACATACCTTGGAGGAGTGTCTATTTGCAAATTTAAGTTGCTTACCGATAGATCGTAGCAAAACATGTGAAGAGAATTATTAATGCAAGTTAATTAATTGGGATCGGGAACCCCATTGCCGACTCTTTTTGCAAAATGATTGGATAAGCGGATGAGGCCACTAGTCCATTGTGAAAGTCTGTCAGAAGTAAATGACAAGATCGAAAGATAAAACACCACATACTTCCTCATGAGCTATAAAACATTGACACAAATAAGAGGTAATAGCTTTTGAATTGTTTAAAGGTAGCACATGAAGTATTTACTTGGAATGGCAGGAAATACCACATAGTAGGTAGATATGGTGGACACAAATGGCATGGGTTTTGGCTCAAGGTTTTGGATGCACGAGAAGCATTTCCTCTCAGTACAAGGTTTAGGCTAGCAAGGTTGTTTGAAGAAAACACAAGTATAAACCGGTACAGCAAAACTTACATAAGAACATATTGCAAGCATTATAAGACTCTACACTGTCTTCCTTGTTGCTCAAACACTTTACCAGAAAATATCTAGACTTAGAGAGACCAATCATGCAAACCAAATTTCAACAAGCTCTACAGTAGTTCTCCACTACTAAATTTAACTACATGATGCAAGAGCTTAAACATGATATATGAGAGCTCAAAACAATTGCCAAGTATCAAGTTATTCAAGACCATATGAAGCATTTTCTGATTCCAACCAAATAACAACAAGTGAAGCGATCAACTTTCGCCCTTGAACATTAAAAGCATGAATGAAGAACACTAGTGTTCATATGAAAAAGCGGAGCGTGTCTCTCTCCCACACAAGGATGAACTTGTTCAGAGAATGAAAATAACAAAACAAAAATAAAAGCACACAAACGCTCCAAGTAAAGTACATAAGATGTGACTGAATAAAAATATAGTTTCAATAGAAGAAACCTGATAAGTTGATGAAGAAGGGGATGCCTTGGGCATCCCCAAGCTTAGATGCTTGAGTCTTCTTGAAATATGCAGGGATGAACCACGGGGGCATCCCCAAGCTTAGGCTTTTCACTCTTCTTGATCATATATCACCCT
Source organism: Lolium rigidum (assembly GCF_022539505.1). Classification (NCBI taxonomy): domain Eukaryota; kingdom Viridiplantae; phylum Streptophyta; class Magnoliopsida; order Poales; family Poaceae; genus Lolium; species Lolium rigidum. Next base: position 294,570,345 of record NC_061510.1, on the reverse strand, counting down.
CTTCTCTTGACCCTTGAAAACTTCCTCCACACCAAACTTCAAGCAAACTCATTAGAGGGTTAGTGCATAATAAAAAATTCACATGTTCAGAGGTGACACAATCATTCTTAACACTTCTGGACATTGCACAAAGCTTCTGAAAGTTAATGGAACAAAGAAACCCATTCAACAAAGCAAAAGCGGCAATGCGACATAAAAGGCAAATCTGTCAAAAACAGAACAGTTCGTAAAGACGAATTTGGCAGGGGCACTTAACTTGCTCAAATGGAAAAACTCAAAACTAATGAAAGTTGGGTACATATCTGAGGATCACACACGTAAATTTGCAGATTTTGCTGAGTTACCTACAGATACTTCTGCGCAAATTCGTGACAGACAGCAAATCTGTTTCTGTGCAGTAATCCAAATCTAGCATCAACTTTACCATAGAGACTTTACTTGGCACAAAAACATGATAAGGAGAGGTTGCTACAGTAGTAAACAACTTCCAAGACTCAACAAAACAAAAATTGGTGTAGTAAAATAAACACATGGGTTATCTCCCAAGAAGTTCTTTCTTTATAGCCATTAAGATGGGCTCAGTAATTTTAATGATACTCTCGCAAGAAAGAAGAGTTGAAGCAAAAGAGAGCATTAAGAAGCAAATTCAAAACACATTTAAGCCTAACCCACTTCCTATGAAAAGGAATCTTGTACACAAATAAATTCATGAAGAACAAAGTGGCAAGCATAGAAAAGCAACATAAGCGCAATTTCAAGATTCTCAACATAAAGAGGGGAAACTTAATATTATTAAGATGCATGTAACCATGTTTCCCTCTCTCATAATAACCTTCAGTAGCATCATGAACAAATTCAACAATATAACTATCACATAAAGCATTCTTGTCATGAGCCACATGCATAAAATTATTACTCTCCACATAAGCAATTTTATTAGTTGTAGTGGGAGCAAATTCAACAAAGTAGCTATCATTATCATTCTCATCAAGTGTAGGAGGCATAGTATAATCATAATAAAATTTACTCTCCATAGTAGGCGGTACCAAAAGACCACTATCATTATAATCATCATAAATAGGAGGTAAAGTATCATCAAAGAAAATTTTCTCCTCAATGCTTGGGGGACTAAAAATGTCATGCTCATCAAAACCAGCTTCCCCAAGCTTAGAATTTTCCATATCATTAACAACAATGGTGTTCAAAGCGTTCATACTAATATCATTGCTACTAGCATGCAAATAAGATTCCATAGGTTTTTTAATTTTCGCCGCAAACAATCCATGTCTTAACTCAGAAATAGAATAAGAAGCTCATTGTTACTTTCCATTATGCCTAACTAGTGTAAACAAGAAACCAAAAGATGCAATTGCAGGATCTAAAGGAAATAGCTTCGAGTACTTACAATGGCGCCGGAAAATAGCTTAGTAGCCGAGATCCGGAGTGTGAGTACCTTTTACCTTTCCTCCCCGGCAACGGCGCCGTGAAAATAGCTTGATGTCTACGGGTGCTTCTATTCTTGTAGACAATGTTGGGCCTCCAAGAGCGAGAGGTTTGTAGAACAGCAGCAAGTTTTCCCTTAAGTGGATCACCCAAGGTTTATCGAACTCGAGGAGGAAGAGGTCAAAGATATCCCTCTCAAGCAACCCCGCAATCACGATACAAGAAGTCTCTTGTGTCCCCAACACACCTAATACACTTGTCAGATGTATAGGTGCACTAGTTCGGCGAAGAGATAGTGAAATACAAGTAGTATGGATGTATATGAGTGGTAATAGTAATCTGAATAAAATATGGCAGCGAGTAAACATGCAATAGAACAATAAGTAAGCGGTGTTTGCAGTATTGGAAACAAGGCCTAGGGATCATACTTTCACTAGTGGACACTCTCAACATTGATCGCATAATAAATAATAACTTCTCTCATTTGTGCTACATACACTCTTGTTTGATAATGAACACCACTAATTGTGTAGGATTACACGAACCCTCAATGCCGGAGTTAACAAGCTCCACAACATTCGATATTCATGTTTAAGTAACCTTAGAGCATAATAGATCTTTGCAAATTAGACCGAGTACTAACATAGCATACACACTCGTCACCTTTACACTATGAAGGGGGAATAGATCACATCAATACTATCATAGCGATAATCAACTCCATAACCTACAAGAGATTATGATCATAGCCTACAACAAGAACTACACGATGCACACACTGTCACCATTACACCATGCAAGAGGAATAGACTACTTTAATAACATCACATGAGTAGCACATAGACTAGTAGCGATACAAAGCACATTGCAATCATAAAGGGATATAAATAAGCACTTCACTATGCCATTCATAACAGTGAATAAGTATTCTGTGAAATATAGCCTAAGAGACCCACACGGTGCACACACTGTAACCTTTACACACGTGGGACAAGGAGTCTCCGGAGATCACATAAGTAAAACCCACTTGACTAGCATAATGACATCTAGATTACAAGCATCATCATATGAATCTCAATCATGTAAGGCAGCTCATGAGATTATTGTATTGAAGTACATAGGAGAGAGATGAACCACATAGCTACCGATACAGCCCCGAGCCTCGATGGAGAACTACTCCCTCCTCATGGGAGACAGCAGCGGTGATGAAGATGGCGGTGGAGTCGATGGGGAAGCCTTTCGGGGGCACTTCCCCGTCCCGGCGGCGTGCCGGAACAGAGACTCATGTCCCCCAGATCTTGGCTTCGCGCTGGCGGCGGCTCTGGAAGGTTTCTCGTACCGTGGCTTATTCATATCGGGGTTTTAGGTCAGAGAGCTTATATAGGCGAAAGGGGAGCCTCGGAGGGGCCTCGGAGCCACCGGACAACGAGGGCGCCCCCTCGGGCCGCGCCGCCACCATGTGTGGGGCCCACGGGCCTCCCCTGCGGTGTCTCTCGGGTGTTCGGAAGCTCCCGATGAAAATAGGGTGCCGGGCGTTGATTTCGTCCGATTCCGAGAATATTTCCTTACTAGGATTTCTGAAACCAAAAACAGCGTAAAACAGAACTGGCACTTCAGCATCTCGTCAATAGGTTAGTTCCGGAAAACGCATCAAAACATCATAAAGTGTGAACAAAACATGTAGGTATTGTCATAAAACAAGCATGGAACATCAGAAATTATAGATACGTTGGAGACGTATCAATGACACAACCACTGCCATGGTTTGGCTGACAAGACGTGACCTGAAGGGCCCACCCTAGTTCTGCGCGGGCAGTTTTTAGGAAATGACCAGTGCATGCGCATTAACCGAGGTGCCTTCTCGATTTCCGCACATCGTGGGAATAATGGGCCGCTGGTTCTGTTCTCTTCATAGCGACACGTGTACGACCAGATCTCATCCACCTCCCACGATGGCTTTAAGGTTACGGCCACGATCTCCAACAGTCTTGCGGTATAAATAGAGTGCCTTTGCCATTTTCACTTTTTACGCCTCTGTACTGCTCATCTTCCTCCCAACCTTTCTCTGTGAATCTGTTCCTTTCCTCGAAAGCTCCTGACGCCATGGGCAAGAAGAAGAGCATCAGCACCTCAGGCTCCTCCAAGGTCAGCCGTGACTGGGGCGCCTCCACCATCACCAGTCGCGAGGTGAACAAGCTGCGCACGCTTGGCTTCATCTCCTCATCCGACGGTGACATCCGTCTTCCAGGTCCTGCCTCTCGCCTAAATCCTCCAAAAGGTTTTACCGTCATGTTTGTAGCTTTTCTTTTTCGTGGGCTTTTGCTTCCAGCCCACGAATTTCTTCGTTCTCTCCTATTTTTCTATGGGATCCAGCTCTGGCAACTGACCCCAAACTCCATTCTCCACCTTTCCATTTTCATCACTGTTTGCGAGGCTTTCCTTGGCATTGATCCCCACTGGGGTCTTTGGAGGAAAATCTTCTACGTCAAACGCCATAACGACAACCACGCCCCCCCGTCATTGGCGGCGTTGGTTTTGTTGTTAGAAAGGAGGTTGACTACCTCAATTTCCCGATGAAAGAATCCGTCCAGGGCTGGCGCCACAAATGGTTTTACCTGCAAGACACTCCGGTGCCTGGGCGGCGTTCCAACCTTCCCCCCTTCGAGGATGTCTTAGTGGCTCAGCCGAAGAAATCCTGGCGAAACGTCCTGTCTCCCGAATAAAGCGCCCTAGCTGACAAGCTGTTCGAGCAAGTTGTAGACCTGAAGAACGCAGGAGGCTTGAAGAACGCAGGAGGCTTGACGATGTGCGGCACTGAAGTAGTTTCAGTGTTCCTGAAACGTCAGCTGCAGCCACTGAAGTCCCGCCCCACCAGTCGTGGATGTACACTGGAGAAGGCGACAAGTCCGAGTAAGCTCTGCCGACCTGTCGGATGATGAACTTCACGACAAAGTACGTCGCCTTACTCACTACAGCATGAGGGACACCATTGCCTTGACTTCGGCTCGCTCCCCATATGATTTATCACACCTTCCAGCTGAGGTAATTCTTACGGCATTTGCTTCTATTGCTAAGAGCTTGTTTCACTCCAACTTTCCACTGATTTTCTCTTATCAGCAGGCTTCTACCGTGGTCTGATGTTATCCTCCCACACCCGAAAGCGGTGTGGAGCCAGAGGATGATGATGATTCCGAAGAGACCGAGGATGCTCAACATGCCCTTGAAGACAACGATGTCCAAGAGGAAGAAGCCCTCGAGGACGACGCCCTTACCAGGAGCAGGCGACGTAGGAGGATAAGTGATGAATTGATCACGACGGCTGAATCGAGTCCCAGCGGGCGAGATGATGATGCCGATGAAGCTGCGTCGCCTCCCCCTGCTCCAAAAGGTTCAGCAAACCTCTTTGCTGCCGAAGATGACTTAGACACTGTAAGTAATCGCTTGTCCTTTATAAATTGCTTCCTTTATTCACGTATGATTGACATCATTGTTCTGCTATCAGCTCTGACGATGAGATTCCTCTCGCAAAGAGGGCTAAGTTCTCTTCTGGAAGACCTGAATCAGGCAAGGAATCAAATCCTTCGCCTGCCAAACGAACACCGCCCACAAGGACAACTGTGGAGAAGATCCCAGTGTCGAAGGTCATCCCTTCTGGCGATGTCTCCACTCCATCAACTGCTCGTGATCATGTAAGTGATTTATCCAGCTTGGTTTCTCTCTTTTTATGATGAATTTTAACATCCGACTGAGATTTCTTGGCTTCTTTGTTCTGCAGCCAATTTTCGTCACAGTTGACGCTGTGGCAGATTTTGCTGATCAATTCATTCGTCTAGAGTCTGAAAATGCTCAACTTCGGAAGACCATCAAGACTTCGGCTGATCAAGTCCTGGAAGCCAACAGGCTTGCTACCAATGCCCAGAATGAAAACACTTTGCTGAAGGATGAGCTGAAGAAGTTGAAGCAAAAGATGAAGGATGATCAAGACGCTAAACGCAAGGCGGCAGCTGCTGCTGACGAAAAGGAAGGCGTCCTCCGTGAATCTATTGTGAACTTGATGAGTAAGTTCCTCCAGATGCGTTTGTGTTCAGTACTTTTCCCTTCAAACTGCTTATCCACCTCCTTTCAGGTGCTGCCGATATAAACATCAACCGAGCCTGCAGGCTTCGAGAAGACTCTATGTCTGACGCCATGTCACTTGCTGCTGAATCCAATGTCCAAGTTCTTGGACTTCTGCAAAAGACTAAGGGAGAATTGTCGAGGCTGTACTCGATGATTTTCCCAAAGATGAAGCAAGTCAAGACCCTCGGCGAGATGGCAGAGAGCTTCCTCATCGACCCTTCTGAACCTGTGGAGGTACTTAAGCGTCGTTCCCATTTATTTGGGGCGGTACTTACTTTCCAGCTGTTGATGGGTCATGGGCTGGGCTCTGAGCTAGAAAGGTTTTCTAAAGCATTGCCCGTAGATGATAACGGTCGTCTGATCAACCTTGAGCCCTTCAAATAGTCAGCAGTAACATGCGCCAATCAACTTCTCAAGCTTGTTGACGAGGAAAAGACCAAGACTGCGCTCGAAGCTGCTCCAGGATCATCATCAGTCGCTCCTTAAATGATTTCTTGTTGTAACTAAGGCCCGATACAATTTTAGCTTTTAGCCCTGCTTTACTTTTGGCTTTGTTGCCGGCATCGACAGCTCCTTTTGATTGTAATATATTCATGCTTCAACGCTCCCGATGGGGGTATTTACTAATGTTGTTTCGAACTACGACTTATGCTGCAGATTCCTTCGCCTTCTTCTTATGCTGAACCTTCTTTGAATCCTTCGGCTAGTGACGAGTCCGACCTTGTTCGTCGTTTACGCGATCAGATATCCCGACCGAATAAGGACATAACCAATCTTAATGCGATGGCAGCATTGATAAAGAGAAAGGGTGAGATTGCAACCGCAGCTTGAGCGAGCATGCTCTAGATCGTCTCCATGTTGCTACCGAGAGCCCGAGTCGTAAGTGTTCGTCCATCCATTGATATTTGTCCGAACTTAAGTGTCTTGTAATTAATCCTCGCCTTTCAATAGTCGCATCTCCCGACGCGTCAGAAGAAAATAGAAGGATCCATGAGAAAATTAAAGCAATGACCGATGTTGCTCATCCGAAGCATGAACTGTGGTCCCATCGACCAAAGGCCGTTATCGTTGCCAAGTTTGAACATCGAGCGGATAAGGTGCATTATTACTTCGATAAGTTCCATAATCATCTCTCGATGGTTTGGAGAACCTTATTTCCTTTAGATCAAGCACCCGAAACTTTGTCTGCTTTGTTCACCCGATTCAAGACTCCGGAAAGGATTCGTCTCGTCGGTGCGGAAGAAACTCCTGGCTGGTTCTGAGCTTGCTTTTGCTTCAGTTTTGGCATGTCACCCGACCTTAGATTTGGAGGCCATAGCAAACACTGACAGGAGTTTGAACCAATACTATGATGCTGCTAGAAATCCTGCATACATCATCGTTTCTCGGATGGAAACAGGCATCGAGAAAGACCTGAAGGCCCGGGAGGAGCAAGAAAACCTGCCATAGAATTAAGCATATATATATGTATGTAACGACCTTATTTTCACAAGGGGTAATTTCGAATGTACGCTAATGCGTGTTTTATGCGTCTGATAGTTTCTGGTGAATTTGTTAATTCAGTTGATGATTGTTTTGTAGAGGGGGCTGAGTGATCAAGTCATCCTGCTCACTCGACGACTCTGTTATATTTGCAATTTCATTGCGGAGTCGATGCGCAAGTTTTGTAGGAGCGATACCCGCCGAGTTACCGAGGGATTTAGACGCCTGACTTCGTCGCTCGGTGCACCCAGAATAACCATCAAGAAAGCAGAAAATAGTATTTTTAGATAACCTTTCTAACATTTGATCAATAAAGAGTAAAGGGTAATGATCTTTCTTAGTAACTTTATTAACCTTACGAAAATCAATGCACATTCTATACCCTACAAATAGTCTTTGAGGGATGAGCTCATCATTATCATTAGGTACAACATTTATTCCTCCTTTCTTAGGAACACAATGCATAGGACTAACCCATCTACTATCAGCAATAGGATATATAATACCAGCTTCAAGAAGTTTCAATACCTCATTCCTTACCACATCCTTCATCTTAGGAATTAACCGACGCCGATGTTCAACAACGAGCTTTGCATCATCTTCCATATTGATGGCATGTTGGCAAATAGAGGGAGAAATCCCCTTCAAATCATCAAGAGTGTAGCCAATAGCTCCTCGGTGTTTCTTCAATATTTCCAATAATATTTCTTCCTCAAAATCTGAAAGCTTAGCACTAATAATAACAGGATATGTTTTCTTATCATCAATATAAGCATACATAAGATTATCAGGTAACGGTTTCAAATCAAAAACAGGATCTTCCTTTGGTGGTGGTGTTGTACCTAGATCTTCGACCGGTAAGTCATGCTTAAGAATGGGTTGACGAAGGAAGATTTCATCAAGCTCATTCATTTCTTCCCTAAAGACTTCACTCTCGTGATCCTCCAAATATTGCTCGCAAAGGATTAGTAGGAGCAAGAGCAATAGATGCAAGTTGTTCAACTCTAAAGTCATCATTAGGCAATTCAGCTTCATAAGGAGCTTTGGCAAATTTAGAGAAATTAAACTCATAAGATTCACCAGCAAATTTAGTCACAATTTTCTCTTTCTTGCAATCTATAATAGCTCCACAAGTATTTAGAAAAGGTCTACCAAAAATGATAGGACAAGTCTTACTAGCAACAGACCAAGTACCAAAAAGTCAGCAGGATATTTAATCTTACCACATAAAACTTCCACATCTCAAACAATACCAATAGGAGAGATAGTTTCTCTATTAGCTGGCCGAATAACCACATCAATATCTTCAAGTTCACAGGAACCAATTTCATGCATGATTTCCACGTAAAGCTCATAAGGAATGGCACTAGAACTAGCACCAATATCGCATAAACCATAATAACAATGATCACCAATTTTAACAGAGAGCATAGGAACGATGGCTTTCCTAGACTTACTAGGATGTGAAACAATATTAGAAGCATCTTCACGTGAAAATGATGTGACCATCTTCTACATTTTCAGATCACAAGGTCTCTAACTATTGCAACAGACAGAGTTCAACATTTATTTGCTCCTCAGGTTCTATAGGTTTCTTTGCACTTTTGCTAACCACACTAGTTATAACAGAATACTCCTTCATTTTAGCAGGAAAAGGAATTTTCTCGATATAAGCTTCAGGAAGAATGTGATCAACAGTTTTAACTTCAATACATCTACCTATAGGTGAATCAGTTTTATCTTTGTAAGGTTCATGATACTTATTAAAATTGTTCCTAGGCAATTCAAAATGAGAGGCAAAAGCTTTATAAAAATTTGCAACAACTTGAGAGTCAAGACCATAAGTAGCACTCATATTTCGAAATTTATCAGTATCCATAAAAGCTTCAATGCATTCATAATCATAATTTATACCTAACTCTCTACCTTTGTCGTTCTCCCATCCTTCAGTATTCTCCTAAATCCGATCAAGAAGGTCCCATTTAAACTCTTCTTTATTGCGCGTGAATGATCCAGAACAAGCAGTATCCAGCAAGGTTTATCTTGAAAAGAAAGTCTTGCATAGAAATTATCAATGATGATATTACCAGGAAGCTCATGAATGGGACATTTGAGCATTAAAGACTTCAATCTCCCCCATGCTTGGGCAATACTCCCTCCATCATGAGGCCGTAAATTATATATGCGGTTTCGGTCTTTGTGAATTTCACTTGGAGGATAGAATTTAGAATAAAATAGAGGTATAATATCCTCCCAATCAAGAGAATGCCCATTCCTCAGCAGTTTATACCAATGCGCCGCTTTACCAGATAGCGACATAGAGAATAGTTTCTTCCTAACTTCATCCATAGATATACCTGCACACTTGAATAACCCGCATAATTCATGTAAAAACAGTAAATGATCTCCAGGATGGACAGTTCCATCCCTTCATAGTGGTTATCCACAACACGTTCAATTATTTTCATAGGTATTTTATATGGAATCACTTTCTCACCTGGCGCCTCATCCACTACCTTTGTAGTAGTAGTAGATTTCCCAAATAGGAATTCAAGAGAAGATCTATCCATAATGAATTATAGCAGCAGGCAGAAATAAAAACAACACGTACAATAAAAGTTTTCCTTACCAATTCCACTTACCAATAGCGCTTCACTCCCCGGCAACGGCGCCAGAAAATAGTCTTGATGACCCACAAGTATAGGGGGTGTATCGTAGTACTTTTGATAAATAAGAGTGTCGAACCCAACAAGGAGCAGAAGGTGTTGACAAGCAGTTTCGATGAAGGATTCACTGTAAATGCTCACGTGACAAGTTTTCGGGAGGTTTTGATATAGCGGATAAATAAAATACAAGTAAGTAAAATGCGAGAGTAATAATTGCAGCGAGTGGCCCAATCCTTTTTAGCACAAAAGACAAGCCGGTTTGTTTACTTATGATGACCAAACGTTCTTGAGGACACACGGGAATTTAGTCTAGTGCTTTCTCTTCATATAGTTAATTAATCTTCATTGTTTTGATAAGTGTTGTGTGGGTGAACCTATGCTAATGCACCGCCCTTCCTAGGACTAATACATACTTGTGATTAAACCCCTTGCAAGCATCCGCAAATACAAGAAAGTAATTAAGATAAATCTAACCACGGCCTTAAACTCTGAGATCCTGCTATCCCTCATGCATCGATATACCAACGGGGGTTCAGGTTGCTGTCACTCCGGCAACCCCACAATTAGCAAACGAATACAAGATGCATTCCCTAGGCCCATAAAGGTGAAGTATCATGTAGTCGACGTTCACATGACACCACTAGAAGAATAACACCACAACTTAAATATCAAACCATTAAATATTACTCAACACTAGTTGAATGCCCGTGCGTTGCTACGGGCCCTCAAGTTTTATTTACGATGGTCATGCAAATGTCATTTGAATATAAAGAATTTAGCATTTTATTTTTACGTGCTTGTGCGATATATCCTCTACTACTACACATCTGGATTGTTTTGAAACGTATAAATAGGACTTTTGAAGTTTGGAACGGGATTGAACAAAAATTCCAGTGTTAGTCGAGGGCGCGGTCCCACGTTCTCGTTTGATAGCGCAGTGCAGCTTTGCCCGCCCCGACGAAACTTGTTGGCATTATGGATGTGTTTGGATTGTGACGAAACTATACCTTACCAACTTATTGGCTATGGCCAAAAGGTTGGTGTTTGTTTGGATGGCCAATTTTTTGGCATGACAATACCCAACTGTCAACTCTAGTTTTACTTTTTTATCTAACATTTGCCAATTCATGGGCAAGCAACACACCCTATGCCTTGCGTTGTTGAAGGACGTGTCCATCTTTTTTGCATGGAGCATACACGAAACTTTTCCATCAGGCATGGTTGATGGTTTGAACATGCACGTGTATTAGGTGGTTCGATAGTGCACAGCCCGAAGGTTGTGTCTTTGCCCACACTATCTGCTACTGCTCTTGAATATATTTGTACGCTGAGATATCCCTGCATGCCGAGCTGTAAGAGCATCTTCACCAGTGGCCTCCAAATAGATGCCGGTAGGGTTATCGGCACTGCTGTATGGAGGTGTCGGCAGAGCATTCTATATTTGGGAACGTTGTTCCCACGCCGGCGGCCCCATACGGCTACCCCAATAGAAATTCAAACTTAAAATGATATTTTGAAAACTATATTCATACGAAATTCAAACGAAATCTATAAAAAAATAGTCTAATTTAAACTAAAACTAAAAAAAAGCTAGCGGCGGCGTGCGTGCGTCAAAGGCGCTAAAGTCGAGGTTGTTGCTGTCGTCGCTGGATGTCCCGAAGGACCAGTCATCGTTGTCGTCCTCCTCCTCCTTTGGCGCCGGCTGCTCGGAAGGTCCGGCGAGATCGACGAAGTTGGCGCCGTGGTCCCTGGGGGACCACACCGCCGCATGCCGCGGGTCCATCGTCATCTGCCAGTAGTCCTCCTCGACGGGGCGGCCGACGATGAAGTTTTGGCCGGGGAACTCCTCCGGGTCGTCTCCGCCACGGAGGGCCGCCTGCGCCTCCGCCTCCTTCTCTCACCATTGCTTCTTCGCCGATGGAAGTGGTGGCGAGCCCGCGGCATCCTCCTCCTTGAGGCGGCAGCGTTGGCCCGACCCCGTCATCCGACGGGCCGGAGCCGAAGACGCTCGCCTCGCCCCGTCATGGATGACGACGCCACCCGAAGGAGGCGCGGCCGAGCGCGTGCGGTCGCCGGCTGCTCGACAGTCCGGTGTGCGAGCTCCCGGACGCCGTCATCCTTGCCGGCGTGCACCGTAGTGACGGCGCCTCTGGCGCCATGCACTCCGCATGCGGGAAGTACAGTGGGATGCGCAGCGGGTCGTTGCGGGCGCGCTGGCGGTAGCCGTACTGCTACATCGTGTCATTGATGTCGCGACCGTGCCACCAGACACGGCGGCCGATGCTGTTGAAGCGGTCGTTCGCGCGGCCGGCCGCCCGCGCGAGCTCGATGGCGCACTCCTCTTCAAAGCGCCGTGGCCACGCTGGGCTGTTGAGCGCGTTCGCCGGCAGGTTCCTCTCCGCCGGCGTCATACGCTTCCGCCGCTCGTTGATGAGGGCGCGCATCTCTGGTCCTGCCGCTAGCGGCGGTGGCACGGCGAAGCCGGTGTTGCAGACGTACCACCCGTGCGGTAGCTTGTATTGTACTGTCACGGGGATGCGTTGCCAATACAGTGCATCCGCTTCGTCGTAGGTCAGTTGCAGCGAGAGGAGCACGCCGTCGCCGCTGCCGTCGGCCTCGTCGTTGTGTGCCATCGCGTCGATGGGTTACGTGGGAGAGGTGGGTGTTTGCGCGGCGTCTATGACAATGGCGGTGGCGGCGGCTAGGGTTGAACGACGGGGAAGAAGAGAGGTGCGCGCTGGTGAGGTTTCAAGGGAGGCGGCGGACGCACATTGAAGGTGCGAGGGGAAGGTGGGTAGACATCGCGTGAACAGTCGCCGCCCTCGTTGCTGCTTCGGTTTCCATGCGGGTGGCCATTAACGCCGACGACCAACCTTCCCGTGTCGTTTCTAATGCGAACCGTCGCGTCCGCTCGCTGCCAAGGCGGCCCCACCCGCCAAAACCGTCGTGCCGCGAGATGCCGGCGCGCTCGATTCGCGCCCTTCGCGAAGGGGCCGACACAGGGTTGCCGGCGCTTCTATTAGGCTCGAAAAAGCGCCGGCGCTTTTTGAGCCGCGTTGGTAGGAGCCGATTTTCGATGTCGGCTCCTAAAATACTATCGGGGCCGCCGGCGTGGCTGATGCTCTAAGCTTGTATCTGTAGGCCGATGAAACACATCAGCTGATCAGCCTGACGAGGCATCCCGACGACCTGACTGATCAGAGTGCAGTATACGCTGGCATTATACCCGTTGATCCTAGCCTCTACCCTTCAGCCTCCGGCGAGCGACACACGAGCGACACATGAGCTACGTCATCGCCAGCGTAGACGGTGCCTTAGGTGTCGAGGTTGTGCTGGCGAAATTGGGGCTGTGCGTCCAAGTGTTTGCCTGGATGCGACACCATCTTTTTTTTGAAACAAATTGGCTGCGGCCATCTTTAATTATAGGCTAGATGATAATAATTAAACTCCGAGCTTAGAACGTGCCGGTAAAGACTCGGATTGGACTTGTATTTGAGTCGTGCCTATCAGCCTTTGCACCTTGAGCAAGAGTCACGTTCTAACCAAACCACATTGGATTCGATTAGGGACATCGGGCCTAAAAAAACTGGCCTATCTGTGACACCAGCCGGTCACCTATTGCAATTTAATAGTAAAGATAGTTCACTACTAACATTTAGACTTCACCCATGTCCTCAAGAACTCGACGAACTACTCACAAGACACCATATGGAACATAATCAGAGGTGATATGATGATGGATAACAATCTGAACATAAACCTTGATTCAACGGTTTCACTCAATAGCATCAATAACAAGAAGTAATCAACACCCGGAGAGTTCCCCTATGAAATACTCAAGATTCAACCCAAGATGTTACAGCGGAGACGAGGTGCAGCGGTGGAGATGACGGTGTCGGTGATGGAGATGATGATGATGATGATCCCAATGAAGTCCAGCTCGATGACGGTGACGATGGCGATGATTTCCCCTCCGGGAAGGAATTTCCCCGACAGATTTCTGCCTGCCGGGAGAGCTCTTTTCTCTCTGGTGTTTTTCCGCCTCGAGGAGGCGGCGCTAACTATCTAATATGTCCATTTTGCATCACTATTTTATATCATAATTTGCTGTTATTCATTGATATATTTCATATTTAGAGATGATACTTATGTTATTTCATCTATTTTGCATGATTCATGATTATTGGAGAATTATTCACCGGAGTCAGGATTCTGCTGGAAAAAGCACCGTCAGGACACCATATTTCTGAAGATCAACAATTGACGGAAATTATACAGAACATCTTATTTTTCCAGAAGACGAAGCCATCCAAAAGGAGGGACCGAGGAGGGCCGCCATGGGCCCCCCCATAGGCCGGCGCGGGCCCAGGCCTGGCCGCGCCGCCTTGTGGGGAGGGGGCCCACAACCCCCTTCGGCCGCCTCTCCTTCGCGTACTTCTTTGTCCCGAAAACCTAAGGCACGGGGGATAAGCCAGAATAGACACAGCCGCCTCTGCGGGGCGGAGAAACACCATAGAGAAAAGAGCTCTCCGGCTGGCAGGAATCCGCCGGGGAAATTCCCTCCCCGAGGGGGAAATCGTCGCCATCATCACCGTCATCGAGCTGGACATCATTGGGATCATCATCATCATCATCTCCACCATCTACACCGCCATCTCCACCGCTGCACCTCGTCACCGCTGTAACATCTAGGGTTGAATCTTGATTGTTTGATAGGGGAAACTCTCCCGGTGTTGTTTACTACTTGTTATTGATGCTATTGAGTGAAACCATTGGATCAAGGTTTATGTTCAGATTGTTATTCATCATCATATCACCTCTGAATATGTTCCATATGATGTCTCATGAGTAGTTCGTTTAGTTCTTGAGGACATGGGTGAAGTCTAAATGTTAGTAGTGAACTATGTTGAGTAATATTTAATGGTTTGATATTTAAGTTGTGGTGTTATTCTTCTAGTGGTGTCATGTGAACGTCGACTACATGATACTTCACCTTTATGGGCCTAGGGGAGTACATCTTGTATTCGTTTGCTAATTGTGGGGTTGCCAGAGTGACATCAACCTGAACCCCCGTTGGTATATCGATGCAGGAGGGATAGCAGGATCTCAGAGTTTAAGGTTGTGGTTAGATTTATCTTAATTACTTTCTTGTATTTGCGGATGCTTGCAAGGGGTATAATCACAAGTATGTATTAGTCCTAGGAAGGGCGGTGCATTAGCATAGGTTCACCCACACAACACTTATCAAAACAATGAAGATTAATCAACTATATGAAGCGAAAGCACTAGACTAAAATCCCCATGTGTCCTCAAGAACGTTTGGTCATTATAAGTAAACAAACCGGCTTGTCCTTTGTGCTAAAAAGGATTGGGCCACTCACTGCAATTATTACTCTCACATTTTATTTACTTGTACTTTATTTATCTGCTATATCAAAAACCCCTGAAAACTTGTCTGTGAGCATTTACAGTGAATCCTTCATCGAAACTACTTGTCAACACCTTCTACTCCTCGTTGGGTTCGACACTCTTATTTATCGAAAGTACTACGATACACCCCCTATACTTGTGGGACATCAAGACTATTTTCTGGCGCCGTTGCCGGGGAGTGAAGCGCTATTGGTAAGTGGAATTTCTAAGGAAAACTTTTATTGTACGTGCTGATTTTGTTTCTGCCTGCTGCTATAAGTCATTATGGAGAGATCCTCTCTTGAATTTCTATTTGGGAAATCTACTAGTACTGCAACGGTAGTGGATGAGGCGCTAGGTGAGGAAGTAATACCATATAAAATACCTATGAAAATTATTGAACGTGTTGTGGATAACCGCTATGAAGGGGATGGAATTGTTCATCCTGGAGATCATTTACTGTTTTTACATTAATTATGCGGGTTATTCAAGTGGGCAGGTATTTCAATGGATGAAGTTAGGAAGAAATTATTTGTTATGTCGCTGTCTGGTAAAGCGGCGCATTGGTATAAACTGCTGAAGGATGGGCGTTCTCTTGATTGGAAGGATATTGTGCCTCTATTTTATTCTAAATTCTATCCTCGAAGTGAAATTCACAAAGACCGAAACCGTATATATAATTTCTGGCCTCATGATGGAGAGAGTATTGCCCAAGCGTGGGGGAGATTGAAGTCTTTAATGCTCAAATGCCCCATTCATGAGCTTCCTGGTAATATTATCATTGATAATTTTTATGCAAGACTTTCTTTTCAAGATAAAACCTTGTTGGATACTACTTGTTCGGGATCATTCACACGCAATAAAGAAGAGTTTAAATGGGACCTTCTTGATCGAATCCAAGAAAATACTGAAGGATGGGAGAATGACAAAGGTAGAGTGTCAGGTATAAATTATGATTATGAATGCATTGAAACTTTTATGGATACTGATAAATTTCGTAATATGAGTGCTACATATGGTCTTGACTCTCAAGTTGTTGAAAATATTTATAAAGCCTTTGCCTCTCATTTTGAATTACCTAGGAAGAATTTTGATAAGTATCATGAACCTTATAAAGATAAAACTGATTCACCTATTGGTAAATGTATTGAAATTAAAACTGTTGATCATGTTCTTCCTGAAGCTTATATTGAAAAAACTCCTTTCCCTGCTAAAATGAAGGAGTATTCTGTTATAACTAGTGTAGTTAATAAAAGTGCAAAGAAACCTATAGAACCTGAGGAGCAAATAAAGGTTGAACCCGTCGTTGCAATAGTTAAAGATCTTGTGACTGAAAATGTAGAAGATGGTCATATTATTTTCTGTGAAGATGCTTCTAATATTGTTTCGCATCCTAATAAGTCTAGGAAAGCCAGTGTTCCTGTGCTCTCTGTTCAAATTGGTGATCATTGCTATTATGGTTTATGCGACATTGGTGCAGGTATTAGTGCCATTCCTTATGAGCTCTACACGGAAATCATGCATGAAATTGGTTCTTGTGAACTTGAAGATATTGATGTGGTTATTCGGCTAGCTAATAGAGAAACTATCTCTCCTATTGGTATTGTTCAAGATGTGGAAGTTCTATGTGGTAAGATTAAATATCCTGCTGACTTTTTGGTACTTGGTTCTCGTCGCTAGTAAGTCTTGTCCTATTATTTTTGGTAGACCTTTTTTGAATACTTGTGGAGCTATTATAGATTGCAAGAAAGAGAAAATTGTTACTAAATTTGCTGGTGAATCTTATGAGTTTAACTTCTCTAAATTTGCCAAAACTCCTTATAAAGCTGATTTGCCTAATGATGATTTTAGAGTTGAACAGTGTGCATCTATTGCTCTTGCTCCTAATAATCCTTTGCAGCAACATTTGGAGGATAGTGAGAGTGAAGTCTTTAGGGGAAGAAAGGGATGAGCTTGATGAAATTTGCCTTCGTTATCCTATTCTTAAACATGACTTACCGGTTGAAGATCTAGGTGTAACACCACCACCAAAGGAAGATCCTGTATTTGATTTGAAACCATTACCTGATAATCTTAAGTATGCTTATATTGATGATAAGAAAACATATCCTGTTATTATTAGTGCTAAGCTTTCAGATATTGATGAAGAAAGGTTATTGGAAATATTGAAGAAACACCGAGGAGCAATTGGCTATACTCTTGATGACTTGAAGGGGATTTCTCCCGCTATTTGCCAACATTCCATCAATATGGAAGATGATGCAAAACCTGTTGTTGAACATCAGCGTCGTCTAATTCCCAAGATGAAGGATGTGGTAAGGAATGAGGTATTAAAACTTCTTGAAGCAGGTATTATATATCCTATTGCTGATAGTAGATGGGTTAGTCATGTGCATTGTGTTCCTAAGAAAGGAGGAATAACTGTTGTACCTAATGATAATGATGAGCTCATTCCTCAAAGAGTAGTTGTAGGGTATAGAATGTGCATTGATTATCGTAAAGTTAATAAAGTTACTAAGATACATCATTACCCTTTACCTTTTATTGATCAAATGTTAGAAAGGTTGTCTAAAAATACTCATTTCTGCTTTCTTGATGGTTATTATGGGTTTTCACAAATTGCTGTTAGAGCTAAAGATCAAGAGAAAACCACTTTCACTTGTCCTTATGGAACTTATGCTTATAGGCGTATGCCTTTTGGTTTATGTAATGCTCCTGCTACTTTTCAAAGATGCATGTCTGCTATTTTTCATGGCTTTTGTGAAAAGATTGTAGAGGTATTCATGGATGATTTTTCTCGTCTATGGGAATTCTTTTGATAATTGTTTGCGAAACCTTGATAAAGTTTTGCGGAGATGTGAAGAAACTAACCTTGTTCTTAATTGGGAGAAATGCCACTTTATGGTTAATGAAGGAATTGTATTGGGACATAAAATTTCTGAGAGAGGTATTGAAGTTGATAGAGCTAAAGTTGAAGCAATTGAGAAGATGCCATATCCTAGGGATGTTAAAGGTATTCGTAGTATTCTTGGTCATGCTGGTTTTTATAGGAGATTTATTAAAGATTTCTCTAAAATTTCAAAGCCTCTTACTAATCTTCTTCAAAAAGATGTACCTTTTGTTTTTGATGATGATTGTAAGGAAGCCTTTGAAACTCTAAAGAAAGCCTTAACAACTGCTTCTGTAGTCGAACCTCCTGATTGGAATTTGCCTTTTGAAATTATGTGTGATGCTAGTGATTTTGATGTAGGTGCTGTCCTTGGACAGCGAGTAGATAAAAAATTGAATGTTATTCATTATGCTAGTAAAACTCTAGATGCTGCTCAAAGAAATTATGCTACAACCGAGAAAGAGTTATTAGCCGTAGTTTTTGCATGTGACAAGTTTAGATCCTATATTGTTGATTCAAAAGTCACAGTTCATACTGATCATGCTGCAATTAGGTACCTTATGGAAAAGAAAGATGCTAAGCCAAGGCTTATTAGATGGGTGCTTCTTTTGCAAGAATTTGATTTACAAATTGTAGATAGGAAAGGTGTTGATAATCCTGTTGCTGATAATTTGTCTAGATTGGAAAATATTGCTTATGATCCCGTTCTCGTTAATGATAGTTTTCCAAATGAACAATTGGCTATAATAAAGGTGAGCTCGCGAGATAGTCATTGGTATGTCGATTATGCTAACTTTATTGTTTCGAAGTACTTGCCTCCAACCTTTCCAGCTCAGCAAAGGAGGAAATTCTTTTATGATTTGAGGCATTATTTTTGGGATGACCCACACTTATATAGAGAAGGAGTGGATGGTATTATGCGAAGATGTGTCCCAGAATATGAACAACAAGAGATATTGAGTAAGTGTCATGGTAGTGTTTATGGAGGACATCACGCCGGAGATAGAACCGCACAAAAGGTTCTACAATCAGGTTTTTATTGGCCAACACTTTTCAAAGATGCGCAAGGAAGTTTATCTTATCTTGTGATGAATGTCAAAGAGTTGGTAATATCTCTAGACGCAATGAAATGCCTATGAATTATACTCTTGTTATTGAACCATTTGATTGTTGGGGATTTGACTTTATGGGTCCTTTCCCTTCTTCAGAAGGTAACACTCATATACTTGTCGCTGTGGATTATGTTACTAAATGGGTAGAAGCCATACCTACAAAAAGTGTTGATGGTGAGACCTCTTTAAAAATGCTTTTAGATGTTATTTTTCCTAGATTTGGAGTACCTAGATATATTATGACTGATGGAGGTTCTCACTTTATTCATGGTGGTTTTAGAAAAACTCTTGCTAAATATGGTATTAATCATAGAATTGCTTCAGCTTATCATCCTCAAACTAGTGGGCAAGTAGAATTATCAAATAGAGAAATTAAATCTATCTTGGGAAAGACTGTTAATAAATCTAGAAAGAATTGGGCTAGTAAGTTAAAGGAAGCATTGTGGGCTTATAGAACTGCTTATAAAAATCCTATGCGAATGTCTCCTTATAAAATGGTTTATGGAAAAGCTTGTCATCTACCTTTAGAATTAGAGCACAAAGCTTATTGGGCTGTAAGAGAACTTAATAAAGATTTTAAACTTGCCGGTAAGAAAAGGTTGCTACAATTGAGTTCTTTAGATGAATGGAGAAGTGAAGCTTATGATAATGCTAAACTTTTTAAAGAGAAAGTTAAGAAATGGCATGATAGAAGAATTATTAAAAGAGAATTTAATGTTGGAGATAAAGTCCTATTGTATCGGTCTCGTCTCAGATTTTTTGCAGGGAAATTACTCTCAAAATGGGAAGGACCATATGTCATTGAGGAAGTGTATCGTTCGGGAGCAATAAAAATTGCCTCGCTGAAAGATGATGCTACACAAGTGGTGAATGGACAAAGACTCAAGCATTATATTTCTGGAGATTCTTATAATGAAGATATTGATGTTATTCAAGTGATGACTCCGGAAGCTTTCATCAAAGACCAAATTGACAGTTCTGCAGAGTTCGACTTTGAATAGGTAACAGTTTTAGTAATAAAAAGTCCGCGTTTAACTTTCCGAACAATATTTCTGCTATTTTTGGAAAATATGAAAAATTACGAGATTGAAACGGAGTGGAGGCGACGCACGAGGGCGTGCCCCCATAGGCCAGCGCGGGCCCCACCCTGGCCGCACCGCCCTATGGGGACAGCCCCTCGGCGTCCCGTTTCCACTCGTTTTCGGCCTGGTACTTTCCTTTTGTCGTGAAAATATCTGCTATATAATCCCCCGGATCCCCAGAGGTCCGTATATCGTTTTCTCGTCGTGTTTTGTTTCGAGCTGTTTTCTGCCAGGATCTGTTTTTGATCTAGAAGCACCATGGTCTCCAACAACAAAGACAAGGGGCCTTTGGAGGAAGATATTCAAGACCCCGATTTGAAGGAAGAAGTCGAGAGCGAGGATGAAGGAGAAGTGGAGGAAATTCCGTGAGTATACCCGCGCGCCACCGTCACAAGCATTGGCGTGGTAGCAAATCCGTCCAACACCAAGAAAAGCGCACAGATCAGCACCGGAGGAGGAGTTCCACGTTGCTTCCTAGCTCCAAGGACATCTCCTCCAGGCATTGACAACCCTTTCCACACTCTAATCTATAGTCGTCAAATTGAAAGGACACCCAAGAGGTAGTATTGCCTAGTGGTTGGGATATAGATCGTTCTAACACTGCAGGAGAGATGAAACCTGAAGCTGAAGGGTGGGGAAACAACTCTAAGAGTTGGGACTCACCGTCTGACATACTTTATGAACCGTGTTGAGCACAACTCGGAGTTGATTCACAACCTCACTTATGAGATTGAGGACCTAAAGGAACTTGTTAAGAAGCTTGTCGAGAAGGATCAACCACCATCACCGCCGAAGGAGTAATTCATCATCGGTATTGGCATCCCCTTGGTTTGTTCTAAGCTTGGGGTGTGCCGCGGTATCACATCATCACTATCTTTATCTTTTTACTATCAAGTAGTGTCATATCATGAGTAGGGAAGTTATCATATAAGATGGTTTGCAGTGTGGAAGTATCTCTCTCTTAGTTGGTTATCTATGTATCCCTTGGTGTGAGTTATCGTTATGGAATATTAATGAGAAGCTAGTCTTATCATTTACTTTTAGCACACCTTATTTTAGTTTGCAATTTCTGTTATATGACTACTCTTGACATTAGTATTGATATCACTTTGGGAGCATCAAGTAAATCTATTTGGTTTTGGCAAACTTAGCATTGGTCAATAGCAACAATACTTTGATGTTTAAATAGAAAAGGGAAATACATGTAGATATATTACTTTATTATCTTTCTGCTAATGAGTTTAGTATTCTGAAGTTAAAATTGCTTGTGCTTACGAGAGAGATGCATGATTGTTTCTATCACATGTATATTTGTTTGCTTCCCTCAACTCTTATGCTTGCTACCCAACCTTGCTAGCCAAAGACCTGTATTGAGAGGGAATGCTTCTCATACATCCATAACCTTAGACCAAACCCATGCCATTTGTGTCCACCATAACTACCTACTATGTGGTATTTTGCGCCACTCCAAGTAAATACTTCATGTGCTACCTTTAAATAATTCAAACTATATTACTCCTTATTTGTGTCAATGTTTTATAGCTCATGAGGAAGTATGTGGTGTTTTATCTTTCAATCTTGTTGGGCGGACTTTCACCAATGGACTAGTGGCACATCCGCTTATCCAATAATTTTGCAAAAAGAGCTGGCAACGGGGTTCCCAGCCTCAATTAATAACTTTCATTAATAATTCTCTTCACATGTTTTGCCCTGATTTATCAGTAAGCAACTTAATTTTGCAATACACACTCCTCCATGGTATGAGAAATGTTGGAAGGCACCCGAGGATTCGGTTAGCCATGGCTTGTGAAAGCAAAGGTTGGGGGGAGTGTCATCCATAATAAAACTAAAATACATGTGTAAACAAAAGAGAAGGGGGATGATCTACCTTGCTGGTAGAGATGACGTCCTTCATGGGAGCCGCTCTTGGAAGGTCTGTTTGGCAAGGGGGTTAGAGTGCCCACTACCATTCGTTGACAACAACAAACACCGCTCAAAATCTAACTTTTATGCTCTTTATATGATTTCAAAACTTGAAAAGCTCTAGCACATGATTTAATCCCTGCTTCCCTCTGCGAAGGGCCTATCTTTTACTTTTATGTTGAGTCAGTAAACCTATTTCCCTCTATCTTAAGCAAGCAATTGAGTTGTTGTGATCCAACCATTTATGCTATGATCTAGTTAATCATGTCTTGTATTCTTCCTTGTTTAGTACAAATTTTATCTGAATGAATATGACTTTGAAAGCTATCAATGATTATGAGGAGATTGTTATGATTAAGGATGAAAGCCCTGCCATATAAATTCTAATATAAAGGCTTTGCTTAGAAGATAAGTACAATCCGTTAATAGTTCTCTGACCAAGAACAAAGTTTGCCATAACCAATTGTGATTTCCTATGCACCTTTATTTGTGATTTCTCTTTACTTATTTCAAGTTGAGTTATACGAGGAGGATGTTTACTAGAATGTCTTGTGTGAATCAATATGATGCTTCTTGTCCGTATTCTATTTACCGACTCTTCACTCCATAAACATGTGGTCTCGTTTATTGAGCTCAGTTTCGCTTGGGGACAAGCGAGGTCTAAGCTTGGGGGGAGTTGATACGTCCATTTTGCATCACTATTTTATATCATAATTTGTTGTTATTGATTGATATATTTCATATTTAGAGATGATACTTATGTTATTTCATCTATTTTGCATGATTCATGATTATTGGAGAATTATTCACCGGAGTCAGGATTCTGCTGGAAAAAGCACCGTCAGGACACCATATTTCTGAAGATCAACAATTGACGGAAATTATACAGAACATCTTATTTTTCCAGAAGACAAAGCCAACCAAAAGGAGGGACCGAGGAGGGCCGCCATGGGCCCCCATAGGTCGGCGCGGGCCCAGGCCTGGCCGCGCCGCCTTGTGGGGAGGGGGCCCACAGCCCCCTTCGGCCGCCTCTCCTTCGCGTACTTCTTCGTCCCGAAAACCTAAGGCACGGGGGATAAGCCAGAATAGACACAGCCGCCTCTGCGGGGCGGAGAAACACCAGAGAGGAAAGAGCTCTCCGGCGGGCAGGAATCCGCCGGGGAAATTCCCTCCCGGAGGGGGAAATCGTCGCCATCGTCACCGTCATCGAGCTGGACATCATTGGGATCATCATCATCATCATCATCATCTCCACCATCTACACCGCCATCTCCACCGCTGCACCTCGTCACCGCCGTAACATCTAGGGTTGAATCTTGATTGTTTGATAGGGGAAACTTTCCCGGTGTTGATTACTACTTGTTATTGATGCTATTGAGTGAAACCATTGGATCAAGGTTTATGTTCAGATTGTTATTCATCATCATATCACCTCTGAATATGTTCCATATGATGTCTCGTGAGTAGTTCGTTTAGTTCTTGAGGACATGGGTGAAGTCTAAATGTTAGTAGTGAACTATGTTGAGTAATATTTAATGGTTTGATATTTAAGTTGTGGTGTTATTCTTCTAGTGGTGTCATGTGAACGTCGACTACATGATACTTCACCTTTATGGGCCTAGGGGAGTACATCTTGTATTCGTTTGCTAATTGTTGGGTTGCCGGAGTGACAAGAACCTCGAACCCCCGTTGGTATATCGATGCAGGAGGGATAGCAGGATCTCATAGTTTAAGGCTGTGGTTAGATTTATCTTAATTACTTTCTTGTATTTGCGGATGCTTGCAAGGGGTATAATCACAAGTATGTATTAGTCCTAGGAAGGGCGGTGCATTAGCATAGGTTCACCCACACAACACTTATCAAAACAATGAAGATTAATCAACTATATGAAGCGAAAGCACTAGACTAAAATCCCCGTGTGTCCTCAAGAACGTTTGGTCATTATAAGTAAACAAACCGGCTTGTCCTTTGTGCTAAAAAGGATTGGGCCACTCGCTGCAATTATTACTCTCGCATTTTATTTACTTGTACTTTATTTATCGGCTATATCAAAACCCCCTGAAAACTTGTCTGTGAGCATTTACAGTGAATCCTTCATCGAAACTGCTTGTCAACACCTTCTGCTCCTCATTGGGTTCGACACTCTTATTTATCGAAAGTACTACGATACACCCCCTATACTTGTGGGTCATCACTATCCTCGATGCCCCCCTGCACCTTAGGGTTTTCGGGAGATGAAGTACGCGAAAGGGCGATGGCCGAGGGGGTCGTGGGCCCCCTCCCCACATGGCGGAGCGCCTGGCTTGGTGGCCGCGCCAGCCTATGGGGAGGGCCCATGGCGGCCCTCCTCGGCCTCCCCTTTTGGCTGGCTCCGTCATCTGGAGAAATAGGAGCTTCGGTATGTTTTCCGCCAATTGTTGATCTTCAGAAATATTGTATCCCGGCGGTGCTTTTTCCAGCGAGAATTCTGACTCCGGTGAATAATTCTCCAATAATCATGAAACATGCAAAATAGGTGAAATAACATAAGTATCATCTCTAAATATGAAATATATCAATGAATAACAGTAAATTATGATATAAAATAGTGATGCAAAATGGACGTATCAATGACCCTTAGGATATAGAGGATCCTGAGTAGAAACACCACCTCTAGTTGTTACTTCATAAGCATGTTTTTCTTTATGAGTATTTTTTAACAAGTCATTTTACACTTTAGTGAGTTGATCAATTTGAGTTTGAACCATATGAAAATGTTTAACAAGCATCTTAACATCATTGGAGGTTCTCTCCACAATATCATGCAATTTACTAATAGCTTGAGAATTTTCCATTAGATGATTCTCTACTCTCGTATTAAAGTTATCTTGCTTAACAACATAATTATCAAATTCATCTAAACATTGATCAGGAGGTTTTGAGTAAGGAATGTCTCCTTTATCAAAGCGTTGAAGAGAATGTACCTCAATCGTGGATGAAGGGGGAGTTATCTTACATAAATCTTCTATGGGAGGTAAATTCTACACATCTTCAGATTTAATACCTTTCTCTTTAAGAGATTTCTTGGTTTCCCTCATATCTTCACCATTTAGTTCAATCATACCCCTCTTCTTCAATATTGGTGTTGGGGTTGGTTCACGTGTAGTCCAATCATCGTGATTTTGGCCTATTCCTGAAAACACAACCAGCACAACTATCCAGGTAGTATGCCCTAGACTCAATGCTTAGTCCACTATAAAATATATCAAGTAAGTCATGCTTTTCCAAATCATGTCCAGGCTGAGCTCTAAGAAGAGAGCAAAACCTTGCCCAAGCTTCAGGCAATTTCTCCACATCTTCCTGGTCAAAATTATAAATTTTCTGCAAAGCAATATGTTGAGCACTAGCAGGAAAATATTTTTGAAAGAAAACATTAAGCAAGCAACTTGGACTATCAATAGAATCAGGAGGCAAACTATTATACCAAATTTTAGCATCATCCTTTAATGAGAAAGGAAAAAATTTAGCAACAAAATAAGTATGCTTCTTAATATCATCAGAAAACAAGCTACTCAAAGTAGAAAGCTCATTCATGTGCTCTACAACACTTTATTTTTCAGTACCACAAAAAGGTGTTTTCTCAACAATAGATATATGAGATAAATCAAGAGAAAAATCATAATCCTTATCCTTAATATTTATAGGAGATGTGGCAAATTTAGGATCAGGAGACAGTTTATATCTAACAGCATGTTGTGCAAGAAGCTTTTTAATGTTACTTACACTACTAGTAGCATTATATTTATCAATAAAATCATCATCAAGTTCCACATAATCTTCATCAGGATCATCACTAGAGTGTTCAACAGACTCAGGTGAATTAACAGGTGTAACCGTATTTTCATTAGGAATTTCAGTATTTTCAATTTGTCTAGACCTAGGAATTGTAGCATCTAGAAAAGGACCTAATGAACCATTATCATCAAGCACGGTAGAAGCATCATCAAAATTATCAGAGGAATTTTCAGATTCAGCAGAAGTACCAACACGTGAAGCTTGTGGTGGTGAAACAAGTTGACTTATCACAAATGGTGAATCAAGAGCAGCAGAGGTACTCAGAGTTGTACCTTTTTTTGTAGTGGACGGTAATATGGCAACTTTAGCATCGCGAGGTTTACCCATGATGGAGTATTTGCAGCGAACAATATCAATTCAGGTGAACTTGCAAATAAAGCTATGCTCCCCGGCAACGGCGCCAAAAAATAGTCTTGATGACCCACAAGTATAGGGGATCACAACAGTCTTCGAGGGAAGTAAAACCCAATTTATTGATTCGACACAAGGGGAGCCAAAGAATATTTGTAAGCCTTAACAGCGGAGTTGTCAATTCAGCTGCACCTGGAAACAGACTTGCTCGCAATAGTTTATCAGTAGCAACAGTTTTATGGCAGTAGCAGTGGTGAAATATAAGTAGCAGTGTAATAAAGACAGCAGTAGTTGTTGGGGGGATGACCCCCGGTATGCCAAAGGCAGGCCAAACCGGATGGTTTGGCATACCAAGATACCGGTTTACAGTTAAATCCGGACTGTGCACTTAGGCTTTTGGTTAAGGAAACCTATACCGGTATGCCCAAAGAGGGGTATGCCGGAAGGAGCTAAGAAGATATCGGACTACCGGTATATGAGCAAGGCTGGTCAAAGATTCTCTCAGGAGCTAGAAGACAAAGATGAGCTAAGCAAAGTAGCTTTAAACGAAGCCATGACGTAAAAGACGAAGGGTGACGCCTAAAGCAACCGGAAGACATCAGCCTCCCTGTTTAAAGAAGATACCGGCGTCACCTATGATTAAAGTAGCTTTGTAAAGTAGTTCGTCTGTTCAAAGATGCCATTAGGGTTTCTTCCCCTGTAAGCCACCCTCTCCCCTATATAAGGAGAGGGGGCATGCTCCTTCGCGAGCACGATGATCCTAGAGTAGAAAAACTTGTAACCTTGTTGTTCATGGAATAGAGAAGATCTGGAACGGAGTTCATCCTTGTGTCTCTCTTCTTCTACCTCTGGCCTTGGCCAAGTTCTTGAGGAAAGCCCCGGAAGTTCATCCTATCTGATCCAAAACCCTCCCCTGGATCCTCTAGCGTCCAACTCGGCCCCAACTTAAGCCATCCCATGGCATCTGTCTGTTCACCACGACGACAGTTGGCGCCCACCATGGGGCTGGAAGAGGCGCTTGCTGGAGTTCATATTTGGGCGGGCATCCTCGACGTCGACGGCCGACGGACCGTGTCAGCGCTCGTGCAGCGCATCTACTCCATGGACTTCATCAACGACAACGCAGGCTGCTTCGCCAACGGCGGCAAGTTCCCGCAGAACGGCCGCATCATCGAGTTCGGCAGCCACCGCGTCTACTTCGGCACCGTCCCTGTGCGCCAGTACCTCTCGCCGGTGCTGGTGGCGCCGGATCCGCCAAGGTGGCTATGTGCTGGCCGCGCCGCCGGCAGCGTGGAGGTCATGATGGCTGGCGCGGTCGGCGCTGGCAAAGAAGCTGTGGAAGAAGGAGCTGGGCGCGCGGCATCGACCCGTGCGGCAAAGCCACCGCTGGAGCGCGACGCAGGCGCTGCGGGTGCCTCTTCAGCGCCACCGGAAACTCCTCTCCAAGCAGCGATGAACGTGCTGGCGACGCCCATCGCGCAGAACATCGACCCGGCAACGGCACAAGCGGAGCTGGAGGCAACGCGCAAGAGGCTGCTTTCCGGGGGCGCGGACATCATCCGGGCTCAGCGCGAGCTGAACCTAACCCTACGTGAGTACAACGCTGCCCATGGCTTTGCTTCTGTTAGTGCTCAGGTCGCTAGGATACCGGAGAACCGGCTTAAGGCTCGCAACCTAGATCAGGATCTGCGTAAGGAAGTTCTTGCCGGCAAAAGTACCTCTGCATCTGTGAGCATCGTAGAGAAACCTAAGTACAGTAGTCCGGATAAAACTATAAAAGCTGCTAAGGCCACTATGGAAATGTGTGAATCGTTATCTGGAGATGCATTAGCAAAGCAACATGATAGAGTTAGAGAGTTGCTTGATGTGATACAGGCACAAAATGATGAGCTTGCTAGAATGAACAAAGCAGCGCTCGAATCAAAATCAGCCCGGTCGACAAAAGTTGCCGGAAGCAAATCCCATGCGGAGGCGTCGTCCCCCCATCCGGATAAAAGAAGGGAAAAAGAAATGAATGCGCGGCAAATGACCGTGTACGATCCGGTTCTTGCCGGAAAACAAAAAGCCGGGCCACATGATGCCGGAAGAAAAGGCTATGGAGCAGGTCGCGGTTATGACGGAAATGGCTACGCCGAAAACAATCATGCCGGTAGACACGAAACCGGGCAAAATTATCGAGCTGCAAGGGCAGCGTATGTTGAAGAGGAAATTCCACCACCAAGGTACCGGCAGGCAAGAGCCGCGGAACCGGAAAGATATGAAGAGGAGATTCTGAAGTGGAACGAACCAGAGCCTACCGGAACCCTTTGGGGGAACGTGTAGGGGAAAGATGCTTGCCAGGCCAGGATGCGAGGCACAGGCTGGACAGAGTGCATCCTTCCGAGATGATCGAATCTGAGGGTCCTCCTGGTCCAAAGTGCTTTGGCCCGCGGATCATGAGAGAAGAGCCACCGGTGCGCAATTTCCAATTGCCCCGGGATACAAAAACATATGACGACACGACTAAGCCGGAAGATTGGTTGGCGGACTATGTCACAGCCGTTATGTCACTGGTGGCGGAGTAAACTGGCGTTGGGCCGTGAGAATCATACCGTCCTTCCTAGTGGGACCTGCACGTATTTGGCTTAACAACTTGCCGGCAAGAAGCATAAATGGATGGTTGGACTTTGAGGAAGCCTTTGTGAGCAACTTCAGCAGTACCTACAAGAGGCCAAACAGGCCGCAACAGCTTGCTTTATGCCAGCAACGCTCGAATGAAACAAACCGGGATTATCTCACCCGGTGGAACTCAATGAGAAACACATGTGAAGGAGTGATTGAAGCACAAACCATTGCTTGGTTCAGTCAAGGATGCCGGAGAGGATCACCACTGTGGAAAAGGCTGCAGAGAAACATGCCAAGCACACTCGCTGAGATGATGCGTGTGGTGGAAAACTATGCGTTGGGAGACCCAATGCAACCGGCAGTGCAAGCTGAACCGGCGTAAACAAGTCAACCCCGGCAAGATCAACACCGGGATAACCGGCATAACAAAAGAAGGGAAGATTTCCCGGATAGAAGATATGGTCCACAACAAGTAGACGCGGTGCAGGAAAACTCCAGCCCCAGCGGAAGCCAGAGGCAAAAAACCGGATCGCAGCCGTGGGCAGATCCTAAAAAGAAGTGGGTTGAAAAGGAAAAGTGGGGACAGAAAAAAGATTGGCAAGAACATATGAGATACACAATGGAAGCGGCAATGGAGCAGCCGTGCAAGCTCCACACTCCACATCCATCAAAGCCGGCGAACCATTTGACAAAAGATTGCTCTTGGATCAAGCACTTGTTGTTGAGAGGCGCAGTGAAAGATGCGCAAGCACAGGGCTGTTCCACAATTCTGCAACCCTCGCATGACATGTTGCACCAGCACCCGTTACCACCACCACCGCTTACCGGAGCCAACACCATACCGGTACAACACCATGAAAGAGTAAAAAACGGCATGTTTGCAAAAAGAAGTTTGGAGTTTGGTGAAACTTACCACCACGTTGTTGGTGGCATCGTGCCACGCGGTGTCAAATTCTTTAACCGCGCGGCGCAGCCGGCTGAAGTGCTGCGAGGTGTTCCGGGGGCCAACGGGATCAACCACCGGCATCTTGTCCTTCCCCAGCCCGCGCGTTGCCACGGAAACATCCGCCTGATTCCAATTCTTAGCGTAATCAAGAAAATGCCCCAAGCTGGCCCCGCCGCGGTTCAGCTCGGTAATCCGGCCCACCGAGGCTGGGGCCGTTTCTCCGGCCACAATGGCAGCATGGCCGGCGTGCAGCACAATGGGCTACGCGCCAGAGACAAGGGAGCCGGTGGAGAAGGACGCAGACGCCTGCTTGGTTCAGGCCACAATGGGCTCTTGGCTTGGCGGCGGTGTTGGTGGCTTGGCCGCACCAGAACCTCCGGCTGATCTTGCCGGAGGAGGCATGGTGGTAGTCTTGGGTGGCGCAGAGGCATCAGGTGCGCCCGGCGCTGCAGTAGTTTTTGCCGGCTCGGACGTTTCCGGCACGGACTTAGAGGAGGAGGAAGCGGAAGTCTTCTTCTTCTTCTTGGGGGGCGGTAGAAACCAAAGTTTCCACCCGCCCGACATCTTCAGTATCGGCGCCGGTGTTGCTGGCGCCGGTATCTTGGTTCTCAGGAGGGGAGACGATGTCCTCCTCCGCGCGGTGATCTGGAAATTCCGGGGCCGTG
Organism: Lolium rigidum; assembly: GCF_022539505.1. NCBI lineage: Eukaryota > Viridiplantae > Streptophyta > Magnoliopsida > Poales > Poaceae > Lolium > Lolium rigidum. The sequence continues at coordinate 294,539,818 of NC_061510.1, read as the reverse complement.
CGCCCCACACTTGTTGTGCCCCCCAGAGGGGAGGCAGAAGAGTTGCCGGCACCAGAAGGTACCAGACTTTGACGAGGAGGAGGCGAAGACCTTGTGGCATCTTCGGAGCTTTCCGAAGGGATTCCGGAAGTGCTCTTGGAAATCTTAAGCGCTGGGCTGAGAAAGATAGAAAAAAAGAAGGTTGAAAAAACTATCCGGAAAAAGAAGTTCAAACAACAAAAGGAAAAGCGGAGTCTTACCCGTTAGAGGTCGGCATCTCCCGCCTCTTGTAATGCCTCTTAGAGGGCTTCTTTTGGCGCTTGGCGGGAGGAGCCTCGCTGGAGCCGGCTTCACGTGCCGGAGCCTTTTTCTTCTTGTCCTGAGAGGTGAGCTTCTCCAGGAACTCCTGGCCGACCTCGGCCTGCAGCGGAACCAAGTGTTCATGGACCTGCGGGTTGGCGCTGGCTGAGGGAGCGTCTACAAAAAGATAACCAGTGAGGAAACGAAAAGGCTAAGTACCTCGAGTATGACAACTTCGTCGTCCGAACCGGAGTCTTTGTTGAAAAAGTTACCGGGGCGTGAAGTATGAGTCCGGCCCATCTTGAGGTCGGTCCAGTGGATGTAAGGATCCGGGTCCACCTTGTCCAGAGCCCGGTTCCGGCAAGGGCCTCGCTGCTCCGCCGCAATGCCTGGGAAGCGCTGCTTGGCCTAAAAAGGAAGAGAAAGACAGTTAGTAATACATCGAAAAGCTACCGGAAAACAACCCGGATTGCCTAATCTCTTACTTCGTCAGTTGGAGGGTTGAGGGAGCTGAGAGGCAGAAGGCCCCACTCCCAATCCAGCGGCATGGCGCTTTGGCAGATGTGCCTAGCCTTAAGGACTACGTCCTCTTTGCTGAGAGGGAGGCCGGTGATCTTGGTAGGATCGCCAGGGCCGTACATTTCGCTCATTTTATGAGCCCGACGCTTAAGGGGAAGCACCCGGCGCGAGATAAACGTCCGAACAATGTCATCCGAACAGATGGCAGTGTCCTTCATAAGTTGCTTCATGAAGCGCACAATCCGGTTGGTTTCTATGTGAGATTCCTTCGGATTGTAGCTCCAGTTGGCCTTCGTAGGCAAGATCTGCGGCGCCAGTGTTCTTCACGTAGAAAAAGGTCCTTTCCCACGCCCGGCATGAGTCGAGACCGGCAAACTTAAAGAAGGGGCTCCCCTGGCGGGAGCCGATGATGCAAGACCCGCATTGAACGGAGTTAATCCAAAGGGAAAAGAAACGAGCAAAAGTCTCGCGAGTGGGGCGGAGACCCATGTAGGCCTCCATGAAGGTTGCGTAGCAAGAGAGATAGAAGATGGCATTGCCAGGAAGATGGTGAGGTTGGAGTTGGTAGAAATCAAGGAATCGGCGAAAGAAATCTGAGGCAGGAAGGCCGAAGCCGCGCTCGAAGTGGGCAAGAAAAACGACGAACTCACCAGATTTAAGATCCGGTTCGATCTCGTCGCCCAGAAGCCGGCAGGCCACTCCTTCTGGTATCCTTCTAGACCGGTACAGCCAGTCAATCTCGTGCTGGGTCACGTCGGAACCCTTCCATGCCCCACGAGTGACGCCGGAAAGATCTACTCCGGAAGCCTGGCTAGAACTGCCGGCATCTTGACCGGTTCCGGTATCAGTTTCCATCCGGATACGCTCAGCCGAGAGCTCGCCGGAAGCTTGACTTCCGTGGCTACTGGAGGAAGATTCGGAAAGATGGTCTCCGCTAGACATACGGGCCTACAGGATGCCGGACCCTACCCAAAAGCTGATTTCCCAAGATCTACTCTTGAGCGAAGATCTACGAGTAAGAGAAAAAGCGGAAGAAAAGGGAGAGTAAATATTCTACCAACCCAAGATCTGGAAAACGAGAAAAAGAAATCAAACGAGCATTGGTCTCACCTGAGGCTGCGGGAGACGCGAGGGAGAGGTTCCCAGAAGAAATGGCGAGCTCGTGGCCGTCGACGAAGGCCGACGACGAAGAGCGGAGAAGTCCGCCGGAGAAAACTTGAAGCGGCAGCGGGGAAGAGGCGCCGCAGAACCTCTGCGCGGTGAAAAGCTTCGGAGCAGCGGGAGCAACGGCGCAGGTTCGTCGAGAGCGACGCTCTGGCGGTGACCGGCGGCGGCGAAAATGCAGAGGGCGAGAAGCTCGAAGCGCGCTGGAAATGGGGGCAAATGCGAAGAAGGGGATGAAGAGGAACCGCACCCCTTTATATAGAGAGAAGAGGAAGTGGGCTGGCAACCGCTGGGCCGCGGCGGTTCGCCTCGTGGGCCGCCACGTGGCGCGAAGATACACGCGTAAAAATAAAGAGCCACAGGGTCGCCGCACGGATCCGGAATGGCTAGAAGGATCCGGTGTGGCACATTAAATGTTGGTGCGGGAGCCGAAGGGAAGTGACCACTGACACTGACGCGTCAGAAATAGTGCGCATGTCTCTGACAGGCACGGAACCCGAGAAATCCTCGACTTCACCGAGGAGGAGTTTAATGTCAAAGATGCCGGAGCAATCCGGAGAAAAAGAGGAAGTTTGGCGACGAAGCCGAAAAGTTCTATCCGGGTGCCGGAAAGTTTAAACCGGTACCTTGTGAGATAGGAACCTAGCATGGCCCGTTGGATAAAATCCACCGGACTATACCAGCTTCGGGGACTAATGTTGGGGGGATAACCCCCGGTATGCCAAAGGCAGGCCAAACCGGATGGTTTGGCATACCAAGATACCGGTTTACAGTTAAATCCGGACTGTGAACTTAGGCTTTTGGTTAAGGAAACCTATACCGGTATGCCCAAAGAGGGGTATTGTCAACACCCGGATTTTTAAGTCCAGATGCCTATTATGTCATTCATCGCAAACCCAGGAATATTGTTGTTGCGAGGCATAATAGTTAAGTATCACAGTCATCATTCATTACAAACCATATTGTCTTACAACTTGAATCACATGATCCATATTACACAAATAGTTGATCTATTGATCAACGATCAAACACAAGTTCATAGCGGAAGCGTAAAGATAAAGGGACTCTCTAGTCCACAGGCCAACGCTTGACGTCAGAAGACTCCTAGTTGTCATAGGCGTCCTGCTGATCATCACCTTGGTAGTTCTATTCATCTTCATATTCTGGCCATTTGAATAGCCAGGGACAAAGCCGTGAGTACTTTAAGTACTCGCAAACTAATACTAGTGTAAGTACTAACAACTCTAGTAAGGGGTGCTAAGCTCTAGTTTATTTGCATAAAGCAAATTTTAGTTCATAAGTATTTGATAAAAACTTATTCATGTGCTAACTAACTCAAGTAGGAACATTAGTGTCATTCCCACAACATTGTTGTGATTCAAATTCAAGTCACCATTTCACCATTCATTTTATCAACATTTTCAAGAATCTAACACTGGAAACTATATGGCCTTTCCAACTGTCTGTAACCGTGGACACGGCTATTCGAATAGGTTTACACTCTGCAGAGGTTGCACACTTGTGCCACAACAATTGATTTCATCCGTCGGGATAACCCCGAATCATCGTAACACAGTACGCGGATCATCAACCATAACCTTTCATTTACAAACCCTAGTATGAGCACCTCTCCCCATGAGCTTGGCCTCCCAGTGAAGACCAACTGTCAACCTGGGAACTGCACAGGGCTTGGCCATACAATTCACCTCAATTCACATCATTTCTCAACAACGGAGGCAGCCTCGGCATAACCCCTATGATGTGTGTTCAGAGGGAACCCATACTAAGATGCATAAACTTCTAGTTAAGCCCTTACCCATAATCAGGTATTGTGGGGGTACTTATGAATTGGAAAGGTATCGCATCCAAACCAATATTAGTTTTTAATCAAAAATCACTATCTTCTCTTGGTCATATTCACCTTCAAAATTCATTCAATGGAATGCATCATCATTCCCAAGTTTCAATTTCATTTCAAGTCACATGTTCCCATCAAGAGTAGTCAAGTTTTAATATTAGCACTAACATCTAGTCATGAGGGGTGCTAACTACTTGTAATGCTAGTTAGGCTAAGTTTGATACTCTTGTAGTATTCTAGACTTAGTGAATCATGAATCAAAAAGTACTTTGATAAAACCAAAGCAATAAAGCTTGTAAGTAAAGCTTGTAGTAAAACTTGGGATGGGTTCATGAATTATAAGAAAAGATGAGTGTGCCTTGTTCTTGGTAGAACTTTGCACTTTGCAAGAATATTAGCTTGCCTTGTTAGTTCTCAAAGTGTTCCTCCTCCTCCTCCTCTTGGTAGCAACCTTCTTCCTCCGGGTATTCTCCGGTACTAGCGTCTAAATTTGAATACGAGGTATAATCACTCCACTAATTCAATGACTATTCCAAACATCACATATATTCACACAAACTACTCTAGGCACACAATTAATATAATTAAGGTGCATGGGTTGTGTTGTTTGAGGAAAATAATTTCCTCTCATTACATATGTAAATGATAGTTTCCATAGGTTTCTTGAGAAATAATTTCCTTTCATTGAAATCATCTTAAGATTTAGTTTCTCAATAATCATACATGAATTTCATATTGACCTAAGTCAACCATTCATGATCATTAATTGGGAAATAATTTAAATGAGGTAGATCACCTCATACCATTTAATAATCCTACACATGAATTAAATCTCCAAGTATTTCATATAAGAGTGTTTGGACCAGAGGTGAAAACATCACATGAATTCTTTTGGGACAAGATTTAAATGAAGTATAATACTTCATATGATTTGCATAATAGTTTTGGACAATATCACTTTAATAAAATAGCCATCTTGTCCACTAATTTAACTAGGGCATGATCATGCAAAGTGACCACACCATTTTCTTGCAGAAACAATTAGTGTAAGTCAAATGTGAGCTATGAGAGTTGGAATTACTTAAATATCTATTTTGGTTGATTTTTAATAATTATTTGAATATGCAAAAGTCCCTGCCTTCTTCTTTTTATCAATTTATTTCTACAACAGATCTTGAGGTGGGACTAGTGGCATGTTGTATATATTTTTACTAGCTTTCCAACCATATAAAGTTTGCTAAACTTGGCCAAGCCAAACAGATTCTATGAATTATCCAAGTTGGGTCCAGTATTGAATTCAAACTAAATTATTTAAACGAGATTTGAATAAAAGGGCCGGCGGGAAAACTAGCTGGGCCTATTTGAATTAAAACGGCCCAAACCAGCCCACCACGCGTCCACGCACCCATGGGCTGCCTGACAGGGGGGCTCCACCCGTCAGTGGCCCTTAAACGCCGAATCGGTACGGGCTATCGTGGGGCGTAGGATTATAACCACATCGGACGGCTCACGTGCATCGTCGTCTCCGACGAGATGCCGTGGCTTCTCCGGCGAGCCTAGGGGGTCGGAGAGCTCACCGTGGCTCCAACTAGGGTGGGCAGTGTGCTCGACGAAGTTGTAGACGACGGCGAGTCGACTGGTAGCAGTGGCGTCGCTCGGGGAAGCTCCAGTCGACGGCGATTTCACCAGGGCTTCCGCGGCTCCGATCGCTCGATTGAACTTGCTCCGGCGACGATCGAGGCTGGGGTTGGGTCGTGGAGAAGCAGGGATGGGAGGAGAAGGTGGATGTGTGCTCAATGGCGTCCAGGGAACACCGTATTTATAGAGGGGTTGGGGTGCTGCGGGGCAGTGGTGGAGGCGACATGCGCGCGGCGGCTCCGGCGGGCTAGAAGGCTGGGCGACGACGCGAGGCTGTTCAGTGCATCATGGCGGTTCTCCTGGTGGCGACAGCAGGGTCGGGCGACGTCTGGTGAGCTCGCCTCGCTTGCGTGTCTGCCGCGGCCGTGGCGGAAGCATGTCGTCGTTTCCGGCGGCGGCGGGCAAGGGCCGCGGTCGTGCGCGTGTCTGGCGGCGTCGCGGTGGCGTGCTGAGGCTTGACGCGTCGAGAGAGGGGCCAGGGCATGCGTGAGGTGGCCGCGCGGCGCGTGTCCAGGGCGTGTCCGCGCGTGCCCATGTGCGACATCCACGGCATGGCCGTGCCGATTTGGGCGCGCGATTGCCGGCGGCTGTCGTCGTCGGCCGTGGCTGTGGCGGTGCTAGGGCGTCGTAGGAGAGTGAGGTGGTGTTGTTTGACAGCAGGGCCAGGGCTGAGGGTGAAGGAGAAGAGGGGGAGCACGGCATGGTGGCGACATGGCCGGCATGGCCATGTCTTTGCTTGCTAGCTTCCCCTCCTAGGGTTGCTATGCTGGTGGAGAGAGGAGAGGGGACAGGGGGACATGTAGGTTAGGTTTGGGGCAAGTTAGGGTTGAGTAGGATCACTATTTCAAATAGTGTCAAATAGTTCCATATTTGTATTTCACAAATTTTGTCCAAATTTGGTTGAGTTCAAATGGTTACAAAATTTGAAAATGCTGTGTTTAGTAGAGTTGTAAATGACCAGAGAGAATGAGAGCTGGTGGTGGAATTTTCAAATTTAAAGATTTGCCAAAAATTGCTAAGTGTGAGATTGTTTCACTTCATAAAAAGTTCCAACTTTGCATGAGCATAGATTTTGATCGAAAATGAATTTGGCCTGGTTGCCTTTACAAAAGTTGTTCATCTTGATGTCCTCTTGGATGACATGCAAAGAGTTGAGAAGGTGTAGTTTGAAAATATTGAGATACAAGGGCTCAAAGTGGTGACCAGATTATAGTTGGCATATTTGACCATTATTCTATGTGACCTCACTTTGCATTTGAATTTGATCTAATTAGTGTTTCTATGATTCAGCAAGTTGTAATAAATTTTTAGTAATGTATTACAACCAATGGTGGAGACCAAATTGGTCTAGGGTCAAATTTTTTAATAATGGCATAAAGCCTATGTGAGGGTTTTAGGGTTTTAGTATTTGATTTTATTCTCTTTTATTTTATTTGGTTTGTGATCTTCACTTGATCACATTAGGGTTTTAGGGTTTAGCACACACACAAGGTAACAAGCATCATGGCATATCACTCAAATGCACAAGTCCTATGCATGGCACTATATGTAAGAAAAAGTTTTTGTTGGTTTGAAATTTTGCTCTCTGGAATTCTTCTAATTTTCTTTTATTGAAAAATTGGGATGTTACAAACCCTTCCCCCTTACAAAAGATCTCGTCCCGAGATCTAAAAGAAAATTAGGTACTAAAGAGATCTGGGTATTCTTTCCTCATATCTTCTTCCCGCTCCCAAGTGGCTTCATCTTCGGTATGGTTACTCCACTGTATCTTCAGAAACTTGATACTCCGGGTGCGGGTGGTTCTGTAAGCTTCCTCCAATATGCGAATCGGCACTTCGCGGTATGTCAAGTGCGTGTGGATATCTACCGATCGGTGATCGATGTTCTTGAACACTTCGGTCTTCTCGGGGACTTCTAGGCACTTCCGGAGGTGTGAGATGTGAAATACGTCATGCTCAGCCGCCATTTCCTCTGGTAGCTCCAGTTTATAAGATACTTCACCTCGGCGACTGAGCACTTTGAAGGGTCCGACATATTGGGGTGCAAGCTTTCCTTTCAGCTGGAATCTCTGCATTCCTTTGAGGGGTGACACCTTGAGGTAGACAAAATCTCCGATCTCAAAGGTCATCTCTCGGCGTCTCTTGTTGGCGTAACTTTCTGTCTTGACTGAGCAGTCTTGAGGTACTCTCGGATCTTGTGCACCTTCTCTTCGGCTTCTCGAAGAACATCTGGTCCAAAGACTTGGCTTTCTCCAACTTCCGACCAATTCAGGGGGGTACGGCATTTCCTTCCGTACAGGGCTTCAAAGGGGGCCATCTGTAAGCTGGCTTGGTAACTGTTGTTGTATGAGAATTCTGCGTAAGGCAGGAAGTCTTCCCACTTAGATCCATACTCTAGCACACAGGCTCTCAACATATCCTCCAGTATTTGGTTGACTCTTTCAGTCTGTCCATCAGTCTGCGGGTGATAGGCTGTGCTGAAATTCAGCCGGGTTCCGAGTCCTTCATGCACTTTCTGCCAGAATCTTGAGGTGAATTGGGATCCTCTATCTGACACTATCGACTTTAGGGTTCCGTGCAGGGCTACTATTCTGGAGATATATAACTCAGCTAGCTTTGGGCCTTGGTAGGTGGTTTTGACAAGGATGAAATGGGCTACCTTGGTCAGTCTATCGACAACTACCCATATCGAATCATTTCCTTTGCTGGATTTGGGCAGTCCTGTGATAAAGTCCATTCCTACTGAGTCCCACTTCCATTCTGGAATCTGCAGTGGCTACAGCAATCCTGCGGGTCGTTGATGTTCTGCCTTGACTCGCTGACAGATGTCACACTTGGCGATGTAGCTTCCAATTTCTCTCTTCATTCCATGCCACCAAAATTGCTCCTTCAGGTCTTGGTACATCTTGGTACCTCCGGGGTGGATAGAATAAAGAGTATCATGGGCTTCCTGCAGGATGACTTGCTTCAACTCTGAGTCCGATGGTACGCACATGCGTCCTTTGTACCAAAGAACTTCTTCCTCATCTATGGTGAATCCTGGTGCTTTCCCTGCAGCTATCTGGTTCTTGATTCCGTCAATGCTGGCATTTCCCTTCTGGGCTTCCTTGATCTGACCAATGAAGGTGGGCTGAAGCTCTATGCTAGCTAGGAATCCTTCACTGACTAGTTCCATTCTGAACTGTTCAAACTCTTGGTGTAGGCTAGGTTGTTCTGCGGCTATCATGGAGTTTAACTGACAATGCAGTCTACTCAGGGCATCTGCCACTACATTGGCTTTGCCGGGGTGGTAATGAATTTCCATGTCATAATCCTTTATCAGTTCTAACCATCTCCTTTGCCTCATGTTGAGTTCTTTCTGGGTGAAGATGTACTTCAGGCTCTTGTGGTTAGAATAGATCTCGCATCGATTACCCATGAGGTAATGACGCCACACCTTTAAGGCTAAAACTACGGTACGCAAGCTCGAGGTCATGGGTTGGGTAGTTCTGCTCATGTTGCTTCAGTTGCCGAGACAGATAAGATATCACCTTGCCTTCATACATCAACACACATCCAAGACCAATCTTGGATGCATCACAGTAGACATCGAATGGTTTGGTGATATCCGACATGATTAGGATTGGGGCTGTGGTCAGTCTGGTTTTCAGTGTCTGGAAACTCTCTTCACACTTCTCCGTCCATTCAAACTTCTTGTCCTTCTTCAACAGTTGGGTCATTGGTCGGGCTATGCTGGAAAATCCTTCAACAAACCTACGGTAGTATCCGGCCAATCCGAGAAAGGCACGGACTTCGACTCCGAGTGGTTGGGGCTTTCCATTCTTCCACTCGTTTTGATCTTGGCGAGATCTACAGCTATTCCTCCTGCAGACAAGATATGTCCCAGGATTCCTACTTCCTTCAACCAAAACTCGCACTTGCTGAACTTGGCATACAACTTGTGCTGTCTAAGGGTTTCTAGGATGATTTCCAAATGTTGCTCATGTTCCTCTTCGGTTTTGGAGTAGATAAGTATGTCATCAATGAAAACAACGACAAACTTATCCAAAAAGTTCATGAAGATCTTATTCATGAGGTTCATGAAATAAGTCAGGGCATTGGTCAATCCAAATGACATGACGTTGTACTCATACAACCCATATCTGGAGGTGAAGGCAGTCTTTGGGATATCCGTGGCACGGATCTTCAGCTGAGGATAACCAGTCCTAAGATCAATCTTAGAGAACACAGTGGCACCAGTCAACTGGTCAAACAAGTCTTCTATCTTTGGCAAGGGGTATTTGTTTTTGATGGTGACATCGTTAAGCTTACGACAATCCATACATAAACGACTGGCACCATCTTTCTTATCCACAAACAAAACTGGGGATCTCCAAGGCGACGCACTTGGTCGGATCAGACCTTTGGCTAACAACTCTTCTAGTTGCTTCTTGAGTTCCACTAACTCTGCTGGGTTCATGCTATAGGCTCTCTGGGCTATGGGTCCTATTCCAGGGATTAACTCGATGATAAACTCGATATCCCGATCTGGGGGCATACCGGGTAGACCCTCAGGAAACACATCAGGGTATCGACAGACGACCCTGATCTGATCCAGAGTTGGCTTGGCTACACTTTGGTTGCAGGTAAATTTTCTGGGTAATCTTTCAGAGACGTGCTCTACTAGGATACCGGTGCTGCTAGTCATGGTGATGGCTTTCTTGGCACAGTCAATCAATCCATGGTGTTTTGACATCCAGTCCATTCCTAGTACAACTTCCAAACCTTTGGTTCCCAGAATAATCAGGTTGGCATAGAAATCTACTTCATGGATTTTGATGGGTACATTTTTGCAAAATTTTCTGGCTTTGGTGGTTGATCCGGGAATTTGAACTATCATAACATGTTTCAAACTGATAGGTTGAATTTTACTTGTGGATGCAAAATCTTCGGTGACAAAAGAATGAGATGCTCCGGAATCAAACAACACTCTGGCAAGTACTGAATTAACAGAAAACATACCCAGTACAACATCTGGTGCTTCCTGGGCTTCTTCAACATTCATGTGGAAGAGACAGCCACTATGGTTATTGGGGTTGTTGGGGGCGAACTTTTTGCCGGTGGAGACACGGCGTTGCTACTGAGCAGGTGCAGCGGTGTTGCCTGCGAGTTTGGCGAGCCTCTTGGGACACTCGTTGGAGTAGTACCCCACTACACCACACTCATAACAAGTGATAGTGGCCTTGTCCTTGGTCGCAACTGGAATGGCGTTGCTTCCGGTTCTGGGAGCGGTGTTGGTGTTGTTGTTGTTGTTGGGGGCTCGGGGCGGAGCACGGTTGAAGTTGTTGTTGTTGTAGTTGCTGTTGTTGTGGTGGCCTCCTGGCCTGGGGTTTCCTCCACTCCGGTTCTGATAACCGGGGCGTGAAGTCTGCATCAGGGGCTTGCTGTTGTTTCTGGGAGTGAAACCTCCGCTTGAGCTGGGGCGATACTTCAGGGCGTTGATGGGCCCACTCTGGTGCATCATGCGGAGTTTGCGGTTTTCATTGGCTTGGTTGAGTTTGCCTTCCATCTGGATGGCAGAGTCGACTAAGCTTCTAGGTCGGCGAAGGGAATGTTGACAAGGACAGTCTGCATCTCATCATGCAGTCCGTTCAGGAATCTCTCCTGCCTCTTCTCGGTGGTGTCGGTCTCGTCGGGGGCGTACCTTGACAGAGTAAGGAATCTGTCGCGGTATTCTACCACCGTCATCCTGCCTTGTTTGAGTTCACGGAACTCATCCCTCATCTTTTTGATAAGACCCGGGGGCACATGGTACTTGCTGAACTTGAGCTTGAAATCTGCCCAAGTCATGACTTGGCCTCCGTTCATGGCACGGGTGCTGGTCCACCAAGCTCTAGCTGGTCCGGCTAAGTAGTGCGTGGCAAACAGCACTTTCTGATTGGCCTCTACTCCAGCCACTTCTAAGTTGTTCTCCATGGTCTGTAACCAGTCATCCGCATCCAAGGGCTCTTCAGTCTTGCTGAAGACAGGGGGTTTGTGTTCTGGAAGTTCTTGAGTTTGGACCCAGGGTGATCATGGTTGCCATGGCCATAATTGTTGTTGGCCAGCTGCTACAGTGCTGCTATGTTGGCTTGACGTTCAGCTCTGTCCGTCTCCCTGTCTGCCATCAGGGTTTGCAGCAGCTGCATCATTGCATCCGGATTCGCATTGCGATTCGGACGAGCCATCTGAACAGGTAGACAGATCATGAGATAAGAGGGAAATTCTATGTCTTGTTTGGGTAAGTTTTGAAAACCTTTAACTTGTATACTTTTTGATGATAACACACAAACATTCATTCATTCATTCATTCATCACATATTACATACTAACACACCCAGGGTTTTAAGAACCCTTCTTCTCATGCTACGATACAAGGGACGGGATACAAACTCATACTCAGGGTTTTAAGAACCCTTCATGCTACGATACAAGGGACGGGATACAACTCACACCTACATAAGTGGTCTAGTGCAACTACTCCTCAACATCTACGTCCACATCGATGGGGATGATCCCATCCTCTGCGGCCTCCAGGAACTCGTAGTCCTCTTCCTCGGGATCCTCGTCCTCCTCAAAGTCATCGTCGTCACTCAAGAAGGCTCCTCCTCCCTGAAGGTCGATGCCTCCATCGTCATCCTCAATCTCTCTCAGCTGGTCCTCCTGTGCCTTGACAGTGATCTCCAAGGCTGCTATCTTGGCGCGAAGGCGCACTATGGTAGCATCCTTCTTGGCACGCTGCAAGCGGAGTGACTTGTGGTCCTTGTTGAGCATCCTGATGGCCTCACCATGCTGAGTCAGTGCAAAGTGAGTCTGGTTCGCGTAACCACGGGAGTTATCCAACTCCTTCTGGGTCTGGAACAGCATGTAGTCCACATGGTCCACATGGTGCCTCAGCTGGGGGTGCATCTGTACCTGCATGGGTACTCCAAAGGCATCACGCCTTGCATGGTGAGCAAAGCGAGACGCGAGCACATCTACCACGTTCTGTCCGCACAGACGCGCAAGTGCCTCCTGAAGGGCACGAGCGAGTCCGTCCATCCAGCTGCTTTCCCTGAAGGAAAAGAGGATCCTCTCAGAAGTAGGAGGCTCCACCTTGCCCCTCAAGTCAGCGGTGATAATCCACTGAAGCTCCCCTCCGTGCTGGTCGTTGACCTCGACTCCGTGAAACTCGGGGTGGGGGCGCCCAAGGTGCTCCGACAGACCGTTAAGGTCCCTCTCGAAGATCAAGTCCCCGCCGTTCCCGAGCTGGTAAAACTTCATGTTGGTCGGCTCCATCTGAAAGTGAATTGGATGAGTAAGTTAGAGAGTGAACAAATGTGTCAAAATTTTAAGTACTTTTATAAGGAAGAGCATGGCATATCATTTTTAAAAAAAGATCTCAAGGAAAAGAGGGGTATAAATTTTTGCAAGTATTCATTTCCTTTGTTTTTGTGAAACTAACTTTGTTAGAACGTCCATTCTAAACTAGGGTCTCCTAAGGTGAAACAATGGCTCTGATACCAACTTGTCAACACCTGGATTTTTAAGTCCAGATGCCTATTATGTCATTCATCGCAATCCCAGCAATATTGTTGTTGCAAGGCATAATAGTTAAGTATCACACTCATCATTCATTACAAACCATATTGTCTTACAACTTGAATCACATGATCCATATTACACAAATAGTTGATCTATTGATCAACGATCAAACACAAGTTCATAGCGGAAGCGTAAAGATAAAGGGACTCTCTAGTCCACAGGCCAACGCTTGACGTCAGAAGACTCCTAGTTGTCGTAGGCGTCCTGCTGATCATCACCTTGGTAGTTCTGTTCATCTTCATATTCTGGCCATTTGAATAGCCAGGGACAAAGCCGTGAGTACTTTAAGTACTCGCAAACTAATACTAGTGTAAGTACTAACAACTCTAGTAAGGGGTGCTAAGCTCTAGTTTATTTGCATAAAGCCAATTTTAGTTCATAAGTATTTGATAAAGACTTATTCATGTGCTAACTAACTCAAGTAGGAACATTAGTGTCATTCCCACAACATTGTTGTGATTCAAATTCAAGTCACCATTTCACCATTCATTTTATCAACATTTTCAAGAATATAACACTGGAAACTGTATGGCCTTTCCAACTGTCCGTAACCGTGGACACGGCTATTCGAATAGGTTTACACTCTGCAGAGGTTGCACACTTGTGCCACAACAATTGATTTCATCCGTCGGGATAACCCCAAATCATCGTAACACAGTACGCGGATCATCAACCATAACCTTTCATTTACAAACCCTGGTATGAGCACCTCTCCCCATGAGCTTGGCCTCCCAGTGAAGACCAACTGTCAACCTGGGAACTGCACAGGGCTTGGCCGTACAATTCACCTCAATTCACGTCATTTCTCAACAACGGAGGCAGCCTCGGCATAACCTCTATGATGTGCGTTCAGAGGGAACCCATACTAAGATGCATAAACTTCTAGTTAAGCCCTTACTCATAATCAGGTATTGTGGGGGTACTTATGAATTGGAAAGGTATCGCATCCAAACCAATATTAGTTTTTAATCAAAAATCACTATCTTCTCTTGGTCATATTCACCTTCAAAATTCATTCAATGGAATGCATCATCATTCCCAAGTTTCAATTTCATTTCAAGTCACATGTTCCCATCTAGAGTAGTCAAGTTTTAATATTAGCACTAGCATCTAGTCATGAGGGGTGCTAACTACTTGTAATGCTAGTTAGGATAAGTTTGATACTCTTGTAGTATTCTAGACTTAGTGAATCATGAATCAAAAAGTACTTTGATAAAACCAAAGCAATAAAGCTTGTAAGTAAAGCTTGTAGTAAAACTTGGGATGGGTTCATGAATTATAAGAAAAGATGAGTGTGCCTTGTTCTTGGTAGAACTTTGCACTTTGCAAGAATATTAGCTTGCCTTGGTAGTTCTCAAAGTGTTCCTCCTCCTCTTGGTAGCAACCTTCTTCCTCCGGGTATTCTCCGGTACTAGCGTCTAAATTTGAATACGAGGTATAATCACTCCACTAATTCAATGACTATTCCAAACATCACATATATTCACACAAACTACTCTAGGCACACAATTAATATAATTAAGGTGCATGGGTTGTGTTGTTTGAGGAAAATAATTTCCTCTCATTACATATGTAAATGATAGTTTCCATAGGTTTCTTGAGAAATAATTTCCTTTCATTGAAATCATCTTAAGATTTAATTTCTCAATAATCATACATGAATTTCATATTGACCTAAGTCAACCATTCATGATCATTAATTGGGAAATAATTTAAATGAGGTAGATCACCTCGTACCATTTAATAATCCTACACATGAATTAAATCTCCAAGTATTTCATATAAGAGTGTTTGGACCAGAGGTGCAAACATCACATGAATTCTTTTGGGACAAGATTTAAATGAAGTATAATACTTCATATGATTTGCATAATAGTTTTGGACAATATCACTTTAATAAAATAGCCATCTTGTCCACTAATTTAACTAGGGCATGATCATGCAAAGTGACCACACCATTTTCTTGCAGAAACAACTAGTGTAAGTCAAATGTGAGCTATGAGAGTTGGAATTACTTAAATATCTATTTTGGTTGATTTTTAATAATTATTTGAATATGCAAAAGTCCCTGCCTTCTTCTTTTTATCCATTTATTTCTACAACAGATCTTGAGGTGGGACCAGTGGCATGTTGTAGATATTTTTACTAGCTTTCCAACCATATAAAGTTTTCTAAACTTGGCCAAGCCAAACAGATTCTATGAATTATCCAAGTTGGGTCCAGTATTGAATTCAAACTAAATTATTTAAACGAGATTTGAATAAAAGGGCCGGCGGGAAAACTAGTTGGGCCTATTTGAATTAAAACGGCCCAAACCAGCCCACCACGCGTCCACGCACGCGTGGGCTGCCTGACAGGGGGGCTCCACCCGTCAGTGGCCCTTAAACGCCGAATCGATACGGGCTATCGCGGGGCGTAGGATTAGAACCACATCGGACGGCTCACGTGCATCGTCGTCTCCGACCAGATGTCGTGGCTTCTTCGGCGAGCCTAGGGGGTCGGAGAGCTCACCGTGGCTCCAGCAAGGGTGGGAAGTGTGCTCGACGAAGTTGTAGACGACGGCGAGTCGACTGGTAGCAGTGGCGTCGCTCGGGGAAGCTCCAGTCGACACCGATTTCACCAGTGCTTCCGCGGCTCCGATCGCTCGATTGAGCTTGCTCCGGCGACGATCGAGGCTAGGGTTGGGTCGTGGAGAAGCAGGGATGGGAGGAGAAGGTGGCTGTGTGCTCAATGGCGTCCAGGGAACGTCGTATTTATAGAGGGGTTGGGGTGCTGCGGGGCAGTGGTGGTGGCGACATGCGCGCGGCGGCTCCGGCGGGCTAGAAGGCTGGGCGACGACGCGAGGCTGTTCAGTGCGTCATGGCGGTTCTCCTGGTGGCGACAGCAGGGTCGGACGACGTCTGGTGAGCTCGCCTCGCTTGCGTGTCTGCCGCGGCCGTGGCGGAAGCATGTCGTCGTTTCCGGCGGCGGCGGGCAAGGGCAGCGGTCGTGCGCGTGTACCGGCGGCGTCGCGGTGGCGTGCTGAGGCTTGACGCGTCGAGAGAGGGGCCAGGGCATGCGTGAGGTGGCCGCGCGGCGCGTGTCCAGGGCGTGTCCGCGCGTGCCCATGTGCGACATCCACGGCATGGCCGTGCCGATTTGGGCGCGCGATTGACGGCGGCTGTCGTCGTCGGCCGTGGCTGTGGCGGTGCTAGGGCGTCGTAGGAGAGTGAGGTGGTGTTGTTTGACAGCAGGGCCAGGGCTGAGGGTGAAGGAGAAGAGGGGGAGCACGGCATGGTGGCGACATGGCCGGCATGGCCATGTCTTTGCTTGCTAGCTTCCCTCCTAGGGTTGCTATGCTGGTGGAGAGAGGAGAGGGGACAGGGGGACATGTAGGTTAGGTTTGGGGCAAGTTAGGGTTGAGTAGGATCACTATTTCAAATAGTGTCAAATAGTTCCATATTTGTATTTCACAAATTTTGTCCAAATTTGGTTGAGTTCAAATGGTTACAAAATTTGAAAATGGTGTGTTTAGTAGAGTTGTAAATGACCAGAGAGAATGAGAGGTGGTGGTGGAATTTTCAAATTTAAAGATTTGCCAAAAATTGCTAAGTGTGAGATTGTTTCACTTGATAATAAGTTCCAACTTTGCATGAGCATAGATTTTGATCAAAAATGAATTTGGCCTGGTTGTCTTTACAAAAGTTGTCCATCTTGATGTCCTCTTGGATGACATGCAAAGAGTTGAGAAGGTGTAGTTTGAAAATATTGAGATACAAGGGCTCAAAGTGGTGACCAGATTATAGTTAGAAGATTTGACCATTATTCTATGTGACCTCACTTTGCATTTGAATTTGATTTGATTAGTGTTTCTATGATTCAGCAAGTTGTAATAAATGTTTAGTAATGTATTACAACCAATGGTGGAGACCAAATTGGTCTAGGGTCAAAATTTTTAATAATGGCATAAAGCCTATGTGAGGGTTTTAGGGTTTTAGTATTTGATTTTATTCTCTTTTATTTTATTTGGTTTGTGATCTTCACTTGATCACATTAGGGTTTTAGGGTTTAGCACACACACAAGGTAACAAGCATCATGGCATATCACTCAAATGCACAAGTCCTATGCATGGCACTATATGTAAGAAAAAGTTTTTGTTGGTTTGAAATTTTGCTCTCTGGAATTCTTCTAATTTTCTTTTATTGAAAAATTGGGATGTTACAGGTATGCCGGAAGGAGCTAAGAAGATACCGGACTACCCCGGTATGAGCAAGGCTGGTCAAAAATTCTCTCAGGAGCTAGAAGACAAAGATGAGCTAAGCAAAGTAGCTTTAAACGAAGCCATGACGTAAAAGACGAAGGGTGACGCCTAAAGCAACCGAAAGACATCAGCCTCCCTGTTTAAAGAAGATACCGGCGTCACCTATGATTAAAGTAGCTTTGTAAAGTAGTTCGTCTGTTCAAAGATGCCATTAGGGTTTCTTCCCCTGTATGCCACCCTCTCCCCTATATAAGGAGAGGGGGCATGCTCCTTCGCGGGCACGATGATCCTAGAGTAGAAAAACTTGTAACCTTGTTGTTCATGGAATAGAGAAGATCTGGAACGGAGTTCATCCTTGTGTCTCTCTTCTTCTACCTCTGGCCTTGGCCAAGTTCTTGAGGAAAGCAACCGGAAGTTCATCCTATCTGATCCAAAACCCTCCCCCGAATCCTCTAGCGTCCAACTCGGCCCCAACTTAAGCCATCCCATGGCATCTGTCTGTTCACCACGACGATAGTAGTGATTATAGTAAACAGCAGGATTAAAATACTGTAGGCATAGGGATGGATGAACGGGCGCTGCATGGATAAGATAACTCATATAATAATCAAGACTAGGAATTTGCAGATAATAATAAAACTGTATCCAAGTACTAAACAACCATAGGCATGTGTTCCGTATATAGTCGTACGTGCTCGCAATGAGAAACTTGCACAACATCTTTTGTCCTACCAGCCGGTGGCAGCCGGGCCTCTAGGGAAACTACTGGTAATTAAGGTACTCCTTTTAATAGAGTACCGGAGCAAAGCATTAACACTCCATGAACACATGTGATCCTCATATCACAGCCTTCCCCTCCGGTTGTCCCAATTTCTGTAACTTTGGGGTCTCGGGTTCCGGACAGCAATATGTGTATACAACTTGCAGGTAAGATCATAAAACAATGAATATCATCATGAATCAATAACATGTTCAGATCTGAAATCATGGCACTCGGGCCCTAAGTGACAAGCATTAAGCATAAAAAGTTGCAACAATATCATAAAAGTACCAACAACGGATACTAGGCACCATGCCCTAACAATATTATGGCTATTACATGAACAATCTCATCCAATCCCTACCATCCCCTTCAGCCTACAGCGGGGGATTTACTCACACATGGATGGGGAATCATAAATGGTCGATGGAGAGGCGTCGGTGGCAATGATGGCGATGATCTCCTCCAATTCCCCGTCCCGGCAGGGTGCCAGAACGGAGTTTCTGATCCCGAGATTGGGTTTTCGGTGGCGGCGGACACTACAAGAAAAGTTCCCATGGCCGACGAAGTTGAAGTCGCGCCGTGGTTGCTGGTGTACCATGGCCGACGATTTTTGGTCCCTCCGTGGTGCATGTCAAAACTTTTTTTTTCTTGTTTTTGAGGCCACCTAGCCCGATGAAAGCGGCCAAAATGTCGCGTATGGTGGCCCGGGACGTGGTGCATCTCGAAATCTCGGGTTCGCCGGCCGAGTCAACGCAAATCCGCACCGCCGAGGGATGTAGGGCCCAGATGGCAGCCTCTGCGGCATTGTTTTTTTTCTAGATCGCGCCATCTCGTTCAACGTTCTCCGATCGAGCCGTTTACGATGCGGGATCATGGGTCCCGCATGTCATCCTCTATGAACCAAAATTCTTTCTATTCTTGGATTTTTTTTGACCCCCGATTTCCGGCTACTTCCTTTTTCTTTTGATCCCTTGCCGCCTTGGAAACGTTGAGACCGCTGCTTGCTAAATGGGACCCGCATGTCATCCTCTATGTGCAATCAACTTTATTTTCTTGGAGTTTTTTTTGGCACCTCAAATTTGGTCACTTGCCTTTTTCTTTCGATCCCCTGCCGCCTCTCAAACGGTGATACCGCTGCTGCTAACTGGGACCCACATGTCATCCTCTATGTACTATAAAACTTTCTTTTCTTGAATTATTTTTGGCACCTCATATTTGGTCACTTACCTTTTTCTTTCGATCCCTGCCGCCTCTCAAACGGTGATACCGCTCGCTAAATGGGACCCGCATGTCATCCTCTATGTACTATAAAACTTTCTTTTCTTGAATTATTTTTGGCACCTCATATTTGGTCACTTACCTTTTTCTTTCGATCCCCTGCCGCCTCTCAAACGGTGATACCGCTGCTGCTAAATGGGACCCGCATGTCATCCTCTATGTACTATAAAACTTTCTTTTCTTGGATTTTTTTGGCACCTCATATTTGGTCACTTGACTTTTTCTTTCGATCCCCTGCTGCCTCTCAAACGGTGATACCGCTGTCGCTAAATGGGACCCGCATGTCATCCTCTATGTACTATAAAACTTTCTTTTCTTGGATTTTTTGGCACCTCATATTTGGTAACTTGACTTTTTCTTTCGATCCCCTGCTTGCCTCTCAAACGGTGATACCGCTGCTGCTAAATGGGACCCGCATGTCATCCTCTATGTACTATAAAACTTTCTTTTTTTGGATTATTTTTGGCACCTCATATTTGGTCACTTGACTTTTCTTTCGATCCCCGCCGCCTCTCAAACGGTGATACCGCTGCAGCTAAATGGGACCCGCATGTCATCCTCTATGAGCAATCAACTTTCTTTTCTTGGAGTTTTTTTTTGGCACCTCATATTTGGTCACTTGCCTTTTTCTTTCGATCTCATGCCACGTTTGAAACGTTGAGGTACCTGCTGGCTCATGGGACCCGCATGTCATCCTCTGTGTGCTATAAAAGTTTCCTTTGTTGGATTTTTTTTCACCCTCTGATTTTTGGCTTGCCTTTTACTTTTGATCTCCTGCCCCCTTTGAAACGTTGAGTAAGCTGTTGGTTCAAGGGACCCGCATGTCATCCTCTATGTCCATCAACTTTATTTTCTTGGATTTTTTCTCACCCCCTAATTACTAGCTACTTTCTTTTTCTTTTGATCTCAAGCCGCATTACAAACATTGAGACCGCTGTCTGCAAAATGGGACCCACATGTCATCCTCTATGTACAATAAATCTTGGATTATTTTTGGCTCCGATATTTGGTCACTTGCCTTTTTCTTTCGATCTCATGCCGCCTTTGAAACGTTGAGTAAGCTGCTGGCTCATGGGTCCCGCATGTCATCCTCTACGAACAATAAAAGTTTCCTTTCTTGGAGTTATTTTTTACCCCTAATTTCTGGCTATTTGCCTTTTTCTTTTGATCCCCTGCCCCCGTTGAAACGATGAGGACGCTGTTGGCAGGTCGGTCCCACATGTCATCCTCTATGAACAATAAAAGTTTCCTTTGGTGGATTTATTTTTTGTCACACCCCAATTTTGAAACCTTGATTTATTGTCCTTAGTGCAAAAATTAGGGGGAACAAAAACTTTTTCTATAAACTAATTGGATGAATTGCCTTGATCTGTTTGTTATAATGAATTGCTTTGACCTGTTGGTAGATGTATTGTCTTGTTTTACTTGTTGAGTTTTGTCTTGAGCTATCCCAAAACACAACACCCCTAGTGGTAAAACAAAACAATTTACCAAATAAAATACATGTGTGTGCCTACTTAAAATTCCTCTTTGTGTTATAATCTTGCTCAACTCATCCTTGTTTCAAAACTTGGGATCATCTACCTCTTACTACATCATTCTCTTATACCCTAGTCAAAACTCCTAAGACATCACAAATTTGGCTAAGTCCTAAATCTATTTCCAGGTTCCATTTTGGAGTCCCTGGATTAAACTACCCCTTGACATCTAAGGCAATGCACTTGGTCCAATACCTACCTTATCATGAGAACTTCCCAACCATGTCCTGGCCTTGAATCAGATCACTCATACACCCACTTATCCTTGTTGGTTTTGAAGCCAAGTCAATAAGATGTTTTGGCAGGATTAAAATGTCCAAACTTTGGCAGTTGATCTCCAAGCACCCTCAACTGTTATAGGTGACCTCAATGCATGGATCTCATCTTTGCGACACCCTCCACAACTTCGACGTCTTGCATGTCCCATAACACCTTTGCAACCTATATTTTCCACTTGATCTTATACCCTATCCAATGTTGCACCACTAGATCCCATTTCCAACTTTTACCCCTTGGTTTTTCTTCATTTCAAGTTTAACCTCCACAAAACGAAGAGTGAAGATGATAGCTACATTATGTAGCCATCCTCTACCCTTGAGATCACTTCTCCCAAAATATTTTATTTACCAAAAACCCTATGTAAGATTCTTCTCTATTTTCACTACAAAACTAATCTTAGTTTTATCAAAACTTTTCAAATATTTATAAAAGTGGAATGTGGGTGGTGTTTTACTTCATACCATCCCTTTTCAACCCTAAAAATGTTTCTATCAAATCATTTCACTTTATTATATTTTCTTTAAACAAAGTGCTTGTTTATGGCACTTATGTTAGATATTTCTTTTTCTTGCTTATCTTAAAAGGGAGAGTTTTATACCTAGACTATTTTAAGCAACTAAAACCTCTTCTTAAATCTTCTTCTTTCAAATGCAAGTTCAAATAAAATTCCTTCAATTAGAGCCATACTCTTCTTAAGTGATCCAAACCCTTACCAAATAAATTACTTTTTGGCATGACATCTTCTTTACATCAAACACTCCTTTCCAACCTATGTTCTACAAATATCACTTTGGAAAAAGAAGGTTTTTGAGCCAATGCAAACATGGTTGGCCGGCCATAGCATGCATGAATGCATTTAGTGAAAATATCTCTTCCTCTCTCTCTCCTATCTTGACCCATCTTTAAGCTACCACAAACCTTCACCCCACCCTCTCTCTCTGGTCGAGCTCACCAAGTGCTAGAGTGTGCCTCTTGACTTTGCATGGTAGTAGAAGAAGGGAGAGACACATACTCATGCACTTGGACAATATCTTGAGGAGATCCTTGCTTGCAACCTACCCCTCCTCCCTCCACACAATGTCAGCAAGCAGCCAGCCCTCACACTACCCCAAGACATCATGAGAGCCTACCTAGTTAGCCCTAGCATCTCCCTCTCTTCTAGCCTTCCTTGGGTGGTCACCCATTCTTGGTCAAGAAGGAAGCCAGCACCCCAGCCCTCTAGGCTGCGCCATGATAGTGCCCTGGCATCCCTCTACCCAACGTGCATGCTCCCAAGGCCAGCCCCACCCTGCAAGAGCCTCTCCCATGCTCGCCATCGACGTGGTCACCCTGCTCTGGACGTGCTCGTGCGTTCCCAAGCAACCTTGCCGTCTCAGCCTTCTCCACTTCTTTAGGCCTACAAGGCGCCGTGTCTTGACCCTATCCAGCACCCTAGATCCCTCCCTAACCCCCGTTACATCATTTGGTTCGTATCGAACACCTGCGTCCAGCCTCGGAAACCACCACGTTGTGACCTACTCAGCACGCGTATATCCGGGATTCTTGTTGCACTAGATCCCCCACTGGATGCCGTGCAAGATGCCACCACCCAGCCGCCCAATCGCATGCAGCCCACACACCCCGATCTTGTGCTCCATCGGCCTACACCATGTCCACCATACACCCTTGCTCGCCTATAAAACCCCACCCCCAGCTCGCTCCTCTCCACAAACAACACTTCCTTCCCAGCCCAGACACCACCCAGAGAGAGCCCCGACGTTGCTCTGCCCGCTGCTCACCGAAGGATCTCAGGCCGGCATGTTCACCACCATCTGTGTGGTCACCGTGGTGGTGACGGGCGACGTGGACGTCACCCTTGGCCCTTTTCCCTCCCCCTCTTCTCCTTCCCGCTCGCCATCCTCTGCATGCCCTAACACGCACCTCCGCTTCCTCCAGAACCGCCGGGAGCCGCCGCCGTCGAGCTTGGCCGGGAGCTGCTGCGCGGAGAATCCCGTCGGGGCAAGGCCGCTGCAGGGAGGAGGGTCGCCGCCGAGCCCGCGCCTGGAAGCCCTCGACCCGCCCAGCCTCCGCCGGCCACTCCCGCTCACCGCCGGTAAGCCCCTGGAGCGCCCGCCCGTCGTCTTCTGTTTCTTCCGAGCGTGCGTAGTCGAAGGAGGGAGACGATGGCCGATCCTCCCGATCGTGCGTGCACTGCATGGCCCGACCGGCCACATCGGCCATACAGGCCTGGCCCACCTGGGCCCTCTCCCCCCCTTCTTTTTCTTTTTTAGCAAACGCCACCTGGAAAAGCACCTGGGCCGGCCCAAGTCCTCAAACCCGCACGGCCCAGATCTCTTCCCGCCCTTTTATTTCGTTTAAATTTTTGAGTTGGCTGTTTAAATGGGTGAAAAACCAGTGGCAATCGTTTGTGAATAACTCCAGATCCACACACCCAAATCGAGCGAAACAAATTGCAGTAGTTCACAAATTAAAATATCTTTCCAATGCCACTGGTCCCGTATTTTTAGGATTTTTGTACGATTTTTAGTGTATTTAACATGAACACTGTATTCTGGTTAGTATTTATACTGCCAAAATTTGGAAAATTAATATTTTTGGGTGAATCCAATTAGGTTAGTCTTGTTTTAGTACTGGCCATCTAGGAAAAATATTGTTAGTCTCTGATCATGCATATTGTGTACTGTTAGTAATAGTGTTTGTATCACATGAATTGTGGAAATAAAACTTAGTGTTTATTAAAAATCTTTGACCACCTCTTTTATTAAAATTGGACAACCTTTGTTACATTCTTGCAAAACAAAACCTACTGATACTTAAACCAAGTTCTATTGTTTTGCTTAAGTTTCAAATAGTGTGGTGTATTGCTTACTTGCTTTTATTGGTAGTGTTTTATAAGCAAAATAAAATAGGAAGGATAATTTTATTTTATTTTCCAAAAATATTTGAAAATAAAATATGAATGTTTCCGATGCCAAATCAATGCGCTTGACTTCTTTGTGTTGTTATCTAACAGGGAATAACTAGTTATGCCATGGTAATAACCAGAGAGGCAATTGCTATTTTGTGATGCCCTCATGCCTATGTTAAGTAAGATAATTTGGTTTTCTTTTAAAATGATTTGAAGTAACTATAGTTCTTTGTGTGTTAGCTCTTAGTTGAATGGTTAAATTATGATTGTTGAATGTTGTTTTGTTGGTGCTATGTGTTGATTGTGTTCCTTTTATATATTTTGCGGCGATAGATGCGAACAATTCCGGAGAAGGAGAAGAAGTGGTTCGGACAAGGATTTTATTTATATTGTTGGTATTATTATATTGATGGAATTGAAGAAGTTCGGGGACAAATAATCCAAGGCAAGCCATCTCTTGATCTCTGATTGATGTGTCTCATATTGTTGTCACCTTATTATTACTCTTGTCTCTTGATCTTGTGTGTGTTAGTCTCTTTATCTTGTCGATGCATGCTTTGTCTTAAGCATGATGATCCTCTTGGTCATACTTCATGATCATCTTAGTAATTGTTGGTATACTTGTTGATCATAGCTATGCCATCCTACCTTGTTGAGTTACATGCTTACCTTAAGCATGTGACACTTCTTGTCGATTCACTCCTACACCCCTTGTGAGTGTAGTAGTAACAACATCATGATCTTGGTGTACTCTCATTTTGAGATGAGTATGCCTACCTATCTTAGGTATGTCAAATATCGTTGACCACCCTCACTTCTATTAGTGTTGGTTGGTTAACACTGATACGTCCAATTTGCATCACTATTTTGTATCATAATTTGCTGTTATTCATTGATATATTTCATATTGGGACACAATACTTATGTTATTTCATCTATTTTGCATGTTTCATCATCATTGGAGGATCAAGCACCGGAGCCAGGATTCTGCTGGAAAAAGCACCGTCAGAACGCAATATTTCGGAAGATCAACTGTGGAAGGGAATTTCACGTAAATTCCTATTTTTCCAGATGACGGAGGGAGCCAGAAGGGGAAGAGGAGAAGAGCCACTGTGGGCCCAGACCACAGGGCGGCGCGGCCCATGGCCTGGCCGCGCCACCCTATGCTGCAGGGGCCCCACGGCCTCTTTCGCTTCTTTTTCTTCGCGTACTCCTTCGTCCCGAAAACCTAAGCCACGAGAGGGATCCTCACGAAGGGTTACGGCCGCCTCGCAGGGCGGAGAACACCCGGAGAGAAAAGAGCTCTCCGGCGGGCGAGGAATCCGCTGGGGAAATTCCCTCCCGGAGGGGAAATCGACGCCATCGCCATCGTCATCGAGCGGGACATCATCTCCATCATCATCATCATCATCTCCACCATCTACACCGTCATCACCACCGCTGCACCTCGTCACCGCTGTAGCAATTCGGGTTAAATCTTGATTGTTTGATAGGGAAACTCTCCCGGTGTTATTCTATACTTGTTGTAGATGCTATTGAGTGAAACCATTGAACCAAGGTTTATGTTCAGATTGTTATTCATCATCATATCACCTCTGATTGTATTCCATATGATGTCTCGTGAGTAGTTCGTTTAGTTCTTGAGGACATGGGTGAAGTCTAAATGCTAGTAGTGAATTATGGTTGAGTAATATTCAATGTTATGATATTTAAGTTGTGGTGTCATTCTTCTAGTGGTGTCGTGTGAATGTCGACTACACGACACTTCACCATTTATGGGCCTAGGGGAGTGCATCTTGTATTCGGTTGCTAATTGCGGGGTTGCCGGAGTGACGAAACACTGAGCCCCGTTAGTGTATAGATGCGGGGAGGGATCGCGAGGATCTCGGAGTTTAAGGCTGTGGTTAGATTTATCTTAATTACTTTCTTGTAGTTGCGGATGCTTGCAAGGGGTATAATCACAAGTATGTATTAGTCCTAGGAAGGGCGGTGCATTAGCATAGGTTCACCCACACAACACTTATCAAAACAATGAAGATTAATCAGTTGTATGTAGCGAAAGCACTAGACTAAAATCCCCATGTGTCCTCAGGAACGTTTGGTCATTATAAGTAAACAAACCGGCTTGTCCTTTGTGCTAAAAAGGATTGGGCCACTCGCTGCAATTATTTCTCTCGCATTTTATTTACTTGTACTTTATTTATACTGCAATATCAAAACCCCCGAATACTTGTACTGCTGAGCATTTACAGTAAATCCTTCATCGAAATTGCTGCCAACACCTTCTGCTCCTCGTTGGGATCGACATTCTTACTTATCGAAGATACTACGATACACCCCCTATACTTGTGGGTCATCAAGACTATTTTCTGGCGCCGTTGCCGGGGAGTGAAGCGCTATTGGTAAGCGGAATTGGTAAGGAAATTTACTTGTTTGTGCTGATTTTATTTACTGCTCGCTGCTATAAATCATTATGGAGAGATCTTCTCTTCAATTTCTATTTGGGAAATCCACTACTACTGCAATGGTAGTGGATGAAGCGCAATGTGAGGAAGTAGTACCATATAAAATACCTATGAAAATTATTGAACGTGTTATGGATAACCGCTATGAAGGGGATGGAACTATTCATCCTGGTGATCATTTACTGTTTTTGCATGAATTATGCGGGTTATTCAAATGTGCAGGTATTTCTTTGAATGAAGTTAGGAAGAAACTATTCACTATATCGATGTCTGGTAAAGCGGCGCACTGGTATAAATTGCTGAAGAATGGTGATTCTATTGATTGGGAGGACATTGTGCCTTTATTCTATTCCAAATTTTATCCTCCAAGTGAAATTCACAAAGATCGGAACCGCATATATAATTTCTGGCCTCATGATGGAGAGAGTATCGCCCAAGCTTGGGGGAGATTGAAGTCTTTAATGCTCAAATGCCCCATTCATGAGCTTCCTGGTAATGTTATTATTGATAATTTCTATGCAAGACTTTCTTTTCAAGACAAGACCTTGTTGGATACTTCTTGCTCTGGATCATTTACACGCAAGAATGAAGAGTTTAAAAGGGACCTTCTTGATCGGATCCAAGAAAATACTGAAGGATGGGAGAACGACAAAGATAGAGAATCAGGTAAAACTTATGATTATAAATGCATTGAAGCTTTTATGAATACTGATAAATTTCGTAATATGAGTGCTACATATGGTCTTGATTCCCAAGTTGTTGCAAATCTTTATAAAGCTTTTGCCTCTCATTATGAACTGCCTAAGAAGAATTTTGATAAGTATCATGAACCGTATAAAGATAAAATTGATTCATCTGTAAACAAATGTGTAGTGGTTGAAGCTGTTGATAATGTTATTCCTGAAGCTTATATTGAAAAAACTCCTTTCCCTGCTAAAATGAAGGAGTACTCTGTCATATCTAGTGCGGTTAATAAAAGTGAAAAGAAACCTAAAGAACCTGAAGAACAAATTAAAATTGAACCTCTTTGTTGCTATAGTTAAAGATCTTGTGACTGAAAATGTGGAGGATGGTCATATTATTTTCACGTGAAGATGCTTCTAATATTGTTTCACATCCTAATAAATCCAAACAAGTTAGTGTTCCTATGCTATCTGTTAGAATTGGTGATCATTGCTATTATGGTTTATGTGATATTGGTGCAAGTGTTAGTGCTATTCCTTATGAGCTTTACACGGAGATTATGCACGAAATTGGTTCTTGTGAACTTGAAGATATTGATGTGGTTATTCATTTGGCTAATAGAGAAACTATTTCTCCAATTGGTATTGTTCGAGATGTGGAAGTTCTATGTGGTAAGATTAAATATCATGCTGACTTTTTGGTACTTGGTTACTGCTTGCTAGTGATCATTGTCCTATCATTTTTGGTAGACCTTTTCTAAATACTTGTGGAGCTATTATAGATTGTAAGAAAGAGAAAATTTTGACTAGATTTGCTGGTGAACCTTATGAATTTAACTTTTCTAAATTTACCAAAACTCCTTATAAAGCTGACTTGCCTAGTAATGATTTTAAAATGGAGCAGTGTGCATCTATTGTTCTTGTTCCTAATAATCCTTTGCGGCAACATTTGGAGAATAGTGAAAGTGAAGCTTTTAGGAAAGAAAGAGATGAGCTTGAGGAAATTTTTCGTCGCCAACCTATTCTCAAGCATGATTTACCGGTGGAAGATTTGGGTACAACACCGCCACCAAAGGAAGATCCTATTTTTGATTTAAAGCCTTTACCTGATAATCTTAAATATGCTCATATTGATGATAAGAAAATATATCCTGTTATTATTAGTTCTAAGCTTTCAGAGATTGAGGAAGAAAGGTTATTGGAAATATTGAAGAAACACCGAGGAGCTATTGGCTATACTCTTGATGATTTGAAAGGGATTTCTCCTTCTATTTGCCAACATGCTATTAATATGGAAGATGATGCAAAGCCTGTTGTTGAACATCAACGTCGTCTAATTCCGAAGATGAAGGAAGTGGTAAGGAACGAGGTATTAAAACTCCTTGAAGCTGGTATTATATATCCTATTGCTGATAGTAGATGGGTTAGTCCTGTGCATTGTGTTCCTAAGAAAGGAGGAATGACAGTTGTGCCTAATGATAATGATGAGCTTATTCCTCAAAGAATAGTTGTAGGTTATAGAATGTGCATTGATTTTCGAAAAGTTAATAAAGTTACTAAGAAAGATCATTACCCTTTACCCTTTATTGATCAAATGCTAGAGAGGTTGTCTAAAAATACTCATTTTTGCTTTCTTGATGGTTATTACGGGTTTTCACAAATTGCTGTTAAAGCTAAAGATCAAGAGAAAACCACTTTTACTTGTCCTTATGGAACTTATGCTTATAGGCGTATGCCTTTTGGTTTATGTAATGCTCCTGCTACTTTTCAAAGATGCATGTCTGCTATTTTTCATGGTTTTTGCGAAAGTATTGTAGAGGTGTTCATGGATGATTTTTTCTGTCTATGGGAATTCTTTTGATAATTGCCTGCGAAACCTCGATAAAGTTTTGCAGAGATGTGAAGAAACTAACCTTGTTCTTAATTGGGAGAAATGCCACTTTATGGTTAATGAAGGAATTGTATTGGGACATAAAATTTCCGGGAGAGGTATTGAAGTTGACAGAGCTAAAGTTGAAGCAATCAAGAAGATGCCCTATCCAAGGGATGTTAAAGGTATTCGTAGTGTTCTTGGTCATGCCGGGTTTTATAGGAGATTTATTAAAGATTTCTCTAAAATTTCAAAGCCTCTTACTAATCTTCTTCAAAAAGATGTACCTTTTGTTTTTGATGATGATTGTAAGGAAGCTTTTGAAACTCTAAAGAAAGCCTTAACAAGCTGCTCCTGTAGTTGAACCTCCTGATTGGAATTTGCCTTTTGAAATTATGTGTGATGCTAGTGATTTTGCTGTAGGCGCTGTCCTTGGACAGCGGGTAGATAAAAAATTAAATGTTATTCATTATGCTAGTAAGACTCTTGATGCTGCTCAAAGAAATTATGCTACAACTGAAAAGGAATTGTTAGCTGTAGTCTTTGCTTGTGATAAGTTTAGACCCTATATTGTTGATTCTAAAGTTACAATTCATACTGATCATGCCGCAATTAGATACCTTATGACAAAGAAAGATGCTAAGCCAAGGCTTATTAGATGGGTACTTCTGTTGCAAGAATTTGATTTACATATTATAGATAGGAAAGGTGCTTGATAATCCTGTTCTTGATAATTTGTCTAGATTGGAAAATATTGCTTATGATCCTGTTCCTGTTAATGATAGTTTTCCAAATGAACAATTGGCTGTAATAAAGGTGAGCTCGCGAGAGAGCCCTTGGTATGCGGATTATGCTAACTTTATTGTTTCGAAGTATTTGCCTCCAACCTTTTCAGCTCGACAAAGGAGGAAATTCTTTTACGACTTGAGGCATTATTTTTGGGATGACCCACACTTATATAAAGAAGGAGTGGATGGTATTATGCGAAGATGTGTTCCCGAATCTGAACAACAGGAGATATTGAATAAATGTCATGGAAGTGTTTATGGAGGACACCACGCTGGAGATAGGACCGCGCAGAAGGTTCTACAATCAGGTTTTTATTGGCCAACACTCTTCAAAGATGCAAGGAAATTTATTTTATCTTGTGATGAATGTCAAAGAGTTGGTAATATCTCTAGACGCAATGAGATGCCTATGAATTATACTCTTGTTATTGAACCATTCGATTGTTGGGGATTCGACTTTATGGGACCTTTCCTTTCTTCAGACGGTAACACTCATATACTTGTCGCTGTTGATTATGTTACTAAATGGGTAGAAGCTATACCTACAAAAAGCGCTGATGGTGAGACCTCTATAAAAATGCTTGTAGATATTATATTTCCTAGATTTGGAGTACCTAGATATATTATGACTGATGGAGGTTCTCATTTTATTCATGGAGGTTTTAGAAAAACTCTTGCTAAATATGGTATTAATCATAGAATTGCTTACGCTTATCACCCTCAAACTAGCGGTCAAGTAGAATTATCAAATAGAGAGATTAAAGCTATCTTGGGTAAGACTGTTAATAAATCTAGAAAGAATTGGCCTAGCAAATTGAAAGAAGCGTTATGGGCTTATAGAACTGCTTATAAAAATCCTATGGGAATGTCACCTTATAAAATGGTTTATGGAAAAGCTTGTCATTTACCTCTAGAACTAGAGCACAAAGCTTATTGGGCTGTTAGAGAACTAAATAAAGATCCTAAATTAGCCGGTAATAAGAGGTTGTTGCAATTAAGTTCTCTAGATGAATGGAGAAGTGAAGCTTATGAAAATGCTAAACTCTTTAAAGAAAAAGTTAAGAAATGGCATGATAGAAGGATTATCAAAAGAGAGTTTAATGTTGGAGATCAAGTTCTATTGTATCGGTCTCGTCTCAGATTCTTTGCAGGGAAATTACTCTCGAAGTGGGAAGGACCATATGTTGTTGAGGAGGTGTATCGTTCGGGAGCAATTAAAATTAGCTCTCTCCAAGGCAATGCCACACAAGTGGTGAATGGACAAAGACTCAAGCATTATATCTCGGGTGATTCTTATAATGTTGATGTTGATATTATTCAAGTGGAAACACCGGAGGCTTTCATCAAAGGACAAACTGACAGTCCGCCGGAGCTGGAGTTTGAATAGGTAACCAGTATAGGTAATAAAAAGTCCGCGTTTACCTTTCCGAACATTATTTTTGCTGTTTTTGGAAAATATGAAAAATTACGGAATCGAAACGGAGTGGAAAAGACGCGCGAGGGCGTGCCACCATAGGCCGGCGCGGGCCCCACCCTGGCCGCGCCGACCTATGGTCTGGCCGCCTCGGCGTCCCGTTTCCACTCGTTTTCGGCTCGGAACCTTCCTTTTGTCGTAAAAATATTTGCTATATAATCCCCGGACCCCCGGAGGTCCGTAATATCGTTTTCTCGTCGTGTTTTGTTTCGAGCTGTTTTCGCCGGGATGCTGCTTCGGATCTAGATCCATCATGTCTTCGTCGGGAACTCGGAAGGACGGCTTCTTTGAGGACGTCGTCAACCCGTACATGAACGAGCTGAAGATGCACCCCAAAGAGTTGCAGCTCGTGGATGGAGAGTTGCGGATCAAAGATGTCCGGGGTCCTAAGGGAGAAGGGAGCTTGGAAGACGGGATGGAGAAGGCTGGAACAAGAGGTTTTCAACTACAAGAAGATGGCTGAGCGTGAAGTGGATATCTTTCACAAGATTGTGTACGAACTCATTGATGGACACAAGAAGGAGACTGCGAAGGCTGTGGGACGATATCTTCTCACTTCACGACACCACCAACAAACTCCAAGCTCAACTCTATGATGTCCATAATCGGAGCTGTGAGTATGAAAACAGGTTTAAGCGCATAAGTCATGCTTGCTAGTTTCGGGTTTCCGGAAACCAAGATGTCTTTTGTTGATGGAGGGCCTCTTCCATGGAAGTCTGATGACGACAAAGATTCACCATCATCGCTGAAGGAGTAATTCATCATCGGTATTGGCATCCCCTTGGTTTGTTCCAAGCTTGGGGGAGTGTCGCGGTATCACATCACCACCACCTTTATCTTTTACTATCAAGTAGTGTCATATCATGAGTAGGGAAGTTATCATATGGAATAGTATGCAATGTGGAAGTATCTCTCTTAGTTAGTTATCTATGTATCCGTTGGTGTGAGTTATCGTTATGGAATATTAATGAGAAGTCTTATCATTTACTTCTTGCACACCTTATTTTAGTTTGCAATCTCCATTATATGATTACTCTTGACATGAGTATTGATATCACTTTGGGAGCATCAAGTAAATCTATTTGGTTTTGGCAAACTTAGCATTGGTCAATAGCAACAACATCTTGATGTTTAATAGAAGAGAGAAATACACTTAGATACATTACTCTATTATCTCTATGCTTATGAGCTTAGTATTCTTAAGTTAAAATTGCTTGTGCTTATGAGAAAGATGCATGATTGTTTCTATCATATGTATATTTGTTTGTTTCCCTCAACCTTTATGCTTGCTATCAAACCTTGCTAGCCAAAGACTTGTATCGAGAGGGAATGCTTCTCATACATCCATAACCTTAGACCAAACCTTTGCCATTTGTGTCCACCATATCTACCTACTACATGGTATTTTCTGCCATTCCAAGTAAATACTTCATGTGCTACCTTTAAATTATTCAAACTATACTACTCCTTATTTGTGTCAATGTTTTATAGCTCATGAGGAAGTATGTGGTGTTTTATCTTTCAATCTTGTTGGGCGGACTTTCACCAATGGACTAGCGGCACATCCGCTTATCCAATAACTTTGCAATAAGAGCTGGCAACGGGGTTCCCAGCCCCAATTAATAACCTTCATTAATAATTCTCTTCACATGTTTTGCTCTGATTCATCAGTAAGCAACTTAATTTTGCAATAGACACTCCTCCATGGTATGTGAATGTTGGAAGGCACCCGAGGATTCGGTTAGCCATGGATTGAGAAAGCCAAGGTTGGGGGAGTGTCATCCTTAATAAAACTAAAACACATGTGTAAACAAAAGAGAAGGGGGATGATCTACCTTGCTCGGTAGAGATACGCAGTCCCTCATGGGAGCCGCTCTTTGAAGGTTCGTTTGGCAAGGGGGTTAGAGTGCCCGCTACCATTCGTTGACAACAACAAACACCTCTAAAAATATTACTTTTATGCTCTTTATATGATTTCAAAACTTGAAAAGCTCTAGCACATGATTTAATCCCTGCTTCCCTCTACGAAGGGCCTGTCTTTTACTTTTATGTTGAGTCAGTAAACCTATTTCCCTCTATCTCAAGCAAGCAATTGAGTTGTTGTGAACCAATCATTTATGCTGTGATCCAGTTAATCATGTCTTTTATACTTTCTTGTTTAGTACCAATTTTATCTGAATGAATATGACTTTGAAGTTATCAATGATTATGAGGAGATTGTTATGCTTAAATATGAAAGCTCAGCTATAAAATCTAATATGAAAGCTTTGCTTAAAAGTACAATCCGTTAGTAGTTCTCTGACCAAGAACAAAGTTTGCCATCACCAATTATGATTTCTTATGCACCTTTACTTGTGATTTCTCTTTACTTATTTCGAGATGAGTTATATGAGGAAGTTGTTTACTAGAATGTCTTGTGTGAATGAATATGATGCTTCTTGTCCGTATTTTATTTATCGACTCTTCACTCCATAAACATGTGGTCTCGTTTATCGAGCTCAGTTTCGCTTGGGGACAAGCGAGGTCTAAGCTTGGGGGAGTTGATACGTCCAATTTGCATCACTATTTTGTATCATAATTTGCTGTTATTCATTGATATATTTCATATTGGGACACAATACTTATGTTATTTCATCTATTTTGCATGTTTCATCATCATTGGAGGATCAAGCACCGGAGCCGAGGATTCTGCTGGAAAAAGCACCGTCGAACGCAATATTTCGGAAGATCAAGCTGTGGAAGGGAATTTCACGTAAATTCCTATTTTTCCAGATGACGGAGGGAGCCAAAAGGGGAAGAGGAGAAGAGCCACTGTGGGCCCAGACCATAGGGCGGCGCGGCCCATGGCCTGGCCGCGCCACCCTATGCTCTGGGGGCCCCACAGCCTCTTTCGCTTCTTTTTCTTCGCGTACTCCTTCGTCCCGAAAACCTAAGCCACAGAGGGATCCTCACGAAGGGTTACAGCCGCCTCTGCGGGGCGGAGAACACCAGAGAGAAAAGAGCTCTCCGGCGGGCAGGAATCCGCCGGGGAAATTCCCTCCCGGAGGGGGAAATCGACGCCATCGCCATCGTCATCGAGCGGGACATCATCTCCATCATCATCATCATCATCTCCACCATCTACACCGTCATCACCACCGCTGCACCTCGTCACCGCTGTAGCAATTCGGGTTAAATCTTGATTGTTTGATAGGGGAAACTCTCCCGGTGTTATTCTATACTTGTTGTAGATGCTATTGAGTGAAACCATTGAACCAAGGTTTATGTTCAGATTGTTATTCATCATCATATCACCTCTGATTGTATTCCATATGATGTCTCGTGAGTAGTTCGTTTAGTTCTTGAGGACATGGGTGAAGTCTAAATGCTAGTAGTGAATTATGGTTGAGTAATATTCAATGTTATGATATTTAAGTTGTGGTGTCATTCTTCTAGTGGTGTCGTGTGAACGTCGACTACACGACACTTCACCATTTATGGGCCTAGGGGAGTGCATCTTGTATTCGGTTGCTAATTGCGGGGTTGCCGGAGTGACGAAACCCGAGCCCCCGTTAGTGTATCGATGCGGGAGGGATCGCGGGATCTCGCAGTTTAAGGCTGTGGTTAGATTTATCTTAATTACTTTCTTGTAGTTGCGGATGCTTGCAAGGGGTATAATCACAAGTATGTATTAGTCCTAGGAAGGGCGGTGCATTAGCATAGGTTCACCCACACAACACTTATCAAAACAATGAAGATTAATCAGCTCGTATGTAGCGAAAGCACTAGACTAAAATCCCCATGTGTCCTCAGGAACGTTTGGTCATTATAAGTAAACAAACCGGCTTGTCCTTTGTGCTAAAAAGGATTGGGCCACTCGCTGCAATTAT
Source organism: Lolium rigidum (assembly GCF_022539505.1). Classification (NCBI taxonomy): domain Eukaryota; kingdom Viridiplantae; phylum Streptophyta; class Magnoliopsida; order Poales; family Poaceae; genus Lolium; species Lolium rigidum. The sequence continues at coordinate 294,504,603 of NC_061510.1, read as the reverse complement.
TTCTCTCGCATTTTATTTACTTGTACTTTATTTATCTGCAATATCAAAACCCCCTGAATACTTGTCTGTGAGCATTTACAGTAAATCCTTCATCGAAATTGCTGCCAACACCTTCTGCTCCTCGTTGGGATCGACATTCTTACTTATCGAAGATACTACGATACACCCCCTATACTTGTGGGTCATCAAACACCACAAATCTGAAAGTATTTTCCCTCTTATGTTGACAACATGCATGCTTACCCTAAGCATGTATGCCCCCTTGACCACCTATATTAGCATCTTCTTAGTGGCATGATGATTAACATCATGACCCTTGTTTAATCATACTACTTATGTTGTCCCTATGCATGCTTATCCTAAGTATGTATGATCCCCTTGACACCTTATTTATCACCTCCTTAGTGGTATGATGGTTGGCATCATGCCACTGTTGTCTCTTAGTTCTTACATGAAACCATAGGTTGGGAACCCCTTGGAAAAATACCTTGTTGAAAAGAATTTTTGGAAAACCTTGGGTAAGTTGGACTTACCTAAGTGTGTGTTTATGAAAGAAAAGGATCTTGGCAAAGATGGTTGGAAAGAGAATCTTGTTTATGAAAACTTTGGCGTCTAAGTATTCACCCGTGACAATTAACCCGCGCAACCACAACTACTCCAACGTGGGCACGGAGCTTAGCTTGACGTTTGTTCTTCTTAGCATGAGGCACCGCACAACTATACAAGGGTACGGTTACCCCCGAGTCCGGGTTGTCATGGTTGGGACAATAGTATAACGGGAGGCCTTCGGGGCTGACCCGTCCTGTCAACACCCGGATTTTTAAGTCCGGATGCCTATTATGTCATACATCGCAATCCCAGGAATATTGTTGTTGCGAGGCATAATAGTTAAGTATCACAGTCATCATTCATTACAACTCATAAGTCTTACAAATTGGAATCACATGATCCATATTACACAAATAGTTGATCTAATGATCAACGAACTGATCAACGAACAAACACAAGTTCATAGCGGAAGCGTAAGATACAAGGACTCTATAGTCCACAGGCCAACGCTTGACGTTAGCGGACTCCTAGTTGTTGTAGACTTCCTGCTGACCGTCCTCCTCGTACTGCTGCTCCTCTTCATAGTCTGGCCATTTGAATAGCCAGGGACACAGCCGTGAGTACTTTACGTACTCGCAAATTAATACTAATGTAAGTGCTAACATTTCTAGTAAGGGGGTGCTAAGCTCTAGTTTCTTTGCATAAAGCTAGTTTTAGTTCACAAGTATTTACTAAAGACTTATTCATGTGCTAACTAACTCAAGTGGGAACATTAGTGTCATTCCCACAACTCTGTTGTGTTTTCAATATAATCAAGTCACCATTCACCATTCATTTCAACAACATGATCAAAGTCTAATACTGGAAACTGTATGGCCTTTCCAACCGTCCGTAACCAGTGGACACGGCTATTCGAATAGATTTACACTCTGCAGAGGTTGCACACTTGTGCCACAACATTTGATTTCATCCGTCGGGATTTCCCCGAATCATCGTAACACGAGTACGCGGATCATCAACCATAACCTTTCATTTACTAACCCTAGTATGAGCACCTCTCCCCATGAGCTTGGCCTCCCAGTGATGACCAACTGTCATCCTGGGAACTGCACAGGGCTTGGCCGTACAATTCACCTTCAATTCACATCATTCACCAGTAACGGAGGCAGCCTCGGCATAACCCCTATGATGTGTGTTCAGAGGGAACCCATACTAAGATACATAAACTTCTAGTTAAGCCCTTACCCATAATCAGGTATTGTGGGGGTACTCAATAATTGGAAAGGTATCGCATCCAAACCAATACTAATTTTTAATCAAAAATCACCATCTTCTCTTGGTCATATTCACCTTCAAAAGTCATTCATTATTTCACCACACATGTTCCCATCTAGAGTAGTCATATTTAATTTAGCACTAGCATCTAAGGATGAGGGGTGCTAAGTACTTTGCTTTGCTCCTAGGCTAACTTTGATACTCTTGTACTAATCTAACATTAACCCTATGGAATTATGAAACAATAGTACAAAATAACAGTAAGTAAAACTTAAAATAAAACTGGGAATTTGGCTCATAATATAAAGTAACTCGGGTGGTGCTTGGCTCAGGATGAGCTAACACTTTGCAAGAGTATTATCTTGCCTTGGTTGGGAAACTGGTCAAAGTGGTCTTCTTCTCCTTGACAGTAGACCTCCTCCTCCTCTGGATACTCCTCGGTACTAGCGTCTAAAATACGAATACGGGATACACAATCATCACACCAATTTATATACTAAACTAAGCACACACATGATTCACACAAATTAAACTAGCATCACATATCACTATTATGTTGGTGGATGGGTTTTTCTTCTTAATTAGGAAAAATAATTTCCTCTCATAATAATCTTAAATGTTGCTTTGAATTATTCAGAGAAATAATTTCCTCTCATTATCTTTTTAAGATTTAAGTTCTCTTATGTATAATATGTGACCTAGGTTGACCCAAGTCAACCTCTTCACACTTATCATTTTGAGAAAATGATTTAAATGGGGTGTAGCACCCCATACAATTTAATTCTAGCATGGTAATGATTTAATATCATCAACAAACCACATGAGATTTTTATGACCAGAGTCTTCACCTCATATTGGATTGTTCATGACAAGATTTAAATGGAAGAAAAGCTCCCATATGATTTACTAATATTTTTGGACAATAGTTTTGACTAGAAATAGTCCTATAGTCCTTTAATGTAACTAGGCCATGATCATACACAGTCAGCATGGCATATTTTTGTAGAAACAATTAGTATAAGTGAAATGTGAATTATAGGAGTTGGAATTAACTTAAAAGCATGTTTGGTTGATTTTCAATAATTATTCTAAGGCAGAAAAGTCCCTGCCTTGTTTATTTTCTTAGTTTAATTCTATAATAGATCTATAGTTAATTCCAGTGGCATTGTATAGATAAATTCCTAAGGTTTCCAAATATATAAAGTTTGTAAAATTTGACTGAGTAGATTTGTCTCTATTAATTTTCAAAGTTTGCATCAGATTGCCAATTCTATTTATCTGAGAAATTCGAATTTGAACTGGTGGGCTCGCGCGGGAAAACCAGCTGGGCTGCAGAGGAAAAAGAAGTTGGGCCGGCCCACTTCGCGTCCAGCGCGAGCAGGCCGTCTGACGGCGGGGGCCACACGTCAGCGGGGCTTGGCGCCCGAAGCGGTACGGGGAAGGGGAGCCGTGCGATTAGAACACGATCGCACGGTCCACGCGCGTCGTCGTCGACGGCGGGCGAGGAACTCACCGGCGGCTGCAGTAGGGGGTCGGAGGGCGCCTGAGGGCTCCGGCGATCGCCGGCGGGGTGCGCCGCGACGTTGGTGTAGATGAGGAGGCGTCTGGAAGCAGTTGCGTCTCCAATGGCGGCCTCCTGCTCCGGCGGACTCCGTGTACTGGCGGCGGCGTCGATCTTGCGATTGGAGCAGTGGGGTGGCTAGATGGTGAAATTGAGCGGGCGAGGAGAGCTGTGAGGATGAGTGGAAGCGATTGGTGTGCTCGGATTGAGAGGAGGCGTCCTCCTTTTATAGCGGTGAGAGGTGGCCGAAGGGCGGAGCGGGGTCATCGTCGTCGTCGCCGTTCCAAGGTCGCGAAGAGGCAAGGGATGGGCGCGGCGTGTTACTGGTGTCCTGGAGAAGCTGACGCGCGCGATCGTGGCGCGGCAGGGGCTCTGTGGCGCTGGCGCGCTTGATGGGAGTGCTCGGGCCATGGCGGGCTGTCGTGGATGCTCGCGTCATCGTCGGCGTTCCCGCGGGCTAGTGGACGTGTCCAGGCGGTGCAGGGAGCCGTTGTGCGTCTACTGGCGTTGAGAGCGAGTGTGGAGGGGACGCAGGGCCGTGGGCGTCGTCACGCCCTGGCGTGTCCAGGGTTGGCGCCAGGCGCGCTCTGGCGCGGCATGGACGCGTTCTGGGCGCCACTGGGCGCGCGTGTGCTGACGCGTGCGAGCTCGGTCTCGGTCAAGGGATGGCATGAGCTTGTCCAGGGAGGTGAGAGGGAGCCAGTGGACATGGCGGTGCAGGCCAGAGGTGACCAGGTGAGGAGATGGCATGAGGGTGGCATGCCATGCCACGGCATGGTATGGTTTAGTTGATTTGATCAAACAATGGCCAGTGCAAGTGGTGGAATTGATGTTGTGAAGTGAGAGGAGGGTCCAGAGGTTGCTGTGGTGGCTCAGGTTGGACCAAGTCATCTCCATTTTCCAGCATGGGCATCATTTGATACCCTGCCTGCCAAGTGTTTGTGGAAATGCCCGAAAGAAAATAATTTTCGAATTTTGCAAATCTTTTTGGTGGGTTGTAATAATATATTCAATAGAGTATATTGGTGGTGGTGGTGGTCAAAATGGAATTGAAATGCAAAAATTTATTTTGCATATGATCTTACATATGTGCGTTTGTCCCAACTTTGCATGCTTCTCATTTGAAATTGGTACAGAATTTGGGGTGGTGGATTTGGGCAAAGTTGTAGTGCTTGATGTTGTCTTGGATGAGGTGAAAAGATTTGACCAAGTGTAGAAGTGAAAAGTGAAAATACAGGGGCCCAAAGTGAGTACCAGATTATAAATGTCACATATGACCATATCACATGTGAGCTCATATTTGTTGCTATTTTGATTTAAATTGGGTTTGATTGTTTCCAAAGTTGTTAATATATGTTTAGTAACCAAATACACCTAATGGTGCAAACCAAAATGGTCTCTAACAAAGATTTGTAAAAATGGCCTAAGCCTTATGTGTGGGTGAGATTGATTTTTATTATTTCTTTTCCCTTTTCTTTTTATTTGACTTTGGATGATCAAGTGATCATTGCTAGGGTTTTAGAGTGAGAGAGAACACATAAGCAAGCATCATGGCAATTGCACACTCAAATTAATTAATAAGGTGATCTATATGCATAAACCTATATGATGAGAAAAAGTTTTTGTTAACCCTAATTTTTGGGTTCTTTGAATTTCTCTCTTGTTCCTTTTATTGAAATTTGGGATGTTACAAACCCTTCCCCCTTAAAAAAGATCTCGTCCCGAGATCGAGAGAAAACTAGGTACTAAAGAGATCGGGGTATTCTTTCTTCATGTCTTCTTCGCGTTCCCAAGTGGCTTCGTCTTCAGTGTGATTGCTCCATCGAATCTTCAAGAACTTGATACTCCTGGTGCGGGTGGTTCGCGTATGCTTCCTCCGGGATGCGAATAGGTACTTCGCGGTATGTCAAGTCTGTGTTGATATCCACCGAACGATGATCTGTATTCTTGAATACTTCAGTCTTCTCCGGTACTTCAAGGCACTTCCGGAGCAGTGAGATGTGAAACACATTGTGCACAGCTGCCATTTCTTCAGGTAGTTCCAGTTGATAAGACACCTCGCCTCGGCGGCTCAGAACTTTGAAGGGTCCGACATATCGGGGTGCGAGTTTTCCTTTCAGCTGGAATCTCTGCATTCCTTTGAGGGGTGACACCTTGAGGTAGACAAAATCTCCAATTTCAAAGGTCATCTCTCGGCGTCTTTTGTCAGCGTAGCTCTTCTGTCGGGATTGTGCAGTCTTGAGGTACTCGCGGATCTTGTGCACCTTCTCTTCGGCTTCTCGAAGAACATCTGGTCCAAAGACTTGGCTTTCTCCGACTTCTGACCAGTTCAGAGGGGTACGGCATTTCCTTCCGTACAGGGCTTCAAAGGGGGCCATTTGTAGGCTGGCTTGTTCATTTGCTATCATGGAGTTTAACTGACAAGGCAGTCTACTCAGGGCATCTGCTACTACATTGGCCTTGCCGGGGTGATAGTGGATCTCCATATCATAATCCTTGATTAACTCTAACCATCTGCGTTGCCTCATGTTCAGCTCTTTCTGGGTGAAGATATACTTCAGGCTCTTGTGATCCGAATAGATCTCGCATCGATTACCCATGAGGTAATGACGCCAAACCTTCAGGGCTAACACTACGGCTGCGAGTTCGAGGTCATGGGTTGGGTAGTTCTGCTCATGCTTGTTTCGAGTTGCCGGGACAGGTATGATATCACCTTGCCTCCTTGCATCAACACACATCCAAGACCAATCTTGGACGCATCACAGTAGACATCAAATGGCTTGGTGATATCCGGCATGATCAGTATTGGGGCTGTGGTCAATCTGTTCTTGAGCTGTTGGAAACTTTCTTCACATTTGGCAGTCCATTCAAACTTCTTGTCCTTCTTCAGCAGTTGAGTCATGGGTCGGGCTATGCTGGAAAATCCTTCAACGAATCGGCGGTAATATCCCGCTAATCCGAGAAATGCGCGGACCTCGGTCTGAGTGGTTGGGGCTTTCCATTCTGTGACAGTCTTGATCTTGGCGGGATCTACAGCAATTCCTCCTGCGGACAATATATGTCCCGAGGAATCCTACCTCCTTCAACCAAAACTCACACTTACTGAACTTGGCATATAACTTGTGCTGCCTCAGGGTTTCTAGGATTATTTCCAAGTGTTGTTCATGTTCCTCTTCGGTTTTGGAGTAGATAAGAATGTCATCGATGAAAACAACGACAAACTTATCCAAAAAGTTCATGAAGACCTTGTTCATGAGGTTCATGAAATAGGCGGGGGCATTGGTTAATCCAAATGACATGACATTATACTCATACAGTCCATATCTGGTGGTGAAAGCAGTCTTTGGGATATCCGTTGCACGGATCTTCAGTTGATGGTAGCCAGTCCTAAGGTCAATCTTGGAGAATACGGTGGCACCGGCTAGCTGGTCAAACAGATCTTCTATCTTTGGCAAGGGGTATTTGTTTTTGATGGTGACATCGTTAAGTTTACGATAATCCATACATAACCGATTGGCACCATCTTTCTTATCCACAAATAAAACTGGTGATCTCCAAGGTGACGAACTTGGTCGAATCAGACCTTTATGCAACATATCATCCGAGTTGCTTCTTCAGCTCTCTCAATTCTGCCGGGTTCATGCTATAGGCTCTTCGGGCTATAGGTCCTGTTCCAGGAATTAACTCGATGATAAACTCGATATCCCGATCCGGGGGCATACCGGGTAGATCATCCGGAAACACATCAGCGTATCGACAAACGACCCTGATCTGATCCAGAGTTGGTTTGGCTACTCCTTGGTTGCAAGTGAAATTTCGGGGAGTTTTTCAGACACATGTTCTATTGTTATTCCGGTGCTACTAGTCATGGTGATGGCCTTCTTGGCGCAGTCTATCAATCCATGATGTTTCGCCATCCAATCCATTCCTAGTACTACTTCCAGTCCTTTTGTTCCCAGAACAATTAAGTTTGCAAAAAACATTATTTCTTGAATTCGGATGGGTACTTCTTTGCAAAATTTTCTAGCTTTAGTTGTTGATCCAGGTATTTGAACTATCATGACATGTTTCAAGCTGATTGGTTGAATCTTACTAGTGCTCACAAAATCTTCAGTAACAAATGAATGTGATGCTCCGGAATCAAACAACACTCTTGTTGGTACGGAGTTAACAGAAAACATACCCAGCACCACATCTGGGGCTTCCTGGGCTTCTTCGGCGTTCATGTGGTAGAGGCGACCTCCGCGGTTGTGCGGGTTGTTGGGGGCGAACTTCTTGCCGGTGGAGACACGGCGTTGCTGCTGAGCAGGTGCAGCGGTGTTGCCGGCGAGCTTGGCCAGCCTTTTGGGGCACTCATTGGAAAAGTGTCCCACCACTCCACATTCATAGCAGGTGATTGTGGACTTGTCTTTTGCTCCAACCGGAATAGCATTGCTTCCGGTCCTTGGTGCAGGGTTGGTGTTGGTGTTGTTGGTGTTGGGGGCTCGCGGCGGAGCGCGGTTGAAGTTGCTGTTGTGGTGCACATAGGAGTTGGGGTTGTTGCTGTTGTGGTGGGGGCCTCCTGGCCTTGGGTTTCCTCCGCTCCGGTTCTGAAAACCGGGGCGCGACACTTGGTTCTGGGGCTTGTTGTTTCTGGGGGCGAAACCACTGCTTGAGCTAGGGCGGTATCTCGGGGCATTGCTGGGCCCACTCTGATTCATCATGCGGCGCTTGCGGTTTTCATTGGCCTGGTGCAACTTGCCTTCCATTTGGATGGAAGAATCTACTAAGGCTTCAAGGTCAGCAAAGGGAATGTTGACCAGCACTGTCTGCATCTCGTCGTGCAGGCCGTTCAGGAATCTCTCCTTCTTTTTCTCATTGGTGTCGGTTTCATCGGGGCGTACCTTGACAGGGTGAGGAACCTGTCGCGGTATTCTACCACCGACATCCGGCCTTGCTTCAGTTCCCGGAATTCATCCCTCATCTTCTTGATCAAACCTGGGGGTACATGGTACTTGCTAAACTTGAGCTTAAAGTCAGCCCAAGTCATCATCTGTCCGGCATTTAATGCACGGGCGCTGGTCCACCAAGCTCTTGCTGGTCCTGCTAGGTAGTGCGTAGCAAACAGCACTTTCTCATTCTCATCCACTCCAGCTACTTCCAAGTTATTCTCCATGGTTTGCAGCCAATCATCTGCATCTAAGGGTTCTTCAGTCTTGCTGAAAACAGGTGGGTTGGTGTTTTGGAAATTCTTGAGTTTGGATCCTGGATGGTCATGGTGTCCATGGCCCTGCTGGTTGTTGGCTAACTGTTGCAGTGCTGCGAGGCTGGCTTGACGTTCAGCTCGGTCTGTCTCCCTGTCTGCCATCAGGGTCTGCAGCAGTTGCATCATCGCATCTGAGTTCGCGTTGCGGTGAGCCATCTGAACAGATAGATAGATCATGAGATAAGAGGGAATTTTCTATGGCTTATTTTGGGTAAATTTTAAATTTTAAAGACTTTTGATGATGCATATAACACACAAACATTCATTCATTCATAACAAGCATCACAGATTACAAGCTAACACACTAAGGGTTTTAAGAACCCTTCTTCTTCCTTCTACGATACAAGGGACCGGATACATACTCATACCCAGGGTTTTAAGAACCCTTCATGCTACGATACAAAGGACGGGGTACAAGCCATTCCTACACATGTGATCTAGTGCAACACTACTCGTCATCTTCATCCACATCAATGGGAATGATCCCATCTTCCGCGGCTTCCAGAAACTCGTAGTCCTCCTCATCAGTGAACTCATCATCCTCAAAGTCGTTGTCATCACTCGGGAAGTCATCGCCTCCCCGAATGTCATCTCCTTCCTCCTCCATCTCCTGGATCCGGTCCTGTCGGGTACGGACCGTCACCTCCAAGGTGCGGATCTTCTCGCGAAGGCGGCGGATAGTGGCATCCTTCTTGGCGCGCTGCAGGCGGAGTATCTTGCGGTCCTTGGCGAGCATCTGGATAGCTTCGGCATGATGAGCCACCGTCATCTGGGCACGGTGGTTGTGAACCCGCGTCCGCTCCAGGTCCTTCCGGGTCTCATGAAGCATGAAGTCCAAATGCTGCACATGGATCATGAGCACCGGGTGCGAAGAGGGTGCCATGGGTTCTCCCATGGTGTCGTGCCTGGCGAAGTAGGCGAAGCGGCTTCCCCGGAGTGCGGCGATGTGCTGTCCGCACACCCGAGCAAGTCCCTCCTGAAGAGCGTGAGCAAGCCCGTCCGGCCAGTTGCATGCCTTGAAGGAGAAAAGGATCCTCTCCGAGATGGGAGGCTCCGAACTTCCCTTCAAGTCAGCGGTGATCATCCACTTCTGTTCCCCGGTGGGGGTGTCGTGGATCCGGACGCCATGGAACTTGGGAGGTGGACGTTCGAGCCTCTCGGACACAAGGTACAAGTCGCGCTCGAACACC